>NC_088686.1:95272327-95574741 GCF_028017835.1 Emys orbicularis | reverse complement strand
GGTGATCTGGGAGCCCTGATGGCAGATTCTCCATACACTATATTGTGTAAGGACAAAAAGTCTCCTTATGACTATCTCTGAAATTCACCCCCAAAGTAGTTTTGGAGTTTCACATAAATCAGTCAATTCACTTACCTGTGTTTTTCCTGAAACCCCTTGCATATGAAGAAGAGAGGAGACGTCACTCCCTTGATGTATGATGTGCTCTGCAAAGGACAAACCCAATCAGAAATAGGGTGACCAGATGTCCTGATTTTATAGGGACAGTCGCGATATTTGGGGCTTTTTCTTATATAGATGTCTATTCCCCCCACCCCGTCCCGATTTTTCATCCTTGCTATCTGGTCACCCTAATCAGAAAATCACCTAGACTGTTTCTTTCTATAGTAGAATGAGCCCAAGGTCAAACTATATCCTCCCAGAGGATTTCTAACTGGATTTTGAGTTGTATCCTACTCTGTCACCAATGACTGCATCTTTCTCTCCCTTATAGGGTGAGAACTCATTCTCCAAGAGCACAAGCAACTTCAGTGGCATCGCTTCAAGAAATATCCTTACTTGACATTTACAGAGTAGCTATGTGGAATTCCATCCACACATTCTCTAGACATTATGCTCTAGTGCAGAACTCCCTTGCCGATACATCCTTTCGGACAGCGATTCTCAAAAAGACGCTGCCATCTCACTGACTCATAGACTAAGACTAGAAGGGACCATTGTGATAATCTATTCTGACTTCCTGCACATTGCAGGCCACAGAACCTCACCCACCCTTTCCTGTAATAGGCCCATAACCTCTGGCTGAGTTACTGAAGTCCTCAAATCATGATTTAAAAAGACTTCAAGTTTCAGAGAATTCACCATTTATTCTGATTTAAACCAGCAAGTGATCCGTGCCCCAGGGTGCAGAGGAAGGTGAAAAAATCCTAGGGGCTCTGCCAATCTGACCTGGAGGAAAATTCCTTCCCGATCTCAAATATGGCAGTCAGTTGGACCCTGAGCATGTCAGCAAGACTCACCAGCCAGACATGTGAGAAAGAACACACTGTAGTAACTCAGGCTTTGTCTACACTGGCAAGTTTCTGTGCAGTAAAGCAGCTTTCTGCGTTGTAACTCCCAAGGTGTACATATTTCCAAGCCACTTACTGCGCAGAAACTGCGCAGTTGCAGCACTGTAAAAAAACCCGCCCGAGAGGCGTACAGCTTTCTGCGCCGGGGCTACAGCGCCGCGGTGCCAGTGTAGACACCCTGGTCGATTACAGCTCTCTGGTTGGCCTCCAGGAAGTGTCCCACAATGCCTGTTGCCTCTCTGGTCATCAGTTTGAACTCTACTGTCCTGCCCTCGGGTGACCAACCGTCATCCGTACCCTGTAAATTCCTTTGGAATTTCGAAAGTCCCCTTCCTATTTGCTCAGTGACGCGTGCAGTGGTCTCAGCGCATCTTTCCGTTGGCCATGCCTGCTCCACGCACCAGCAATCCCCCCTTGGAGCAATGCTGGACCTCATCTGCATTTGGGGAGAGTCCCAGCTGCGCTCCAGCCATAGGAAATATGATAGCTACGGACAGATTTCACGATGCATGACAAAAGGGGCCATGACTGGCACACACTACAGTGTAGGGTCAAAGTGAAGGAGCTGCGGAACGCCAACCACAAGGCGCGGGAGGCAAACCACCACTCCAGTGCTGCTGGTTCTATGAAGAGCTAGACGTGATACTCGGTGGCAACCCCACCTCCACTATGAAGGCCACTGTGGATACTTCGGTGGCTCACGTGCCAGATGAGAGTGGACCAAGCCAGGAGAAGGAAATCCTGGACGAGGATGTGGAGGGGAACCCAGAGGCAATCCCTCCTCCCCCTCACAGTGCTGACTCAACCTAAGAGCCATGTGCCCAGAGCACAAGTGGGAACACTTGATTTACCCTGCCCTGCGGCTATTCACCATTTTGGGGGTCTTGTGGCTCATGTGTGTTTGCCTGGGGTCCGCCAGTTAGTGACAGGTATGTGAATAGTGGCTGTGTTTTAAATCACTGAATCAGTGTTCTGTGTGTTGCAAACAATACTGCTTCTGAAAAATATTGTGTTTTGGCTTCACAGAGATGACCTTGGGAGCCCAGCCTCCCTCTTTGTTATCGCTGGCTGAACGGCTGCGCAGAATTAGAAAGCAGCCACAAAGAACTAAGGAGGACTTTCTGCGTGACGTTATGATGCACTCTGCGGCCAAAAACCATGAAACAAAGGAGTGGCGGGACAATGAGAAGAGGGACCGAAAAGAGAACACAACATACCAGAATGAAGCCACGGAGTTGCTCTTAAACGTTACGGAGTGCCAAGTGGATATGCTCCAGGCGATACTAGCACTGCAAACTGAGCAGCCCACCCTCCCCTGCAGCCTCTGTCGCAAAACTCTTTCCCATGCGCCCCACACACACCATCAACACACTCTTATCAACTTCCTGGCTCCAGTCTGTACCTATGGCATTCCACTCCTCCACCATCACAGTCCAGCACTACAGACTCCCAGTACTCACTGCACTCAACACTCATCCCTCTGCAGTTTAGCCCTGCTGAAGTACAGTACCTGCTGCACTGTACTCCAAAGGAGAAGGTTGGATATGATCCCTGGACATACTCAAATCTTTAACTGTCTCGGGACCCCACCTCCTCCTGGGACCTTCCCTTTCCTCATCCCCCTCACTGCTGATGTGTTTGTTTGTTTGACTCTCTCCTCCGGTTGTTGTTTTTTAATAAAAGAATTGTGTTGGTTTCAAAGCAATCTTTATTCTATTAATTGAAAGCAAACAGAGACCTGCAAAGCAACAGACAATTGCTCTTAAACCTTCATATTGCATCGTCTGCACCAAATCACAATCACCTCCTAGCATTACAAGCACTGCACTCCTGGGCATAGCAACAAATATTAGTGGCTTTCAGCTTCAAATTGCTGCCTCAAAGAATCCTTAATACTTATGGCCCTGTGTTGCACCCACTAATAGCCCTGGTCTCTGGCTGTTCAAATTCAGCCTCCAGGCACTGAGCCTCAGCAGTCCAGCCCTGAGTGAAGCTTTCACCCTTCCCTTCACAAATATTATAGAGCGTACAGTACGCAGCTATAAGCATAGGAATATTGTCATCGGCCAGGTCCAGCATTCCATACAGGCAGCGCCAGGGGGCCTTTAAATGGCCAAAAGCAAACTCAATAGTCATTCTGCACTTGCTCAGCCTGTTGTTGAACAGCGGTCAACCATGCTGCTGTCAAGGTGCCCCGTGTATGGCTTCATTAGCCATCACATTAAGGGGTAGGCAGGGTCTCCCAGGATCACAATGGGCATTTTGACTTCCCCTACATTGATCTTCTGGTCGGGGAAGAAAGTCCCCACTTGCAGCTTCCTGAACAGGCCAGTGTTCCGAAAGATGCATGCATCATGCACTTTTCTGGACCAGCCTCTGCTAATGTCTGTGAAACACCCACAGTGATCCACAAGGGCCTGGAGAACCATTGAGAAATACCCCTTCCAATTAATGTACTCGGTGGCTAGGTGGTCTGGTGCCAGAACTGGAATATGCATGCCATCTATCGCCCCTCTGCAGTTAGGGAAGCCCATTTGTGCAAAGCCATCCACAATGTCATGCACGTTGCCCAGAGTCATGGTCTTTCGGAGCAGGATGCGATTAATGGCCCTGCACACTTCCGTCAACACGAGTCCAGCGGTCGACTTTCCCACTCTGAACTGGTTAGCGACCGATCAGTAGAGGTCTGGAGTAGCCAGCTTCCACAGTGCAATTGCCACGCCTTTCTCCAATGAGAGGGCAGCTCTCATTATCATGTCCTTGCACCGCAGGGCTGGGGTGAGCTCATCACACAGTCCCATGAATGTGGCTTTCCTCATCCGAAAGTTCTGCAGCCACTGCTTGTCATCCCAGACGTGCATGACAATTTGATCCCATCACTCAGTGCTAGTTTCCCGTGCCCAAAAGCGGTGTTCCGCTGTGATCAGGACCTCCATGAATGCCACAAGCAATCTCGTGTCATAGCTAGTATGCATGGCGCGATCAATGTTGCACTCCTCTTGCCTTTGTAGTTTAAGGAATAACTACATTGCCACTCATGACGTGTTAGTCAGAGTGAGCAGCATACTGGTCAACAGTTCAGGATCCATTCCTGCAGACCGAAGAGGCAGAGCGTGCAGTATATAAACCATTGAAAGATGGCGCCAAAAGCGGACAGAAGCACAGGGATTTCTGGGATGCGAAGCAATGCATCCTGGGGCATTGGGACAGGACCCAGGATGCCCCGTGACCCCCTGTGCCTACCCACAACTTTTAGCAGCAGAAGAGGAAGAGATGCTCTGTGGGATAGCTGCCCAGAGTGTACTGCTCCGAATACTGCTGCAAGTGCCACAAGTGTGAACATGCTATTGCGCAGGCAGCTGACAGTGTGAACACACAACAGCGGTTTCCCTTCAGCGCTCTCTGAGCAGCGCTGTAATTGCCGGTGCTGTAACTCTGCCAGTGTAGACGTACCCTTAGAGCCCTCCCCATCTAGTGTCTCATCTGTTTTGGGGAATATTTGCTATTAGCAGTCACAGATGGACCACATGCCATTGTAGGCGATCTCATCATACCATACCCTCCATAAACCCCTCAAGCTCAGTCTTGAAACCAGTTAGGTTTTTTGCCCCCACTGCTTCCCTTGAAGGCTGTTCCAGAAAATCATTCCTCTGATGGTTAGAAACCTTCATCTAATTTCACGCCTAAACCTGCTAATGACCAGTTTATATCCATTTGTTCTTGTACCAACACTGGTGCTTAACTTAAATAATTCCTCTCCCTCCCTAGTATTTATCCCCTTGGTATATTTACAGGGCACAATCTGCATCCTTGAATCCTCCTCCTACTTGCGTACTGCTTGCCAAACACTCACAATGGAATTCTTATTAGGATCAGCACTCAAAGAAGAAAGAGATAGTTACTTAGCTTAGAGTAACTGGAGGTTCTTCGAGATGTGTGGTCCCAATCTGCATTCCACTACTGGATCCAGAGTAGAGAAGAAACTGAAGAGGCGATTGGTCCCCTCCACCCTTTATGCCGTCATTTGACAGCACAAGGAATGCAAGCCTCACGTGTGGACTAAGAGAATTGCAAGAATTCTCCGACTCTGGGCACATAGGAGTGCGTGTGCACAGCTACAGTGGAATACAGATAGGAACCACACATCTCGGAGAACCTCTAGTTACTATAAGGTAGATAACTTCCTCATACTGCACTCTAGCTTGAGAGAGAGCAACCACACTTCAAAACAACATGGCAGTAAAAGAGTGATTGGATTAGCAGCACAGAGTGACTGGATAGTTACAAAAATTTATCAGCAACAAAGAGTTGCTGTATCTCCACTAAATTGCTAGCTTGAGCATCAACAGCTCTCCAGCCTCAGTCCCTGCTCTTCTCCCCCTGCAACTATGGGCCAGCTATCTTGAGTTTAAAGCACCACTTAACTCAATCTAAAGATTTTTGTGTGTGGACTGGAGTCAATTTAGGGGGTAACACCCGAGTTATAACTCAAGCTAACTGTTTTGTGAAGACACACCCATCATGTCAGGTAGAATGTGAAATAGTGACATGTGAGTTGTCTAAAAGCATGCTCTCAATTACTGTATATCCTGCAGGGATTTTGCAAGTCTCCCAGTTCAGAGCCAGCCCTCTCTACATGGTATTGCAGAGAACTATGGAGTAGGTATGTGGACTACTGCTCTGTACTGGGTAGAATCAGACCTGTGTCTCACAGGCACTATGCTGCTGACAGGAACCTATGTTTTTGGAGCAAAAGGACTGGGGTTTTATGCCTGCTGTTACAGTGAAATTTCAAGTGTCCTATGAGCAGGATAATGACAACTGTAAAGCCCTTGGTGGGCACTGCATTGTCACCACATGCAATCTCCCCATCCCCTCACTGATTACACAGGAAAAGCCTTCTAGAACTATCCATATGGTACACTGTTCTCTGAAAGCAGTCTTTGTATTCTCTCCACAAGCTTTGCCCAGCTTGGGCAAAAGTGTCATTAAATCAACAAATAGAACAGAAAAAAATTAAAGCACTGATCAGTTACCAGGTTCAGAAAACAAGAAAAATTGATTAAATACATAAAACACACCAGGCAAATTCTCATTCTATAATAATATATTACATGGAGGACAGGGTCAGTATTTTTTATTTCTACCACATGAACATGTTTGTTACCTTATAATGGTAGGCAGACACCACTGGAAGGGGAAATCCTGCCCCAGAATTTGGTGTACTCTGCAATTTTTGAAGGTGCCTAGAGCTGCAGAGAGCCACTCAAATTATAAGTCAAAATAAAACTTAATGAAAACTAAATTTACATTTATACACCACCTTTCATCATGGGAGCTCTCAACTTTACAAAGCATGGTCCCAACCCTGCAATTGGATCCATACAGTCAGACCTTTGTGTCCCTGCAGAGCCCCACTGACTTTTGGACTGGGTGTTAAGGTCTAAACAGGCAGATCAGTTTGCAGGATTGGGGCCTAAATAACTGCAGCATCTCTGACATGCAGCCATTCCTGGGGTGGAGGGTTGCAACCAAGTGGTATAGAGAACGCAAAGGAGGAGAAATGTTGGTCGAGTACAAACAGGCATATTTTGTCTCATGAAAAAGTGCCATGGGATCTTTAATGTTCATGCAGAGCAATCTGGGTCTCCATTTGTAAAGTCTCACCCAAAAACCTGCATACAATGAGGCTAACCTTGCACCCACTGAAAACAATTGAAAGATCCCCACTGACTACAATGGGCACTGGACTGGGTCTAGTACACATATTCAGCTTCCAAAGCTGAAGAGCTGAGTCTAGTCTGCTTGGATATGATCACATGGTTTCAGGGAGTCTGGATATTTCAAACCCGGTGCTTAGACCATTAAGCTATGAACTAACAAACCAGACTCTTCATTTAGCCTGCCAACGTTACACATGCGGAACTCTCACTGACTTCAGTGGGAATGCTTTGTATAGAACAATGGCAACTTGTGGTGCAAAAAACAAAGAGCTCTTTTCTAGTAAGGCATTAAATTTAATATTAAAGGGGTTCATTGTTGCCTGGATGAGAGTAAAAGCAGATAATATGAATAAACATAATACTTGTACTTTGAGAGCACTAAAGAAAGAGAAATGGCCAAATTCTGCCCTCGTTTATACTCATGCAACTCCAACAAGCACTTTGCTTTGGAAAATACAATTTACTCTGTTGACCTCAGTGGAGCTATGACAATTAACAGCAGCAGAGAATCTGCCCCAAGAATTTTTATTTAAAAAACAAAACCAGTTTTTATTTTTTGCAGTTAATTTCACTATGTTATGATGGAGATTTTAATTGCATGAATAGCTGGAAATTTGCCAAATCTATGGATTTGAAATCTAACATTACCAGCAGTATTCACACATTCCTATAGGACTGCTAATTCTAAGAAATGTGCATTTAACTGAATGTAATTTTTAAATAGCAATTTCAATGCATGGTTTGCCAGATATACTCACATCCATAATGGACTTGGGTACATTGTTAAAACATTATTTATAAAATGACTTAGGCATCTGTGAATTAAATTGCCTTAATTGTATCATAATCCTAGTTTTCACAGGGCAGTAGCATGGTTCTGTAACATGGGATAACAACAACACTATTTGATCCTTGCTACACAGATAAAATCAAATTATGTTATAACACGTTCCCCTGATGTAGTGAGTTTTTACTGTCCCTTTAAGTGGAAATCTGGGGTGAAATGTAAATGCTGAACTGATAAAAATCTAAATGTCCACAGAAATTATTAGAAAGGACAGATTTTTTTTTTAATTAACTAAGGAGATACCAGTCTGAGAAATTTTAAGACATCCATGTTGAGCCCCACTGACTTTTGGGCTGGTCAAAGTCTAAATGTGCAAAAGGTGAGCTTCTTTTACAGAAACTTCCTGGAAAAGATGAGGTCAAGTTTGTCTTGGATGCACAAGGAGATGGGAAGAAGGAAAGGGGAGAGACTCTAGAAAGTTATGATATGGTTATATAAGCAGGAGAGGAAGAGGAGATTCACAGTAACGCAGTAACTAGACTGGGGGGGGGGGAGTGAGGTGAAAGATAGGGAGGCTGGAATCAAGATTTTTAGACTATAAGCCTCTGGAACAGGAATTCCCTCTTATCTATGACTGTACAAAGCCCAGCAATATGGGACGACCCCAAATATTTACTCCTACTATCAATCATAAGGCAACATGAAGAAGGCATGGACAAAGGAATGGGAAGAGGTGGAGAGACAGAAAGGGATAGATTTTGGAGATATATAATAAGAAGAAGAACTGACGGGATTTAGTGAAACCTAGATGTAAGAGATTAAGGGTAGAGCAGTTGATTGACACAGTCATCGTGAGTTTAAGGCCTGGAAAGGACAGGAACAGGGAAGAGTTTAGTGGGAAAAGGAGAAATCCAGTTTTTGGCAAGCTGAGCTTGGGCATGCAGTTGGACTTTAAGGATGAGAGAGAGACAGTAAAGAAGTGATCAGTGAAGAGCAAAACCAGGAGAATATGGATGCCTGGAAACCAAAAGGAGGAGAGACCATTCAGTATGTGATCAAGTATATTGCAAGTGAGAGAAAGGCTGAGGAAAAGATTGGAAAGCAGGCCTTTAGACTTAGCCAGAAGGCCTTTAATGATCTTACTCTAGTGCTTGCAGTAGTATAGATGAAAGCCAGAGCGCACCACCCATGTAGAAAATGCAGAGACAGGGATTCAATTTATGCAAGGCGAATTCCCAGGTAAATAGATAAGCAGGCTTTCTGACGGCTTTGCACTCCCTGGAACACCACAAGGCAGCCAGAGCAGGGACCAGAATCTCTAGCACATAACATGATATATACATATTTAAACTACCTACAATGGGTAGCACTGAAAAACCTTTGCTTCTCTCTGAAGAAATGTTGGCAACCAAGTTATTTTCAGGATTGAAAAGAGACAAATCCAAAAAATCAAAAAACACATCAAACAAAGGTAAATCTAATAAATATTCTTCCATGTTATCCTGAAGCTCATTGCACTCTTGCGGAACACTGAGGGAATAAAATCGGGGGGTGGAGGGAAAGAGGAGAAGGTCCTTCATTGTGAATGTCCACTAACTACCAGATAAGTCAACGCTACCTTATGGTCATAAATTGCTGTTATACCTAATTAAATTAGTACAAACACTTACCCTAGGAGAAGATCGGGGAATATTGATACAATCTCCATTTCACACTAATCTCTAAAATGAGACTGATATGCAAGAGTTAATTTTTGTATTTTTCAAATGTGTTGAAATTTATTACAAATTTGTTTTTTAAATTCTGTATTTTCTTAGACTGACCCATTTACACTGCATTCTCCTGTAATTTTTGCAACTCACACTTCAAAACTAATAAATCTTCAGTTGACAAGTATGAAAAGCACCCTCATCATTCAAAGTAATGATCCAACACATCTTAACATCCACATTAAAAAATAAAATAAAAAAATCCTGCTTCTCATCATTTGTTGTTTTTTAAAAAGTTTTATGGTTTAGATTTTTCCTTAAGATTTTTGATGGCTATGAGAAGTCTGTGTTTGTTGTTCTTCCTGACTCACCTTTTATTTTTCTTCTCTCTTAGGGTACGTCTACACTACCCGCCGGATTGGCGGATAGTGATCGATCTATCGGGGATCTATTTATTGCATCTAGTGTAGACGCAATAAATTGATCCCTGATCGCTCTGCCATCGACTCCGGAACTCCCCCACGGCGAGAGGCGGAAGCGGAGTCGACGGAGGAGCGGCGGCCGTAGATCCCGCGCCGCGAGGACGCGAAGTGATTCTAAGTCCATCTAAAATACGCCGACTTCAGCTACGCTATTCTCGTAGCTGAAGTTGCATATCTTAGATCGATCCCCTCCCGCCCGCCTCCAAGTGTAGACCAGGCCTGAGTTGCTTGCTCTCTGTATTCATCATTTTGCTGTTCCAAGAAATCAAACTATATAGGAAGCCTTAAGAAATTTTGTTCTGCTCTTTTGTTCTCCGGAAAGGAATAAAAGATCTGCTATGATATCCAAGTGAGGGGGAATTCCCAGTGGAAAATACGTTCTTTGAAAGCTTGAATTATTCACCTATTCTTCACAACTATTGATAGTGAGAGCTGCAACCCTGTTGTTCTTTTCCCTTAAGAGGGTTGTACACATTTGGCTCGGTACACCTTCTTTCTTAAAAGTTCCTTTGTAAAATATAGCTTCATTATATTTGAATGCAGAATTAAAATATTTGCATCCCTCCTTTGCAACATGAAGCCCTCCTCACCCACTGGCTCCCCAAGGGGGTTTGGAGGACAACAGCTGTTGAGGCCTCCATGGAAGCGTGGGTCTTGCAGTACTTGTGCTGCAGAGGGGTTGGGAAGCAGTGCAGATGCATATGGCCTTCACAAAGATGTCCCAGGCCTCCAGTAGATCTCTCAAGAGCCACCCATTTCTGCTCACAGGGAGTTGGGAGAAGGGCAGACCATGGTTCCTGACCAAAGACTCAAAACTTGTGGGCCTTCCAGTCCCCTGTATGGAAATAATATGCATGGGAGATGATTTGGGTTTAAAACATGATGTTTTACCATAACTAGACAAGCACACCCCTAGCAATATCTTTCTGTAGGCATGACGTATTTGTAAAACTTTATACAGTTATCCACTCTGTACAAAGAGGATATATTCTCCCCATTTTACCAAGGTCCAAAATCTTTTATCTCCTTATTTTACATCTGTTCTGGGACTGCCTTGCTGGTAGTTCTACAGTGGAAGTAGATTTAAAACATTTGGAAACCAGACACAAGTTAAACAAAATTACAGAGTTAAACATGATAGCATGTGTCTGAACTAAAAGAGTATGATGAAACACACTAGATCAGTTATAGAGACTTCTTCATATTAAGTGAGAGATCAGAATGCATTATGCCTCAAACATGCCAATTTTCTTGGCAGTCTAGCTTTTCAAGTTTTTATGTTTTAATAATAAATCACTGAACATTATGACTTTTTGTTTAAAAAGTGTTTTCATTTTAATGGATTTAGTTAATAACATCAAATGAATGATACAAAATTGTGTCCTTATTCACATTTCCATACATTGTATTATGGACCACCTGAAAATCTGGACTAAAAATGCATAAGGTGTTTTAGTCCTAACCTAATTTTTGCTATATGTAGAGGAGATATACAGAAACATGCATTTGTTAACAATGATATGTTAACATTAACTTAAACAATAACATATGTTAAGGTGTGCATTGTATAATAATGCACAGGTGTGTGATACGGTGTGAAACCAAGTGTCAAGTGCTACCAACAAAAATCAGAAGTGATTGCACACTGACATCTTGGGATGATATTTTTAGCTTGTTTTGTTTTAAATTTGCTTTAAATATTTAATATTTAAAATATATTTTCCCTACAGAAAGCATTTACTGGAAGACAGACTGGAAGATTTTCCTTTTCTAAAAGTATATCATTTAAACAATATATTAAATATGACACAGGTGATAAGACTCTAGAGGCCCTAAAGCCATTAGAGGTTTTCAGAGACAATTTTTCAACCCAGTGGTTTCACTGGTTTTTACTAGCAAAACTTTGGAATTAGCAGCTTGGAGAGCACCCTGCCTTTACTGAAATACTATGCTTTAATTAAAACAAAAACAAGAGAGAGGGGGATGCCATACTGGTTGGGGGAGGAATGGGAACAATTAAAACCTGAATAATTTACCATGGATTTGATTTAATTTGTTTCTCTACTTGCTAATGAAATGTCTATACTGGGGTTTGTTCTTTCCTAGTGCATCTTCTCTTCCAATTTGTTCCTGCAGTCAAGTAAATGCTTGAATTTTCATTGGCAACAGAGGTTAAAGGACTTGGACCCTACTGCAGGATCAAGGAGGAAAGGACATTGGGGTGTGGGTGCAGAATTCACTCTTACCCACCAGATATCTGAAACTGCAACACAACAAAACAAAGCAAGATGTTTGTACAAAAAAAGTAATTTGTACATTGACATTACTTCTAACTTTCCATTGACTAAGTTTTATTCCGCCTGAATGGTCCTTCACTTTCCTAAGATTCCAATATTTTTAAGTCATCCTAGTTTGATGGCCTAAGTAACCCAACCACCATCTTTCTAGCCAAGGGCAGGATGACATGGAGTTCCTTTATATTGCTCTTTAATAGTCTGGAGTGGTCACTTTTGAGCAATGCAGAGTGCTTCCTATCTTCTATAGGCAGAGTGCTCGGTCTACTGGCCTTGGGAATGAAACAGAGCTGGAATTGAAGCCAGGTCTCCCTCCATGGCAGTGCAGAGCACTGCAAATGACTGGCCATCCCTTTTTCTTTTCAATGTATCTGCTTTTATGAAAAGACCAGCTTCTCCATAAGCCACTGCTTAGTTTCCAATAGTCTGAGGGCTTAGCCTGGGGCTTGGAGCGAAATGACTGGTTTCTTAAAACTTCCATTCAGGCTCCTACAGGAAGCATAAAGTAGAAACATATAAAATTAAAAATGTAGAAACGTCTTCCATTTGTTTTTTTCAATGGGTGTATTAGGAAGGCACCTGTGGCTAACAAGTTCTGACTAGTACTTTGCTGTATAACCAAAGAGCCAATCATATTGTTCGCTCAATCTATGTCATCATGCTTTTATTTTTAAATGATAGATTAATGTATATTCTGGATAAATGTCTATATACTTTAGTGTTCATATTTAAATTAACAGATTTTAAATGAATACTATTAATGTTTGTAACATTGCTGATTGGTACCACCTCATTAGTTTAATTACAAAACCGGGGGGTGGGGGTGGGGGTGTTGAAGCAGTTCATTCCAGATTCAGTACTGCATGAGAGAAATATAGCAGATCTCCTACCCCGTCACACCTCAGCTCCCTCCTTTTCACTGAAAGAGCAAATTACCTGCATGATGCTTCTTAACATTCTACACTTCCTAAGTCAAAATCCATACTGCTCCCCTTGATTATGGTATGCATAGCAGTAACACAACGCACCTCCTATCATGGTAATAAACTGCCTTTTTAAAAGCAGGTACAGTATGAAGAAGCTTTAAAGTAAACAAGGGGCATTTACCAACTTCCATTGTTCAGTCAGTCTGTTCATAGTAATGTGGGTACAAACTTTAAAGGAGAATTATTGCTTTTAACAAGGTGAAAACCTTTGGAAATATGGCAAACATCCAACTTAACAAGGATCTAACTCTATCAGTTAAAATGACATACATTTTGATTTTTGAAACCCTAATTTGATTACTCAAGATGGTGGTATTTCATTTTCACATCTCTTCATTATATTCTTTACAATTCTAAGGTCTAATGAATATATTAGCAGCTAAATAGGATCAAAACAGAAAACTGGAAAACAAACCACATTGTATACAAGCATGTCCTATTTGGCCAATCAATGGTGCACCCTGCTTTCCTGATTGAAATTAAGGCACTAAGTGGCAGTTAAAGGATAAAAGAATTAAAAAAAACAACCCCAAAACCATTATCTGATGAAAGAATGACATGTCTCTTTCTTTTGGGCCCCAGCATGTATACAGTTTGAATGACTGAAAGTAAGGCATTCTGTTGGCAAACTTAAAGAAAATGTTCTACTGTTTTGAGCCTATGACATTCGTTGTCTGAGTGGGACTAGTGGCACTATTAACTGTTAAGAAACTGGATGGGAGGGAAGCTACAAAAGTATGTCTGAAGATCTAAAAGGCACCAAAAAGAGAATAGCTCTGCCACTGCGACTTCTAAAAACAACTATGTAAGCTGTGTTTAACACTGCATAGAGTCTATTCACAATCATAAATCTTGGCTGACCAGAAGATAAAGTATAGTAGCTTTTCATTTAAACTCTCAGTTAATCAGGGGCCAGTTTAGTAAGAAATTTATTTTCACGTATGAGAAAATAACTGCAGTGTCTAACACAACTACACTTAAAGCAAAACTAGTCTATTATGCATTATTCTGGTTAACACTGAAGAAAACCTGTATAAACAAAAAGGGTTACCTCAAGATATATAGTTTACAATATGAAATCAACATATAAATGAATAAGATTTACTGAAAACAATGTAACGTGTATTACAAAGATACATGAAACAACTTTAACCACAATATTTTCTCTGTGAAAAATACAACTATTAGTGAGATAAAATGTACAATTGAATTTTTTTTCCAAAAGAAAAAAACAAAAAACACAGTATAAAGGAAAATATTTTTCTTCAAAACAGGGAAAATAGTTAAGGTCATTGTCTTTCATTACAATATAATTTGACACAAAAAGCAGTCATCGGATTGCACCAACTCCATGTTCAGTCTCCTGAACATGATAATAGTAAAAGGAGTCCATAAAGCATAATTACATTTCTGAATTTTATGATGGCAATATTTGTATACAGAATTTGATGTCACACCAGCTCTGTTTACAAAATGCATAATACTCTAAATTTCATGGCCAGACAGAAATGCAAATATTAGTTTACCCCAGCCCTGACTCTTTTTGGTGTTCACCAGAGTCAGAAAAAGCCATAGTATTTTAAGTGTTATTTCTGTAGCAATAAAGAAAAAATTATACTTAGTGCATGCTTTATCATTTGTCAAAAACATTTCTGAAAATAAAACTAAGTTACCCAATAGTTTACAAAATAGAAAAATCATTATTCAGGTTAAAATGTGGTGATGTTTATGTTTACTTCCATCTCTAAAAGACTCGTTTCCTTGGCAGCATCACTTTTCCTTAGCAGGAGCCAAAGTACAAAGTTCCATAGAGAAATAAAATGCCTATGAATAAGAACGTAGTCTGGTATTGTAAGAGAATCAGAGCCTCTCTCTGAGCTTTCTTTTCCATCAGGTTAGTGCTGTAGAAAAATGTGAGATTCTGAAGAAAGTTTGTTATGAACACTTCTGCTGTACATGATTCAAAAGTTCACCAAACTTTTCAAAAAGATCCTCCACCCATTTTATATTTTTCATGCACAGCTGAACAATCTCCTCCTGTCCTAGATCTGCACTCTTTTTCTGAACAGAAGAAATCTATTTAAGAGAGAGAAAGAGAGAGAAAAAAAACATTAGCCTGCCTCTGTTACTCATTTAAAATGTAGCATGCAGCTCTTAAACACTTCCTTGATCCATATGCTAATGTCTGCAAAGTGGTAGAAATTCTTAGCCAAGCTTTATTTGTCCAGAGCCATCTCTTCTGCAGACACGGCTAGCTAAAGTCCAGGTCTATTATTCATTACTGAAGTGATCTAGTTAAAAAAATACCAATCTAGGGTCTGATTTTCCAATGTGCTAAACACCTTCAATTCCTGGTATCTTAAGAAATGTGTAGGAATGGTCATAAGAAATGCCATACATGTGAACAATGCCGTGTCGACTTAACACTCTTAAAATAGAAGATCCAATAATATAAATAAATGCTAAGATATTTTAAATATATATTTAAAAACATGCACAATTAAAAGGCAATACTGACTTATTTGCTAGAGTTTGATAACTGGTCTATAGTTTACAATAGAACTGTAACAATGCAATGCCAGCAGGGATAAAGACAGAACTTGTCAACTGATTTTCAAAATTGGCTTTAGGATACTTGAAGAGGAAGTATACAAATAATTAAAGATCTTAGTCTGAAAGAAAGTTCAAGCAATAAAGTATACTATTCAAATTTTTCTCCATAAACACAGCATGAGGAAATATAAAAATAAAAAACAGTTGTGCCTTCTTTAGCAAAATTAGGAAGAATGAACTTAAAAGCAAATGAATTATTATGAATACACAAATACGATTTTTTTATATTACGTTTAAACTATTATATATTCCCCCAAATTTTTTTTTGTTAAAAACCAGTTAAAAATGTTCTAGTGTACAAAACATCAACACATCTATAAAAGAGGCAGGATATCAATAGTTAAGTCCTCACCAACCCCTGCAACCTTATTGTCCAGGGTTTCATAAACCATCAGAATTGAACTCCACTTCTCTTGCTGCAGACCCAATCTAGGGCAATCCCGACTTCCTTCCATGCTCCCTTCACACTATGCTTTTTCCCTCCCTCTCTCCCTTTTACCTTGTTACAAGATAGCCTAATGCTCATAGTATTTCTGCTTCTCTCAGAGGTCCCCACAGTGCTGTGAACAGTGGGCTTGCAGAACTGAGTGGTGATTTATTAGTGTGTTTGGAGGTGGAACCAAGGCTGTACATGGCCTGGGTGTGTGAGAAAGTGTATGCATGTGTGTAAGCAACTCAGTGCATTTGCATCCAGGCACTGGCACCAAAGGGCTCTATTGGTAGCTGTGGCCTCTGTTCACCGAGGAAGAAATATCATAGGGAAACCTTGATATGCCAATGCCTTATGCAGAGGCAATGGGCTACCTCTTATCCCTGACACTCTGCATAGCCACAAACACCCCAATCTCAGGCTCTCCTTCCCCCGCCTCAAAGCCTCTTCCCTCCAGACCCCCCCCATGTCTGCTAAAACACCCTGTGTCTCCCAAAGTCCCATTCAGTCTATCCTCCAGCATCCCTACTCAAACCTCATGGGTCTCTGAAGGTGCCTCTCATCCACAGAGCACAATCCTCATGCCTCTGGCTACCTAGCATGCCTCACCAAGGGTTTGTGCAAAGCACAGGTGGTGAGACATGTCATAAAACAGAAACAGCTGCTGGTCTGAACAGTTTTGTCAGTTAATCTTGATGAAACTCAATTAGGTTAATAAGCATATGTGTTTAATTAAAAAAAAAAAGCCTTACGTCCAAAATGTTATCAGAATGTGTGTATATGAGGATGCAAAGTGTGTATGTTGGCAAGACAGAGAGAGAGAAATTTGGAGTCTGTTGGGACTGTGACTGTTTAGTCAGAGGGACTGAAGAACTGGGAGAAGAACAGAATATTTTTTAAAATTGGTGTTTTTAAATGTTTCTTCTATTAAAGTTAATAGTCTACTAAAAAAGTTATATAGAAAATCCAGTTGTCCTAGGAAGAGTTACTGTCCTAAATGTACAGTTTAATTTCAATTACTAAAATACAAAAGAGAAAATTTTAATCAAGTTATATGCTAATAACAACACAGGCTCAACTGTGGAGTCACTTACAATACTTCCATAATATTCCCTATTTTAACATATTGCATGGTGCAGAATAGAAAATCATCACCCACTAATGTCAGCTGTTGATTACCTTGTATTGGCTGGAAAAAGTTTCTAACAGTTCCAATAGAATCATTACTTTGGTTGGGTTAAAAATCAGAAACACATTTAGCTGCCTCATACTGATGTTTTGATAATGCTGTTATATACAGATAATTTAACTTTCTGCACTACTTCTTAATTAATCTAAAAATAATGCCACATATAAGAAGCAGAAAACAAATACTCACCTCCTCTTTACATGTCAGATATATGTGGTATTTGTAATGATGGAGTGAGTGATACAAAGAGTACAACTGTATTTTTTCTGGATCTACAGTAAACTCCTGCAGAGAAGAGAGTTATTTTTAGGCAAATTAATGATATCTGTTCCAAGATAGGCTTCTTATTACCAAATGGATCATGTCAATTTTAGCAATTCAGAAATAAAAGGTGACTATCGTCATGTCTGAAACTGCATCAAGAGATATGTGACATCAAAATTAGTATACCTTTACCCACTTTGTTTCTCATGTAAATGTAATGTCTTCTTTAAAGCTGGGTTTAATAGTTCTTTCAATGACTCTGAATATATGGAAGGTGTGTTAGCTTGCCATTTTTCAAGTATTACTGACATCTCTAAAAATAGCAAAAGATGTAGCTATTTCTTGGCGTTCACTTAATCTATCAAATTCTGTATAGATTTTTGGAGAAGAGCAAATCTTTGTCTTAGGAACTGTGGAAAGAGCTTGCATATATTGCTGCGATAGTTTTTTCTTTCTAAAAATTACAAAAATATGTGGAATATATTCACTGGTTGGTGGCATCTCCTGCATCTACTGATGTTAGCTAAACTTGCTTTAGGTATGTCTTCCAGTATCCTGTAAAATCTAGTTAAGATTGTCCTGAAAAAGCCACAAATAGGAGTTATATGTATTTCTCTAATATTTCTTTTCAATATTCTTTTTTAACAATAAGATATGAAACAACTTCTGTCACTGGAGATAAATGAGAAGCTACAACAAAGAATTAATTTATTTATATGCCTGGCCTATGATGTGCCTTATGATCAAATTAAAGTTTCTCCAATGGAAACATTTATTTTTCCATGTACTGTCTAGCAGCTATTGTACAGTTTACAGTAGAAAATGTAATCAAACGTTAATATTAAAGGCTAAACTGCCACAAGCCGCATGTAGGGGCAACATGTTGTTGTGCTCTGCCAGAAGCTGTCCCATATTCCCCCCTGGCTCTGGTGGGAGAGGGATGTGGGGGGAAGGGGGAAATGTACCCTGAACCAGACCTAGACCTGGTCTAACATTTGCCGGCTAGCACAGCTGTGCTGCCTGTTACACTATGGAGATGGAAGGGCCACCATCTAAGGCTGAGTCCATTCCCTCCTCCTGCCTGTGCAAGAGGGGGAGCAGCAGCTCCAAGGAGACTGTTTCCTCCTGCTACCTGTGATGTGAATAGATTGCACAGGGGAGTAAGAGGTTGCCTTATACCTCCTTAATTCCTTGCTTTGGCATACAGGACAGGCCATGATGGGTATGTCTACACAGGAATAAAAGATCAGTGGCACAGCTGTAGCTGGCCCAGGTCAGCTGACTCGGGCTTGCGGGAATCAAGCTGTGGGGCTAAAGATTGCAGGCTCCCAGAGCTTGGGCTCCAGCCCAAGCCCGGAACATCTACATAGCCAACCTTTCAGCCCCAAAGCCGAGCCCTGTTTCAGCTGACCTGGGCCAACTGTGGGTTTTTTATCCCTGTGTAGATGTACCCAATGTGGCCCTAAATACATTATTTACATATACACATGATTCCATTCAAGGGGAGGGGAGGAATAGCTCAGTGGTTTGAGCATTGGCCTGCTAAACCCAGCGTTGTGAGGGGGCCACTTAGGGATCTACGGCAAAATCAGTACTTGGTCCTGCTAGTGAAGGCAGGGGGCTGGACTCAATGGTCCCTTCCAGTTCTAGGAGATAAGATATCTCCATTAGTTTATTATTTTAATTATTGTGTGGATTATTATTTTAATACATGCATTTTGCTTACCTATTTGGAATAAACTATATAGAGTTGCCAAGTTTCTAATTGCAGAAAACTGAACACCCTTGCCCTGCCCCCTGCCCTGAGGCCCCACCCCTTCTCTGAGGCCCCGCCCCCCCTCCCTGCATCCCCCCTCCCTGCGTCACTCGCTCTCCCCCACCCTCACTCACTCGCTCATTTTCACTGAGCTGGGGCAGAGGGTTGGGGAGCAGGAGGAGGTGCTGGCTCCGGCTGGGGGTGCTGGCTCTGGGGTGAGGCTGGGGATGAGGGGTTTGGGGTGTGGGCTCCAGGCTGAGGCAGGGGGTTGGGCTGTGGGAGGGAGTACAGGCTCTGGGCTGAGGTTGTGGGCTCCAGGGTGGAACTAGAAATGAGGGATTCAGGGTGTGTGAGGGGGCACCAGGGGGGTTGGGTGTGGGAGGGGGTGAGGGCTCCGGCTGGGGATGTGGCTCTGGGGTGCAGGAGGGGGGCCCAGGCTGGGTCTGAGGGATTCAGAGTGCAGGAGGGGCTCAGGGCTGGGGCAGGGCTGCGGGAGAGGAGTTGGGGTGCAGGCTCCGGGTGGTGCTTACCTCAGGCGACTACCGGGAAGCGGTGACGTCCCTCCGACTCCTAGGTGGAGGTGCGGCCTGGGGACTCCACACTGCTCCCACCCGCAGGCACCATTGGCCAGGAACCGCAGCCAATGGAAGCTGCGGAGCCATTGCTTGGGGTGGGGGCAGTGTGCGGAACCCCTGTGGCCGCCCCTACGCCTAGGAGCTGGAGGGACATGCTGTCCGCTTGCTGGGAGCCACCCGCAGCCGGGTAGGGAGCTTGTCAGCCCCATGCCAACTTGACCTTTAATGGCCCTGTCAGCAGTGCTGACCGGAGCCGCCAGGGTCCCTTTTTGACCAGGTGTTCTGGTTGAAAACTGGACACCCGGCAACCCTATATCTATAATGGTTTAATAATAAAAGGAAACAGGCCACCAAGACAAGTGATTTAATATGCTGTAGATTTCAAACAAATCATTATTTTCAAAATTACTTAATTATTAAATAGGTTTACAATTTTATCTTTTTTTATATATTTGCAAAAAAAACCCCTAATTACCAACAAAATGCAATCCTTTAAGGTATTTTTTTTTTCATCTATCATGTTAGAAATAAGATGGCAGCAGTGATGAATCTTCTAAACACTTACGTGTGCTAACTTAGTGGTTGATTTAGAAGTCCTCAGTGTTTTCTTGTTGTAAGCTTTACCATTCATTCTGATTTTAGAAAGAGCAGCTCCTCCACTTTTTGTTTTAGAATCGCGAGTGATTACTGTCAGTTCAGGAAAGTTTTCCAAAGCACTCTTAAACAGAGCATAAAAGCAAAAAGGATTTTGAATTATGCAAAAATTCCACCAAAAGAGAACTTCTCAATCAATCAGACCGCTGGAAAGTTGACCATTATTTTCAGAGAAGTTAAAATATTGAAAGCAACCAATCATAAAATATTTTACATACAAGTCTAAAAGCCTCACTCAGTCAATCAGCTATAAGATAGCAATATAAAAACACATACAGACTTTTTTTGACTGGCTTTAAAAGTAATGTCTCAAGGGAATCAGGCCCTTTCACATATCACAGCTGTCATCTTTGTGTTCCTTCATGAAAAAAACAAACTAGCAAGGAATCCAGCAGGCAATTTTGATTGCTTACAATTCTATATTTTACTTTGCATTCTATCGCTCCTTCCATCCAAGAATCTGTAAGCACTTTAAAAATATCAATAATTAGGCCTCAATACACCTATGAAGTAAGGAAGCATTATCACCTTAATTTTACAGAAGGGGAAATTGAGTCACAGAGAAGTTTTACAGCAACGCACCTTGGTGTCACACAGCCAGTCTATAAGAGCCCAGAATAAAACCCAGACTTCTGACTGTTAGTCCTGTACTTTAGCTATCATACTACTCACTATTTTCTCTACACTGCTCAGAAAGGAAAACACACCCAATCTCATTAACAAATTTGTTATCCAACAATAGTCGGGAATATTTCAAAAATAAACTTTTCTGTTTTAGACAACAGCGTACACCATTACAGGAGGATAAATTTGCATTGTAATTAAAGTTACTGCTTTGTAATATAGGTACTTTGAATTAACAGAGTTAAATTCTCCATTTCAAGGTAGTCTTTTGATAGGACTTAATCTCACTGAAAGAACAGTTTGAATACTGCAAATGTTTTAAGATGTGGGAACCCTATTTATTTTAAATTGAAAACCTCATCAAGGGCTGTCTTTGTTTAACTCCCTTCCAAATCTGCACACAGAAATCTGAACTTTGACATCAGTTCAAAAATTTAATACAATTTTGAGAACTTACAATTAAGAAAGTTTTAAATGAATACATTGGTTAGTCAGAGGGTGCACATGAATGAAAAATAAGTCACAGAGGGAGACAAACACAAAGCACTGTCTGTTACTAGAAAATTGGAATGGGGGGAGGGGGAGGTCAGTAAAGAGCAAGCCTTAAACATTTTAAGATTAAAGAAGGAAATGGTAGTAGCTAGATAGCCAAAGGGGTCTGAGATATCCTCTAAAGTGTCAACCGCCCCCCCCCCGCCCTTCACATAGGTCCATTCCTTGACCTAAACTTCTTTAAATGAAAACAAAAAATCCCTGAAAATCCTAATTAAGATTTAGAGGTGCCTTCGTCTTTCCCCTCCTTCCCAAGTCTATTAGCAGCATCTGAAGCAGCCCTAATTGCTGACACCCAACTAATTCCATATGTTCCCATATTTTCTTCAGACAGATTTTATTAATCATAAAATTTGATTTCCAGGTGAAGTAGTGAGCCTCACCCACCATAAAAAAAAACCCTGAACTCTCTACAGGGTATAGAAATAATGTATTGCTGTGGCATGCTGTTTTGTTGTGATTCCTTTTTTAAAATGAGGATCTGTCCATCCCATTTTATACAGGGTCACCAAAAAGCTGTAAAACAGTAGTGACTTTTGGGCACTCTTGATCTGAGTTAGTCAAACTACTGACTTGGAGGTGAATGGCAATTATATGTAGCAGTTTTCTCATCGGCCTTTCAGTTCCCCTTTTTGTAACATGCTTTAGAAGGTTTCTGTCATCCAATTCCTAAAACAAACAGAACAAAACAAACAAAATTCCTACAATTAATTAATTCCCTTGATAGCCGAATGCAAAGGGTTGTAAGAGTAGAGACACTCAACTGTCCTTCAAGTTCAGATAGTGGTAGCTCTAGAACAAAACCTAAAGTGAAGCATAGTAACTCTCCTTAACTGCATGTGTTCTCGTTAATTAAGAAAGCTTTTGAAAGTATCCTTCAGGTCCCTGTTTTTGTAGTACTGCCAATACCACATGTTCAAAAACCATGAGTGAGGCCCAACAAAATATATGCAATTGGCATTAAATTCCACACAATTTTAAAAAATAATATCGTTTTAATTTATTCTTAGTTGCCTTCTGATGTATTTTAGGATTCATGTTTTCAAACTTTTCTCTGCAAACACAAGGGTTAGAAACATTTTTTTAAAGTGAAAGCTGAGAGTCTCATGTAATCACATGAATTCAGGAGCTGGAGCTTTAAGAAAAGCATCAAATATTGCAAGACTTGTGATGAAATCATGACTGCTGGCAACACTGCAGCTGGCTCCAAAAAATGCAAACTCCCTCCCCGAAATGTTGCTGCTGCTTTAGTTGGAGCATGTGACAGGAATGAGTACGGCATGCTTTGGATTCCTGAAACAACTACCCTAACACGGAATCTTCATCTAGAAGATGGAATCACTGCAATGTTAAATTAACATCTAAGCCTTATCTATACCAGAAAATTATACTGATTTTAATAGTAAACTGGTTTATAATTAAATTGGTGCATCCCCTAGTGCAGATATTCTTATTTGGTTTAAGAGAGCCTTAAGGTCAGTAAGGAGAGGTATTAATAGTCTAATTTTACAGATAGAGAAACAAAGTTAAGAGAGGTTAAGTAACTTGGCCGAGGACATGCAGTAAGTGAAGAGCCAGGATTAGAATTTAGAGGTCCCAGCTCCCAACCCAGTACTCGTTCCTCTATATCACTTGCTGGTATAGCTATATCCTGGCAGAACCCCTCAGTGGAGACACAGCATAAACCAACAAAAGGAGTTCAGCTGGAATATAGCTACATTACCTCCCTGAATGACATTAGCTATGCCAAAAGAAGCACTTTTCCGCTGGCACAGTTGCATCTACACCAGGAGTTTTGTCAGCATACCTATGTCAGCAAGGGTATGTAATTTTTTCACACCCCTAGCTGACATAGCTATGCTGACAAAGCTTTGTAGAGTAGGCTAAGCCTTAGTTAATTTCATGGGGAAAGAGTACCTACAGTTCATCTTCAGAGAAGTGTTTGGATGTATAGAATTTCACATGAAAGATGTGTTGTCACTACATTTGCAACAAATGGCACTAGATGTCATCATTCTGCTATAGATGCATCTATAGATCTCCAGCAAAGCATGAGATCATTTCCGAGACACACACTAACTAAATGGTGCTGTATTTTATTTTTACTAACTTCAGTTTTGCATTATGTGTTAAATGAATAACACGTTGTTGAAAAAATGTAGAATTATTTTAACAAATAATTTTTAAAAGTTCCATTGTATTATGTAATATCTTACTTTCATCCAGAGAGAATATATTCATTTAACTGATTATATTTCTTTACTTGCATAAATTACTACATTGTTCAGGGAAATGTGACTATAACAAATTACAGGAAAGAATTCAGCATACAGTTGGACTTACTGCTGCAAGAAATTAAGGGGTTAAAATGTTCAAATTAAAACTAATGGTGCCTTATATAGTCTACAGATGATAAGATGAACTTTTTAATGAACAGTTACTGAATTCAAGGACTCTCCTATCCAGACTCCTACCAGGCACCTGGTACTGTGTCCCTGAAAACAAAATGTGCTTAATTAGTGTTTTAACAGATCAGTTACTTTTGCCTTAGTAACAATCTCAGGAGGAAACTAAAAATCCATGTGCAAAAGAGACAGTTGCATTTTGGTAGTAATCACCTCAAGGGACCAAAATGTAGACTAGTCATAGCAGCAGCCTTCCAGTTAAGAAAAACGACTCCAGCAGATTGTTTTTTCCTCCATGAGTTTAATTTTCTACCTGTTATAGAATTCTCTGTAGAGTTTCACTGCATTCTCTGAATTTCTGTCTTATGTCAGGAAGTCCTGCCTCATCTGTCACTGGCTCAATGCTATTGTCTATTCCTATGGAGTAGAACAGACTTCAAACAGGAGCACTGACCCAAAACAGGACTAGTTTTGAATTGGAAGGAGGAGGAAGAAAATACTAGTCATTTCCATGTTCTGGTGGGTCAAGAGGACAAGCTATAAATCAGACTTGCTCAGTGGAAAGAGCCAGATGACTTTGAATGGTGAGTACTTTAAAGAAAATGAAACTTCCAAGAAATGAAGCACAATTGACGTTAACTAACAATGCTATTCTGAACAACATTTGTAATAAGTCTAATATATTACCAAATACGTACATAGGTGAGTTGCATCTAAAAGATTGAGAGTTAATTTACAGAGATGAAACTAACATAGAAAGACTAGTTTAATTTTGTTCACTGAAATAAGATTATGAGCAGACAGAGTGGGATTTTATAGCTCTTAGAACTGTGCAGAAAAGTGTCTAGACAAAGCTGCTGATTTGATTATTGATTGGTGATTTTACTGTATGATTTGGTTTGCAATTCTACACTGAAATATCCCATATTGTCCATTTCAGTTTTAATTAATATGTAATTACTATACATGGTTATCAGTACAGAATAACCATGGGGGGAGGGATAGCTCAGTGGTTTGAGCATTGGCCTGCTAAATGAATGGATTGTGAGTTCAATCCTTGAGGGGGCCACTTAGGGATCTGGGGCAAAATCAGTACTTGGTCCTGCTAGTGAAGGCAGGGGGCTGGACTCGATGACCTTTCAAGGTCCCTTCCAGTTCTAGGAGATAGGATATCTCCATTAATTAAAAATTAAAAAAAATACTGAAATGAATGGTGCTCATGAGTAACCAACATATTTCCATCTTTTACTTGTTGGTTGCCTAGTCTGAATCTCTAACACCTGAACTACTCATTTTTATCAACATTATTATAGAAACAGGCTTTCTTATTCTAAATAATCGATTAAACTGGATTTTAAAAGTATGTAACCTATTTGGTATCAAACCAACAGAGATGTTCATGGTAGGAAATTAGCCTTTCATTACTACAAAATTGCTAACACAAACATGATACGGGTTTGTGCTTCTATACTAGAAATATAGACATACTAACATAATGAGCCATTTTACAAACATATGCCCTGATCCTGCAATCTGACCCATATGGGCAGATCCCTGGGCTTGCCTGGAGCTCTATATACTTCCATACAGATCAGGCTGTAGGATGGGGCCTACGTTATCTGATTTAAGAGACATCATTTATTTTCTTTTATTGGGTGAACAGAAAGCAAAAGCTTCTTTATACAGCTGGAATTTGTAACATGATATAGTGAGTAAGTGGATATAATTTTATATAACTGTGACAATCTTGTGCATGCTAAAGATGCTTTTCTTCTCATTGGGTGTAATGATCAGCTACAGAAGTATTAGCACAGTGGGAATCAAATTGTCATTATGTCCCTAACTCTCACTGTAAAAACAACAACCATAAAAATGGAGGCTCAGGGTCAGTTAAACAGACCGTTTGTATTTATTATGAAAAGTATCAGAGAGATTTAGACACCCTCCAGGAGCTTTGCTGTTGCCATGAGGGAGCCACAGAGGGCTACTGGGAAGATAGGAGCAGGAACTACCGCTTCTGCAGGGAACAGCTTTTCAGCAGTGATGAGATGGGGAGGTAATTAACCCTCTTGCCCCAAAGTCCTAGATTAACGAAGAGAGGATAACAGGACTGGTGCCTACAACAGGGTGGATAAAAATCAATTAAAAATATTTATTTTTTTAAAATTTAAATTAAATAAATTCATATTTTTAAATATAAACCTATTTAAATTAAATCTGAAAATTATGACAGCCCATGTTAAGGTTTAAATTTAGTAGAATCTATTAAAATAATCTAAATTAAACTAAAAAACTATACTAAGCAGCATATGTTTGCTGCGAAAGTTTTAAAGAAAGTCAAACCACTGAACAGGTGGAAGTCACTGGCTAAACACCTGGAACCAGAGTTTGATGACGTGCTGCTAAATCAGCGTTTGTCAGCAGTAGCCTCTTCTGCACATGCAGAGTGTATATTTACTTATTTTCAGTTTATTTAACTAGTTCAGTTTAATGACTGTTCTTTCAAAGTTAAGAAACAGATTGGGAGATGAAAAGGCTGAAAAGCTTGTTTTCCTCTTCCAACTGATGAATAAAACTGGGTGAGAGAGGATGAGATCTCTTAGTTCTAAAGTCTTGATGGACATGTGACCAGAAACAATTAGTTCAATTCACTAATTACAGATAATAGTATTTTTGATGAATCCATTTTAATTTTCTACATGTTATAGGGCTAGTTTGACAAAACCTTTTTTTCTTATGCAGCCAGCACATTTATGTTAATTAAAGTATTTTATTTAACTAATAAAAAACAATTTTAAATGTTGTGTTTGTACATTTGTAAAAATTCCAATTTCTCCAAATAAAACTTGACAAAAACCAAGAGTAAAAAAAACCCCAAACACCCCATCATCTAGTAAATAAGAAATGCGCCATTCTAACGTAATAAAAAAATGAAAACTAAGAATCTAAATAAATGTATGTAAAGCTATATAACAGCTTAAATAAAGGTGTATAGATATCCTCTTGGTTAGCAAAAAATATATACACAGATGTAAATCAACATGTTTTAATGGCTACCTACCAATGCAAATAAACCTTTCTTTAGGAAACTGACTGGAAAGTGCAAATACAAAACAAGATTAAAAGTGATGATTTAAATCAATCCACCCTAGTCAACAATGCCTTCATCCCTGGAACAGAAAGCCATGACGACACCCACAAAATAGGCAGGGGAATCAGTTAGGAAATAAACATCCCTTATTAGGGCTGTCAAGCGATCAAAAAAATTAATCGCGATTAATCGTGCTGTTAATAATAGAATTTTATTTATATAAATATTTTTGGATGTTTTCCACATTTTCAAATATATTGATTTCAATTACAACACAGAACACAAAGTGTACACCGCTCACTTTATATTTATCTTTGATTACAAATATCTGCACTGTAAAAATAAAAGAAATAGTATTTTTCAATTCACTTAATACAAGTACTGTAGTGCAATCTCTTTATCATGAAAGTTGAACTTACAAATGTAGAATTATGTACAAAAAAAACTGCATTCAAAAATAAAACAATGTAAAATTTTAGAACCTACAAGTCCACTCAGTCCTACTACTTGTTCAGCCAACCACTCAAACAACTTTGTTTACATTTGCAGGAGATAACACTGCCCGCTTCTTGTTTACAACGTCACCTGAAAATGAGAACAAGCATTTGCATGGCACTGTCGTAGCCAGCATTGCAAGATATTTACGTGCCAGATGCGCTAAAGATTCATATGTCCCTTCATGCTTCAACCACCATTCCAGAGAACGTGCTTCCATGCTGATGATGAGTTCTGCTAGATAACGATCCAAAAACAGTGCAGACCAACTCATGTTCATTTTCATCATCTGAGTCAGATGCCACCAGCAGAAAGTTGATTTTCTTTTTTGGTGGTTCGGGTTCTGTAGTTTCCCCATGGGAGTGTTGCTCTTTGAAGACTTCTGAAAGCATGCTCCACACCTCATCCCTCTCAGATTTTGGAAGGCACTTCAGATTCTTAAAATCTTGGGTTGAGTGCTGTAGCTACCTTTAGAAATCTCACATTGGTACCTTCTTTGTGTTTTGTCAAATCTGCAGTGAAAGTGTTCTTAAAAGGAACAACATGGTGGGGTGATCATCTGAGACTGCTATAACATGAAGTATATGGCAGAATGCGGGTAAAACACAGAGCAGGAGACATACAATTCTCCCCCAAGGAGTTCAGTCACAAGTTTAATTAATGCATTATTTTTTTAATGAGCGTCATCAGCATGGAAGCATGTCCTCTAGAATGGTGGCCAAAGCATGACGGGACATACAAACGTTTAGCATATCTGGCACGTAAATATCTTGCAATACTGGCTACAAAAGTGCCATGCGAATGTCTGTTCTCACTTTCAGGTGACATTGTAAATAAAAAGCGGCAGCATTATCTCCTGTAAATGTAAACATATTTGTTTGTCTTAGCAATTGGCTAAACAAGAAGTAGGACTGAGTGGACTTATAGGCTCTAAAGTTCTACATTGTTTTGTTTTTGAGTGCAGTTATGTAACAACAACAAAAATCTATATTTGTAAGTTGCCTTCTCACAATAAAGAGATTGCACTACAGTACTTGTATGAGGTGAACTGAAAAATATTATTTCTTTTGTTTATCATTTTTACAGTGCAAATATTTGTAATAAAAATAATATACAGTGAGCACTGTACACTTTGTATTCTGTGTTGTAACTGAAATCAAATATATTTGAAAATGTAGAAAAATATCCAAAAACATTTAATAAATTTCAATTGGTATTCTATTGTTTAACAGTGAGATTAATCAACAGCCCTACCCCTTATTAATTTTTAGCATAAGGGGGCAGAAATAACACTGATGTTTACCCTTGCTCTCTTCCTCATACAGACACATATGCACTCACCCCCAGAGATAGGCAGGTGGTAGGGATGGAACAAACAACTCTCCAAAAAAGCGCCCCAGTCCTGTGGGCAGGAGCAGATTCAAGAAGGTAGGGCAGGACAGCTGCAGCCAGTTTCACTGATGCTGGAAACTGCCTGCTCAGGATTTTATCTCCCTGACTTTCTCTGCTGTCTACAGAGAGGGCTGCTACAGTGCTTCTTTCTTCATAGATTTTGAGGCCAAAAGAGAACATTATGATCATCTAGTCTTACCCATCCATAACGCAGGTCACCGGATTTCACTCAGTGATGCTCTGTTCTGCTGAAGCACCAAGTGTAAGACAGGAAGTGGGACTGTGTCTTACCAGCTCCATTTTAAACACCTGTTGTGACTGAGCTGGGAAGGGAGAGAGAGGGGGTCCAGAGACAAACCTACTTCTTATGCTTTACCCACAGTGTTTCAAGGAGCTGTTTTGGCAGAAAAGTGAAGCAGCATTGGGACAGTCCTGCTTATAAATAACCAGGAGGTCAGAGCCTGGGTAGCCAGTTTCCAGAAGCAGTAAAATTAGCCTCTTTTCTCTTTGCCCCTCCTTCTACCCCATCCCTCCTGTCTATTTTGGATGGGTTATGCATAGCTGTTTGGGACAGGGAGCAGAGTAGGTGGCACTATAGCCTGTGGGGTGTTAGTGCTGGTGTTTCTTGACCCTGACCAGCCCACAACAATTTATTGTCCACTGTTTCAAAGGATGAGACACACTGTGGTTGTCTGACCTATGCTGCTCCCACCCCTTAACTCGGGACTGTGGGTATGAAAGGGTCTTGACTGTTTCATCTTCCTTGATCCCTCACCTCTGGCTCTAGGGAGCCCTGGTGCTGCTCTCTGCATCTCACCACAGCTGAAGAGCTGGGATGTACCATGGGACAGCATCATGGGGCAGAAATACAGGCATCCTTAAAAAAAAAAAGCTCCAAAGGGACAGTAGTTTGATTTTCTGATGAGAAACTTGAGAAGCTTAGAAAAGAAAATGCTTTAAAATGAACATTAAAGCTTAGGAAGTAAAACTGAACTTTAAGTTCTACAGTAGAAACATCTCTACCATAAAATGTTTGCTAAGTGGAATATATTAACATTTAATTCAAAGTATCTTTCAAACCTCATTCCATTCCAGGTACAAATTTTGTCATCTCACTGTACACTTGTATATAATTAGTGACTTGTTTAGGACTTTGTTTTAAATAATCTGAAATTTTAAAAGGAAATACCTTGAACGTATGCTCCAAACGTAATTTGGAAAGCAGTCTTTTCCTGTTGTCATTCAACATGCCATCAATTTTTCTCATATGAGGCAAAAGAAGCTCATCTGAAAGACATGAAAAAAAACATAATAGTTAAGTACAGATGTAAGGCAATTATTTACATAAAACCCTTATGCCAGATGGGCCACTTTACCCTATTTATTAGCATAAAATAATCAAAGTCCAAAATAATACATTTTGCTCATATACCCTAGCTTTAAATAGGAAAGGGAAATTACTTATTAAGATCTACATGTTAAGATACAGAACTCAGTACTTGACTCGAAAACTTGGCAAATATGCAAAGGCCACATACATTATAATATCCAGGCCAACAGCTAAATGTAAATCTAATTATTATTGTGTTCTTTGATTTGTGATGAAAAGTTCAGAAACGAGATGGACAGGGCAGTGCAGAGAATGAACCTTACAGACAACTTTAAATTGTTCTCTAAATCTCTCCCTGTTATGCAAGACAATTTTCAGTTCAGAGACAGGTTCTTCTCAGCTGAAGAGTGTGTGTGTGTGTTTCAAACTGGCTGTCATATATTACAAATTATCCCCTCTTAGCTTGGATTTATTATAGGTAGGGGTAGTAGCACTGCCTATTAGTAAGGTTTCCCAACACTTACCATTATATATAGTTATACAATTGCATAAGAGATGTTAGAACCTAGGTAGCAAGGTAGGTGGCCACTGGTGCTTGAGAAGATTGTTCATTAGCTTTTAATTTGCAGCTCAATCCTGCAGTTTTTACTCGCATCAGCAGTCTATTGCCTTCATTGGTACTGCTGACATAACAGCTGCAGGACTGCACCCTTTGTGTACAGAGAGAGAGGGTAGAGTCTCAAACAGGAAATAGCTTTTGAAATATGGATAAACTGAAATTAGCAGCACAGAGCCCCATGTCGTAGCAGCTGTATACTATGTGAAACCCATGCTTTCTATCAGTGTCTCAAGTCTAATGCTTTCTGTGTTAAATTTCCAAGACACAGAACTGACATTTGTATGCTACAGTCCACTATAGTGCATAGTTCTAACAAGTTGAAATTCAAATGACACGCCCATCAAACAGCAATTCTCTTGAAGACAATCTGGACATGTGTGTTCAAACACTAATCTTAAACCCAAACAGCTCAGAAATCAGAACTTCATAAAGTAATGAGTATGTCTCTGCATTAAAAACTAGGCACACATTTGAAATGGTTTTTAAATAAAATTAGCATTTGTAGGTCTATTATTGGTAATGGTGATCTTGATTTAAAAAAAAAAAGTGAGGTTCATTAGTGATGGTGGGCTGTAGCCCACGAAAGCTTATGCTCAAATAAATTTGTTAGTCTCTAACGTGCCACAAGTACTCCTGTTCTTTTTGCTAACAGGAGAGGGGTCCAATATAACCAGATGACAAATCCCTCTGGAGTAGTTTAAAGCAATCGGAATAATACAGTAATATTTTAAACAAAATGTAAAGTTAAAAAATTCTTCCATTAAATCCTGATCTGCATTTTAACAATACAGTAATATTAGGGCAGTATGGTAAACTCATTCAGATACATTAATATTTCACCCACTCATTTATATTGGTGTCCACTTCTCATTAAAGTCATGATGTGATGCAACTGGAATTTGGAGCAAAGTGGTCAAAGACGCTATCGTGGCAATACTACTACTCTGGCTGCTCTACTGTGGCAAAAACACTATTTGCTCTGAACATCTCCCTGTTTAGAACTTTTAGATACAGAGCAAGTACAAACTCAAAACACTGCCTGATGTGGTACCAAAGTATGCTGAATCTGGGAAAACAGGAATTTGCGGCAACCTGAAACCAATACAAATTACACCTAGTACATTACTTGCATCAAAAAATGTAGGTTAAGGTACAGCTGTTAAACAAGAAGAGTTTTCACATTTGCTTTATTAATAAAAAAAATGTACATAGTGCATCTTAAAATAAAAGATCATCATGGGACAAAACAAAGCAGAGCACAAAGAAATTAATGTAAAACACACTGTACCATTGCTCTTTTCCAAGGCTTGCATTGTATCTGGATCTAAGGCAATGCTAACAAGCAGCTCCATATAACTCTTAAAGGTCTCCTTCATAGCTCTTGTGTTCAAAAAGCGGGTGAAAAAAGGAGATGGAGGGACAAGTTCTGAAAAGTAATTGGAATACAATTAATGTTTTCTTCCTCTGATATTCTGAAAATATTTGTATATTAGCATATGTTCCTATTTTGAAATAAAAGGCTTTCATTGTTAAACACAAGCAACCTCTAGTGGTATCCCAAGAGACTACAACACATGTTATTTCTCAACAGAAATAATGTCAAACTTTGCATTTATCAAAACAAGGGAGGTTTATGGTGTATCAGAGAAGCAGGGCAATATTTCTCAGAAAGATGCAGAATTATCTGCATTATCAGCATTTAGATAGTTATAGGAGCCTTCTAAAACTCCGAGGCAGACAAATATCTGGAGAAAAGGGAGGATGAAATATTCCCATCAAGCAAACTAGACTAAACACCAATTTCCAGTGGTAACTTAGACATTCTCTGAGACCAACTGATTCAGCTGAGTCAAGGGGTAAAACGTTCAAAAACACCAAAGTCACTAAGCATCATAAGTACCACGGAAAGTAAATGTCATGTTTTCATGAGCTCATGAAAATACATATAACCAATTACATTAGCAGATATATGTATAGCTACTGTCACTTTCCAAGATGTTTCAGAAGTTTTGTAGTCAGTCATTTCAATCACGCATGTGTTATACAGAAGTCATTAACACTTCTAAACTTAGTGTTTGCTCAGCTTCTTGAGGCACTTTACTGATTCCAGCATGCAATGTTAGGATTTGCAACAAACTAGGTAGTGAGATTGCTCCATTCTGTCAGGTTTCCAAGTTGCCATGGGTGACTGTCACCACCAGAGTAGTCCTTAATCTAATAAACTCACAGCTGTATGTGTTAGAGAGATTGGTATCATGATAAGTTAGATCAAAAATTAAAATTATTTTTAGTTGTGACCTTCAGCAGAGGGGCTCTAGACTATCTGCAGTAACTCATCTTTAGTCTAAATCAGTGGTTCTCAAGCAGGGGTACGCATACCCCTGGGCGTATGCAGAAGTCTTCCAGGGGGTACATCAACTCATCTAGATATTTGCCTACTTTTACAACAGGCTACATAAAAAGCACTAGCAAAGTCAGTACAAACTAAAATTGCATATGAGTTGTTTATACTGCTCTATAATACTATACACTGAAACGCAAGTACAATATTTATATTCCAGTTGATTTATTTTATAACTATATGGTAAAAATGAGAACATAAGCAATTTTTCAGTAATAGTGTGCTGTGACACTTTTGTATTTTTACGTCTGATTTTGTAAGCAAGTAGTGTTTAAATGAGATGTAACTTTGGGGTATGCAAGACAAATCAGACTGCTGAAAGAGGTACAGTAGTCTAAAATCCAGTGGCCAATGTGCCTTGGAAATCCAATAGTACAGGATCAGGGTGCTGCCAAGTTTATCTTCATATGCACGTGAAGTTTAAACAACAAACGGAGAAAAACAAAGCTATGGAAACTCTCTCAAAGTAATCTAAATATGGCAAAAACAACCTTTGAAAGGGTTGGTCTATCCAGAAAATTACTGCAAAAATAGCATCTCAAGGTTCCATGAGTATTGTGTGAATGACTCCAGATCAAATCTGGTTGATTTTTCTATCAAAAGATTTTTTTTTTCCTAACTGCCAGTTGTTCAAACTTAACATGCACCTGAAAAATCAAGCTCCTTTTTGTTCTGGTTTATGCATCACCACCAGTAATAAAGATTCTGTGCATCCAAATTCTGCCGACTTTTACATCCATGCAACGTCAGTGCAGACAGTGGGTGTCACAGATGTGGTTGAGGACATAATAAGGAAATTGGTAAGCAATTCTGTTAAGGAGACATGATCCAGAATAGAATCAACTTCTTCCGCAATAGATGTCCTGGCTCTGTGGGACTAAAAGGAGCTAAGTATTAAAAATGTATTCCTCTCACTCAACTAAGCAAATATGACTCTGAATACACACAAAGAACAGATCTGGTAAGATTAAGATGTGTCATTCTTACGTTATTGCTCTTTAAAGCAGAACTGCATTCTGAAGCAACCTTGCAAAATCTGCCCACTCCCAAAGGGAGAGTAAAATATTAGATTTTTAATAATGATAATCATCATGGTAAAGGGCTAGAAGAATAAACTTTATGTGGAGGGTGTTAAATTTTCATGACAAATTCCCTGCCTTCTAAGGGAATTTTGCAGATCACACAACATTTATAGACTATATGTTATAATGTACTTATGATTTCAGTTTAAATTCAGTTAAAAACAAATATAAAAGCCTGACAACAGAGCACCACTCACCATCCTCATCACTCTGGGCTTCAGGAGAAGAATCAGACTGGGAAGATGAAAACTCTTCTTTCCATTTTTTCCGTTTCTTTGGTGGTGGTTCAGCCTTTAGCTTTGGCTGTTTAGCTTTGGGTTTCACAGAAGAGACTTTTGTTGTTGTAGTTTTTGGTGCTGGAGGATCAGGAGCTTTGCTGGTGCTGTTACTTGGTTTGTAATGAATGGGCCTGCAATATTATAATGAACAGTTTTATATCTAAATAAATTCACACAAGATCTAATTTTAATAAAAAGAATCATGGTACTTTTTGTGAGTCATGTAAGTTTATTCCATTGCACTCTAGTATGATCATTTTCATTAATACTTAGCACTTAGTTTTACATCTTTGAAGTGCTGTTACACATTAATTAATCCTCAACAGCCGGTGATTAAGTAGCAGTATTCCCAATTTGCACATGCTAAACTCTCTTGTCCAAGGTTACGGCGAGTCATGGAAGTATTGGGGAGCTACAGGTGTATTCCAATCACTTATTTTACTAAGATATTGGTGGTCTTACTAAGCTTGAATATCTGATGGAAATTCTATAATCCTTTTGGCAGACTATGAATCAAGAGTTTGTGGTTGAAATATAATACAGATGAATATAAGAACATAAGAATGGCCGTACTGGGTCAGACCAAAGGTCCATCCAGCCCATATTCTGTCTGTCTACCGACAGTGGCCAATGCCAGGTGCCCCAGAGGGAGTGAACCTAACAGGTAATGATCAAGTGATCTCTCTCCTGCCGTCCATCACCACGCTCTGACAAACAGAGGCTAGGGACACCATTCCTTACCCATCCTGGCTAGTAGCCATTAATGGACTTAACCTCCATGAATTTATCCAGTTCTCTTTTAAACTCTGTTATAGTCCTAGCCTTCACAACCTCCTCAGGCAAGGAGTTCCACAGGTTGACTGTGCGTTGTGTGAAGAAGAACTTCCTTTTATTTGTTTTAAACCTGCTGCCCATTAATTTCATTTGGTGGCCCCTAGTTCTTATATTATGGGAACAAGTAAATAACTTTTCCTTATTCACTTTCTCCACATCACTTATGATTTTATATACCTCTATCATATCCCCCCTTAGTCTCCTAGCCTCATATCCCCCCTGAATAGTCCTAGCCTCTTTAATCTCTCCTCATATGGGACCTGTTCCAAACCCCTAATCATTTTAGTTGCCCGTCTCTGAACCTTTTCAAATGCCAGTATATCTTTTTTGAGATGAGGAGACCACATCTGTACGCAGTATTCAAGATGTGGGTGTACCATGGATTTATATAAAGGCAAAAAGATATTCTCCGTCTTATTCTCTATCCCCTTTTTAATGATTCCTAACATCCTGTTTGCTTTTTTGACTGCCGCTGCACACTGCGTGGACGTCTTCTGAGAACTATCCATGATGACTCCAAGATCTCTTTCCTGATTAGTTGTAGCTAAATTAGCCCCTTCATATTGTATGTACAGTTGGGGTTATTTTTCCCAATGTGCATTACTTTACATTTATCCACTTTGTTGCCCAATCACTTAGTTTTGTGAGACCTTTTTGAAGTTCTTCACAGTCTGCTTTGGTCTTAACTATCTTGAGCAGTTTAATATCATCTGCAAACTTTGCCACCTCACTGTTTACCCCTTTCTCCAGATCATTTATGAATAAGTGGAATAGGATTGGTCCTAGGACTAACACCACTAGTTACCCCTCTCCATTCTGAAAATTTACCATTTATTCCTACCCTTTGTTCCCTGTCTTTTAACCAGTTCTCAATCCATGAAAGGATCTTCCCTCTTATCCCATGACAACTTAATTTATGTAAGAGCCTTTGGTGAGGGACCTTGTCAAAGGCTTTCTGGAAATCTAAGTACACTATGTCCACTGGATCCCAGTTGTCCACATGTTTGTTGACCCCTTCAAAGAACTGTAATAGATTAGTAAGACATCATTTCCCTTTACAGAAACCATGTTGACTTTTGCCCAACAATTTATGTTCTTCTATGTGTCTGACAATTTTATTCTTTATGATTGTTTCAACTAATTTGCCCGGTACTGACGTTAGACTTCCCGGTCTGTAATTGTCGGGATCACCTCTAGAGCCTTTTTTAAATATTGGCGTTACATTAGCTATCTTCCAGTCATTGGGTACAAAAGCCGATTTAAAGGACAGGTTACAAACCATAGTTAGTAGTTCCCTAATTTCACATTTGAGTTCTTTCAGAACTCTTGGGTGAATGCCATCTGGTCCCGGTGACTTGTTACTTTTAAGTTTATCAATTAATTCCAAAACCTCCTCTAGTGACACCTCAATCTGTGACAATTCCTCAGATTTGTCACCTACAAAAGCCGGCTCAGGTTGGGAATCTCCCCAACATCCTCAGCTGTGAAGACTGAAGCAAAGAATTCATTTAGTTTCTCTGCAATGACTTTATCGTCTTTAAGTGCTCCTTTTGTATCTCGATCGTCCAGGGGCCCCACTGGTTGTTTAGCAGGCTTCCTGCTCCTGATGTACTTAGAAAACATTTTGTTATTACCTTTTGAGGTTTTGGCTAGCTGTTCTTCAAACTCCTTTTTGGCTTTTCTTATTACATTTTTACACTTAATTTGGCAGTGTTTATGCTTCTTTCTATTTACCTCACTAGGATTTGACTTCCACTTTTTAAAAGATGTCTTTTTATATCCCACTGCTTCCTTTACGTGGTTGTTAAGCTATGGTGGCTCTTTTTTAGTTCTTTTATTGTGTTTTTTAATGTGGGGTATACATTTAAATTGGGCCTCTATTATGGTGTCTTTGAAAAGCTTCCATGCAGCTTGCAGGGATTTCACTCTAGTCACTGTACCTTTTAATTTCTGTTTAACTAACCCCCTCATTTTTGCATAGTTCTCCTTTCTGAAGTTAAATGCCACAGTGTTGGGCTGTTGAGGTGTTCTTCCCACCACAGGAATGTTAAAAGTTACTATATTATGGTCACTATTTCCAAGCGGTCCTGTTATAGTTACCTCTTGGACCAGATCCTGCGCTCCGGACTAAATCGAGAATTGCCTCTTCCTTTGTGAGTTCCTGTACCAGCTGCTCCGAGAAGCAGTCATTTAAAATATTGAGAAATTTTGTCTCTGCATTTCATCCTGAGGTGACATGTTCCCAGTCAATATGGGGATAATTGAAATCCCCCACTATTATTGAGTTCTTTATTTTGACAGCCTCTCTAATCTTCCTTAGCATTTCATCGTCACTATTACTGTTCTGGTCAGGTGGTCGACAATAGATCCCTAATGTTATATTCTTATTAGAGCATGGAATTACTATCCATGGAGATTCTATGGAACATGTGGATTCACTTAAGATTTTTACTTCATTTGATTCTACATTTTCTTTCACATATAGTGCCACTCCTCCCCCTCCCCCCCACGACCTGTTCTGTCCTTCCGATATATTTTGTACCCCCAAATGAGTGTGTCCCATTGATTGTCCTCATTCCACCAGGTTTCTGTGATGCCTATTATATCAATATCCTCCTTTAACACGAGACACTCTAGTTCACCCATCTTATTATTTAGACTTCTAGCATTTGTGTACAAGCACTTTAAAAACTTGTCACTGTTTATTTGTCTGCCCTTTTCTGAGGTGTCAGATTCTTTTTTATGTGAATGTTTCTTGTCTGATTTGGCCCCTACTTTATCCTCTTCCATCCTCTCCTCCTGACTAAAACCTAGAGAATCTCTATCAATAGACTCTCCTGTACTTTAATTTTCACAACCATATATGAATGTGTGACATTTTATATTCCTGCATAAATACTGGGTGAGGTTTAATGTAATGAATGAGAATTTTATTTATCCTCTCATCACTACCCCAGTGGCTCTGTAGAACAATACACTGCAATATTTAAAATTATTTAAATATAAAAAAATAAAATAAAATAAAACCACATTTCTAAACACTATAAAACAAAAGTAAGAGGAATTAAACTGAATACAAAGAAGAAAATATTTAAATATAGTCATCACACTCCAACATTGGAGAGGGAAAGTTTTAGACCTAGAACCCTCCACAAAGGCACAGTCACCTGATGACCTAAAATGCAATGGTGTAATCCCTCAGGGGCAGATGAATCACAGTTAAAAACTCCATCAGAAGGAAGTTCAAGAAGGAGATCTCAGATATAGAATCACAGAAATGTAGGGATGAAAAGGACCTCAGGAGGTCATCTAATCCAGCCCTCTGTAGTGAGGCAGGACCAAGTATAGCTAGACCATCCCCGACAGATGTCTGTCCAACCTGTACTTAAAAACCTATAGTGATGATTATTCCACAACCTCCCTTGGAAGTCTGTTCCAGAGCTTAACTAACCTTATAGTTAGAAAGTTTTTCCTAATATCTAATCTAAATTTCTTTTGCTGCAGATAAAGCCCATTACTTCTTTTCCTACCTACCTTCAGTGCACGTGGATAATTGATCACCGTCCTCTTTGTACCAGCCCTTAACATATTTGAAGGCAGCTATCAGGTCCCCCCTCAGTCTTCTTTTCTCAAGACTAAACAAGCCCAGTTTAATTTTTTCCTCATTGGTCTGGTTTTCTAAACCTTTTATCATTTTTGTTGCTGTCCTCTGGACTCTCTCCAATTTGTCCACATCTTAAAGTGTGGTGCGCAGACTTGGACACAGTATTCCAGCTGAGGCCTCACCAGTGCAGAGTAGAGAAGCACAATTACCTCCTGTGTCTAACATATGACACTCCTGTTAATATATTCCAGAATGATATTCGCCTTTTTCACAACTGCATTGCATTGTTGACTCCTATTCAATTTGTGATCCGCTATAACCCCCAGATCTTTTTCAGCGGTACTACAGCCGAGTAGGGTGACCAGATAGCAAGTATGAAAAATCATGACAGGGGGTGGGGGGGTAATAGGAGCCTGTATAAGACAAAGCCCTGAATATCAGGACTGTCCCTATAAAATCGGGGCACCTGGTCACCCTACAGCCGAGTCAGTTATTACCCATTATATAGTTGTGCATTTGATTTTTCCTTCCTAAGTGTAGTACTTTGCACTTGTCTTTATTGAATTTCATCTTGTTGATTTCAGATTAATTCTCTAATTTGTCAAGGCCTCTGAAATCAAATTCTGTCTTCCAAAGCACTTGTAATCCCTCTAAGATTGGTATCATCCATAAATTGTATAAGCATACTCTCTACTTCATTATCTAAGTCATTAATGAAAATATTGACTAGTGTTAGATCCAGGACAGACTCCTGTAGGACTCCACTAGATAAACAGCAAACCTTCGATAACTCTCAGAGTACAGCCTTTCAACCAGTTTTGCACCCACCTTATAGTAATTTCATCTAGATCACATTTCTCTAGTTTTTTTTTTATCAGAATGTCATGTGTGACTCATGTCAAAAGCCTTACTAAAATCAAGATATGTCATGTCCACCACTTCCTCCCTATCCAGTAGGCTAGTAACCCTATCAAAGAAGGAACTTAGATTGGTTTGGCATGATTTGTTCTTGGCAAATCCATGTTGGCTATTACTTATAATCCTATTATCCCCTAGGTGCTCACAAACTGATTCATAATTTGTTCCAATATCTTTCTAGGTATCAAAGTTAGGCTGACTGGTCTACAATTCCCCAGGTCTTCTTTTTTCCTCTTTTTTAAGAAGTACTACATTTGCCTTTTTCCAGTCCTCTGCGACCTCAGCTGTCCTCTCTGAGTTCTTGAAGATAATCACTAATGATTCTGGGATTACCTCTGCTGTTTCCTTAGGTACCCTAAGGGGAATTTTGTCAGGCCCTGCCAACTTGAGTACAACTAACTTATCTAAATATTCTTTAACCTGTTCTTTCCTTATTTTGGCTTGTGTTCCTTCCCCTTTGTTAATACGAAGTGTCTTAAGTATCTAGCCACAATTATACTTTTTAGAGAATACTGAAGCAAAACAGGCATTAAATAACTCAGCATTCTTGTTGTCATCCATTATCAGCTCTCCTTCCCTGCTAAGGTGTGGACCTATACCTTCCTTCATCTTTCTCTTGCTCCTAATGTATTTATGGAACCTCTTCTTTCCTTTTATGTCGCTTGCTATGTATAACTGACTTTGTCCTGCAGCCTTTCTGATTTTGTCCCTACATATTTGTGCTATTCTTTTGTATTCATGATAGGAGCCATAACGGCCTCTTACTATTTTATCAGGATTGCTGTTGTGCCTTAAAACATAGCCAGGGCCTACATGATAAAAGGCTTTACCCACCAATAGGGTGGTCACTTTATAGACAGCCATTGTAAAGAATAATGTGAAGAGGAGGCATAATGTGACCATGATTACTCAAATCAGTAAGTAAACATACGGTCATATTCATAACAAGTTATGAGCCAATGAGCAACACTGTGTAGCTCTACTAAGAGAGAAATACAATAATTGAACTTCTGGGCATTAGGAGATGTATTGCTGTTGCAAGGTTGGCATGTGATATATAAGGGAGCAGTCTGTGAAAATGTACAAATGAAATACTTTCAGACTAAGTCTGATACATGGCTTTCCTTGGTAAGAACATGATTTAAAGTGTTGACAAAATTCTTTAGTTTGCTTTTTACTGCCAAACAAGCCCCCTCTATGAGCAGTGATATAATAGAAGGAAGAGCATCTTTCTGACAACCATTTCTACTACCCAAGAGCCAAACTTTTGTCTTCCGAGAGTTGAGAATAAAGTATGCTACTTCTGAGGCATCCAGACAGCATTGTCATCCAAGCAATCTGGAAACACAGACTTAACTTGCAAAGTCCACAAGGGAATAGATATGTAATTGTGTACCAACAGCATACGTATATATTACTAAGTGTTGAGAAATTATCTCACCTGGGGGCCTCCATTTATGTTGAGTAAGAAGTAAGGCAAGATAGACATTTGAGTCATGTGGCATTCCAAATCCTTCATAGCTGTAATGGAAAACTATTGTAATCCATAGAAGCAAAGGGGAAGAGTTACTAGCTGCTGTAGAAACTTTAACTAATTGCTCAAAGCAAGTAATTCAAAGTTTCCACTTAATGCTGCATTAATGTCATTTTTGAATAAGATATTCTGAAATATGAGCGCACGTGTGTGGCTCATGCCAAATCAATGCAATAAAATAAAAAGTGATCTGAAAATAAATACCTTGCAGATTGTAAAGGTTTACTTCGTGGTTTTTTTGAACAGACTCTGACATACTCCTTTTTGTTTGCATTTTCAATGAACTTCACATACACCCGTTTGTATTTCATTTTTGCATCCCCAAAATACCCAAGATACTGTGAAAAGCAAAACAAAAACATATAAATACACAGATTTTCCAATTAAAGTTATTTTGCTAAGCAAAGTTATTCAATTTATCATTTACACATGCAAATACTAAGACCATCTATTTGGGTACAAAAGCGATCTACTCTAAAACTGCTGGAATTTGGGAGGGAATTGACTGTGGATTTTAAATATCCTTAAAATATAAATGAGAAAATAAGACAATATAGACACTAGGCTTGGTTTTCTCCTGCATCTGAGCTCTGCTAGGCACAGGGTGAGGGGTACCATCAGGGAGCGGGTTACTTGGCTGGTCTGCACTTACACTTGCATGGAAGAGCAACTGGGGGGATATCCTACTTTATACTGTCAATGTATGGTCCATAAGGGGTCCTACACTAGCTGATCTTCAGAGTGGAGCTCCACTCCACCCTACCTCCTCTCTACCTCTTTGTCCCATAAACACTGCCAGGATGCAAGTATGGGGAAAGAGCACAGGACCCAGATCCACCAGCTTTATCCCAGCTGAGAACTCCTCCTCGCTGGGGGAATGCTAAACTGGGCAGTTGAGACCAGAATCTGGTTCCTTTGCATGACCTGCATGGCACAAAGAAACAAGAATGAAAATGAGAACTGGCCCTGAATATACGACAGCAATTCTTATTGTCGTTCTGCTGAAAGTATCAGAGGGACCCACTAATCACTCATTTCTAGCCCTAGAGTTAGGGAGATCTTTGCAGAAAGTAAACAGAAATGTCATGTTCCTTTAATGCTCCAGGGTCAGATATTTTCTTTTGTGCGAGTAGGGGCCCAACCAGAAGTCACTGCCATTTTACAAGGAATCTTCATACTTACACTATTAGTAGCAGCAAACTCTCTCTGTCCATCTCGAACTTCAGGAACAAACTTTTGTAACAAAGCCTTTTGTACTTTCCAGATTGCTGGAGGCTCTTTTCCCGTTTGTAAAGCCATCTATAAGAACCAAAAAATTATTAGCTAAAAATTGTGCTTATTTTCTTTCCAAAATGTATTAATTTTTTTCTTTAGAGATAAACTGGATATAAATTCTCCAGATTCCAACTACACCACTATTATGTGCTGATGGTACCACGATATTAACTACGAGGTATATTCAGCACAGATCTATAGACCAAACCTCAAAATTTATTTCTTCAAGATCTTTGAAGCTGACCTAGCCAGCTCCATCTATGCTGTGATGCCACAGCTACTGTACCATGCAATCAAACCATAAAATCCTGACAAATTTCATTTCAGCAATTTGTCACTTTTTTCAAAGTTTTTTATCATCATGCCTTTGGTAGTATGAAAATAATTTTTAAAAACAAAACCACCAAATACCAGAAACATGACTTCCCATGTTCCCTAGTGCTAGCTCTCTGTGACTGTAGAGTTCCCAGAGTACCTGACATTACAGCATGATACTTGCAGTTACGTGAAAACAAAAAGTTCAATAATAACTAGTGAACTGGACAAAGATTACATTTGCAGTTCAACTTTTAGTTCAACAACAATTAGCTCAAATAGACTATCCTCTTAAAACATTTGTGTCTTAAATATTTTAAACATGCCTGTAATAATTACCATTGCCCAGCCGAAATCCATCATTTAAATATTAATCTATAAAGATTCTCATATTTTAAGGGAATATTTTAAGTATAGAAAAAACTTTAAAAAGTGTATTTTCAAATGGTTATAAAATGAGAAAAACCCTACAAGATTAGGATCCAACATTGCAACGTGAGAATATTTTAAAACTAGTTATTCCTTAACTTACCTGACAAACCTAGCAAATTATTAACAGAACTTTTATTTTAAAATTTAAATTCAAAAGGGTCCATAGGAAGGCAAAGAATAAAGATATTTAGGAATGATTTTTAAAGTGACATGCAAAAGTAATAATCAAATCTGTGAGCTAGAACAGTAGCAGAGGAGTGGACATGCGGAAGACAAAACAGAGGAAGAAGAATTAGAAATGGAGAAAACAAATTAGGTTTCCTTAAACTCTGCAGATCTTATGAAGAGTTGTAGTGGATCCACATGGAAGCCACTCCTTGTTAGAGTAGCAAACAAAGCCTCCACAAAAATAAAAAAAAGAAAATCCTGAAACAAAAAGCTAAGGGCACGTCTACACGAACAGTGCTGCAGCTGTACCGATTCAGCTACACTGCTGCAGCACATCTGGTGAAGACACTCTATGCTGACGGAAGAGAGCTCTCCTGTTGGCACAATAAAACCACCTCTGTGAGCGGCAGAAGCTATGTCGGTGGGAGAAGCTCTGCCACCAACATAACACTGTGCACACGAGCGCTTAATGTCAGCATAATTTATGTCGCTCAGTGGAGTGGTTTATTCACACCCCTGAGCGACATAAATTATGCTGACATAGGCTGTAGTGTAGACATGGCCTAAGACACATACTTCTTCAACACCATACTCCGGAAAGCTTATCAAAGTCTTCTATAAGGATGTATTCTGGTGAGGTCAAGAATCCTTGAAAACTTTAGCTCTTTTGGAAAAGGTTAAAAGACATGCATCAAATCTGGAAGACTCCTGTCAACTAATGTATGTATGTCTATAGACAATTTTGAGATCTAATTGAGATTATCTGCTACAGTTATTTACCTTTATCATTTAACTAGTATGAATGCTTGACACACAATTAAAGTGATGCATATTCCCTACCCAAAACTAGAACCACACCTGTATGCCATCTTGGCAGCATCACAAATATGTTGAGCTATGCAGTAGACTATTATGCCTCTGCTCTTTGGTAGTTTGATTGTTGATGTCTGCTTCAGGGTGTGTGTTGGTAATTACTCAGAACAAACATTTGGATTACCTTTAGCATATCTATATCTTCAATCTTCACTACAAATTCATCACGTTCTCTGTACATGCCCTCTCCTCCACTGTCCGTATTCTCCTCATCAGTACATCCTTCTATTGCAACAGCTGCCTGTATTTTTGCTAACTGGTCTGAAGTCACACCATCCTGGTCAGCTATCTTTAGGAGTTCTGCTGAACTTGTTTTCTCCTGAACATTTACCACAGGAGCAGTAGTGTTTGGAGATTCCTGCTTTACAAGAGCAGTGGTGTTGGCAGTAGTAGCAACTGCCATTTTTTCAGTTTCTGAAGCAAAAAACAAGCAAGCATCGGTTATATAAATCATCAAGGATCAGCAACATAAGAAGGAAATGATGTTTATTTTATTTACTTTCCCAAACAATACATACAAAAAGCACCCATTCTATAAGTTAAAATAGTAAAGTTAACTAACCCTACATTAAACCTATATCTAAAAAATTAAAATAATTAGTATTAAGTCTGTAGGTTTGCAGGAAACTGATTTTGTTATAGCTGTAGCACACAGACACTATGGTGATACGTGACTTAGAACACATTGTTTTTACACAGTGGACCAACAGGAAAACTCTGTTTTGCTCTGTGGAACAAAGCAAATGGCAGACTCTAACAGATTACTATTTTGGATTTTGTTGGCCTCCCCTCTGCTGATATGCAACTACATCTTCATCATTTTCATCAAATAAAGAAAAAGGAAAGTGGCTGCCATGTATAACACAAAACCTAAACCAAATATGAAAAAGTATTGTCTTAGTGGCACTTCTGCGGCACTCTCATTTTGCAACTTCTAATAAATTAACTGGTGGTTTCAGATTAGATTTTAACACTCTTAACAATCCTATAATACAATTTAACACAAAGTAGTGCTTTGCAATGAGAATTAATGGTACAAAGTGAAGGAATGAAAAGCACGCCACTTCTGTATGCCACACTTAGTAAGTGTAAATTCCCAATTTCCCAAATGATTATTATTCCTTCCCCCTCAAGAAAGAAGACTTCTTTTAGATGTTGTATTACCATCTGCCCTCAAGACATACTTGCTTTAACTCTGTCTTGCTAATCTAACTAAACAATGCAAGCCACAAATTTATTGCTAATATCACACTTAGTGAATTAGCAGCAAAGGTTGGGACATATCCTTTAAAAATACAAAAAATAAATGTATCATTTCACATGATAAATTTCAAACAATGAGATACAGGAAAAAGAATATTCTATATAAATCATCATTATAAAATAATTCAAAAACAAGTTAACTGGATATTTAAATTATTGCATCTATATTACAAAAACATGCATATCTGGAAATAGGAGGAGTCATTAAAAAAATCACTATTGCCAAATTTTGAAAAATGTATATGAAAAGAAGTTACAGTGCATGCAGAATAAACTATTTCATGTCACATGACTGCAAGTACACTTATTTAATAAAAGTTGGTATACAATTGTTTTCCAAGTACATCTAGAAGTTTCCCCAAGAGCAGTAAAGTATGTATGAGGTACACTAGTGCTACCATGGTAGAAAGGTCTACATATTAATTGTGAATATTTTTACATTTTTATATTGTTGAGTCTAAAAATAAACAGATGTACAATTGCACAATCAGTACTGACTCTGCATGACCAGCATGTTGCAGAATGTCAATTATTGTTATTTTGGATAAGGTACAAATAGTTCTCCTTACAACAGAAGAGGAATTTGGTGGTATACATATGTATTATAATTTTATACAAAATAGTGAAAAGATAGTAAAACCATATTTTTTAAACAAAGTCTGAAGGGAAAAAAAGGTTAAAATAAAGCTCCACTTACTTTTCTCAGAACAATGTTCTGAATGTTCAACAAAAGGGAAACTCCTTTTGTACATATGCTCTATAAAAAGTTCTTAAATGTAACTATTTGATTTAAAAAGATGTACACATTATCTTTGGCTAGAAGTACTAACTGGGAGACTGTCCACACTGCTTTAACATTCAGAAAAAATACCGTCTATTTAAACGTTTTAAAAATTCAGAATTTTGCACTGAGAGAAATGAACGAAGCTTTATTTTAAGACGTTTCCTTCCTCTGCTCAAAATAGAAGTTATAAACTAATCAGTTTAATTAAATGTACCCACAAAAGCAAACATGACAGTTATTCAATCAAAATTGTTTCCTTTGTACTAAATACACAGTACAATAAATCCTTTTGTATTAGCTTATTATGCCAAATTATTATTTTTTAAATTAAAAATATACTTTTGGGACACATTAGCTACAGCAAATCATTTTACACTTATTTCATTTCAGTAAAAACATCCAGGAATTATTCATAGTGAAAGAATTAAAATCAAATCTTATTTATATTGGCCCTGGTCAGAGTTAATTCATGCACATGTACATTTTCACATAGAAATGCTTTTACTAAGTACATATATTCATCTTCAACAAGATTACTTTTGATAAATACGAACTGTGGAGCAGACTGCTTTAAAATCGTTAAATAATTTTTCCAGTGGCTGGAAGAGGAAGATGGATGATATTTATAACAGAGTCTCTCTGGAGTGCCAACTTTGCTGGGTGGGGGCCGCTTGCCACACAGAGTTACCACCACAAGGTCAGGCCAGTCCAGGCTCTAGCCCCTTAGGGTATGTCTACACAGCGAAGAAAAATCTGTGGCTGGCCCATGCCAGCTGACTTGGGCTCAAGAGGCTTGGGCTACAGGGCTGTTTCATCGCTGTGTAGACTTCCGGGCTAGGGCCCTGCAGGGTATTAAGGTCCCAGAGCTCCCGAGCCCAGAAGCCTACCCAGCAATGAAACAGCCCCGCAGCCAGAGCCCTGCAAGACCAAGTAGGTTGGCACAGGCCAGTCGCAGGTTTTTCTTTGCTGTGTAGACATACCCTTAGTCCTTGCAGTGGGCCGCACCCTTGTAGTCCTGCTTACTTTGTGATGGGTGGGGAAAAGCAAAAGTTGCACTAGGTAGGACATTTACCTTTCAAAAATTCCATTTCTCTAAAGAAACTCAGGAAAGAACAAGCCCCTCCTGGGGTCAACAGAAAGTGAAAAGTTCAGCAGCACCACCTTACTTCAGGAGTGCCTAGGTAGCAGCTTTACTGGAGTTCTTACGGACAGATAGCTGAGTCAGTCTCTCCGTAGCAGGCTTGCCCCTGGAGTTTGCTGGACTCCTTGCAGAACTGGCAGGGTCTCTCGCATGTGGGGTTCCTCCTGCTGCTTCAGGACCACTTCAGATGTTACCTTCTCTTTCCCCAGGCTTTCCCCTGGCAGACTGCAGGTTCCTCCTTTTAAAGCCCTCCTCCCTACCATGCATGATTGGCAGGGCTGAGGCTCCCTTTGCACACACTGCCTCCCTAGTCCCTTTGCTGTCAGTGCGGGATTTATACACCCTATCATAGTATTAAAGAGCAAAAGAGACAAATATTTCACAGCTAGGGAGAAGGAAAGAAGTACCGCTCAAAGTTTCTTTGGCACTTTGGAGGATAGAGCTGAAATTCAGAGGGATCTTACTGAAGAACTGGGCTATAGACAACAAAATGAAATTTAACAAAGACAAATGTAAGGTTACACTTAGGGGAAAAAACAAATGCACAAATACAGAATGGGGGATAACTGGCTTGGTAGCAGCACTGCTGAAAAGGATCTGGGAGTTGTGGTGGCTGACAACCTCAACATGCCTCAGCAATGCGATGCTGTTGCAAAAAAAAAAAAAAAAAAACAACCCAACCAAATGCAATTTTAGGTTGCATTAACAGAGGTATAGCCTGTAAGTCCTGGGAGGTGAAAGTATCGCTCTACCTGGTGCTGATTAGGCCTCAGCTGGAATATTGTGTCCAATTTTGGTAACCAATGTATAGGAAGGATGTAGAGAAACTGGAAAGGATCCAGAGGCAAGCAACAATGATCAAAAGGATGGAATGCATAATCAAAAGGATGGAATGCAAGCCATATAAGCAAAGGCTGAAGGAACTGGGTATGTTTAGTTTGGAAAAGAGAAGATTAAGCGGGGGGAGACATGATAGTGGTCTTCAAATACTTGAAAGGCTGCCATAAAAAAGATGGAGAAAGGTTGTTCTCTCTTGCTTCAGAGGGCAGGAAGGAAGGCAATGGGTTCAAACTACAGCATAGCAGATTTAGATTAAATCTCAGGAAAAACTTCCTAACTATAAGAAGAGTAGGACAATGGAACAGACTGCCTAGGGAGGTTGTGGAAGCTCCTTCACTGGAGATTTTCAAAAGGAGGCTGGCTAGTCATCTGTCTTGGATGGTCTAGGCCCAACAAATCCTGCATCTTGGTTAGGGGGTTAGATCACATGGCCCTTGCGGCCCCTTCTAACCTATGATTCTATGACTCCCAAGACTAGCTATAAGAGATTCCTCAGAGATGCCACATGCGGGCAGAGGTACATTCCAAATACACTGTATTTGAGATATGAAGGTAGCTTATGTGAACAGCAACAAAGAATTTACTGAACTTAACATATATATGGAAACCCTGGTCCATATTCTTCTAGGAAGCATCCCTGTTAACACAGAGATCTTTATGGATATATGTTTAGCATGGAGCTCAAGGACAACACCTATTCTAATTCTGTGAACTTAAAGTATCAATACCTTCCTATACAAAGCAATGTTCAACATGCTCTAAGCATGTTCTATGTATAAAAAGTTGTTATAAGAGACAAAGTGGCACTGAACTCTAGGTGTCGTCAAAATTGTTTCTGAGATGCATACATTTTTAGTGATAACTAGGTCTCTTAAGCAGTATCCAGTAATTTACAAACTTAATGGATCCACCATTTCCCCTAATCCCCAAAGATTCATGGCCTGGACATTCTTTTGGGAAAGAAGGTCTGGATAAGGTTCCTCTGTGAATAATAAATGTCTCTACTCTTGACTTGGCTAGAGATACTGCTGTAAGATTACTTGAGGCATTCCTTTTCCCAAGGGTCTGTGAGCCAGCTATAGAGAGTTGCCACAAAACTAATGGATGGGTCTGAAAGTTCTACAAATTTGTCTCTGGAGAGCCACAATTGTAGCTGAATGTAAAGTGTGTGGCAGCATTAAATCTCATTTAATATGCATGTAATATTAAAGGGCAGAAGAAACACAAACTGGACAAGCATTCAAAAAAGATTGCTTACAGGAAATCAAAAGGAGCTAGAACCACTAAAGTAACTGGGTACTCTTTATGTTGTTAACCTTTAAAGCATTTGGGCAAATGCTGATGAAGCCATGCCTGCTGAGGCAGACCCTGACCTCTGTTAGTAGAATCTGCCCTTTTTGCTTCTTGGAGTCTGATGAGTTCTTCATTGTGAACTTCTGGCCAAATGTTGCCTGGAAACCCTGTGACTGGCATTTGAAAGTGAAAGTGTGTTTCTCTCCAGATGCTGCATAGAGACCCTGAGATTTGAAAGTGATCGTAAAGTCTAAGATGTGCATTGTCTTGTCATTGAACAAATTAGGCCCCTCAAAAGGGCAGATCTAGATTTCTCTTGGAAAGTCAGAGAAATTTAGTCACAAGCACCGGCATATAGTGACTGTAGTCACTGTCTTTGCCAAAACATTAGCAGCATCACAGTCTGCAGGGCAGGTCCAGCACTTGTCAAATCCCAGTTACCACGAAAACATCAAAATATTTTAAAATGTAGATAAGAAAAGAAAACAGTTTGCTGAAAATACTTCCAGAGGAAGCACCAGTAATTAAAATGTATGATTTTTGACAAGTATTCTACAACGTATAGAATAGACACATTAATATTTAGCAGAGGAACTATATATAAAATATAAATAGTGCCATCACTACCACCCATGTTGCACTAGGTAGGACATTTACCTTTCAAAAATTCCATTTCTCTAAAGTCATCTACTTTGTGCTTAATAGTATAAAGTCTGAACTCCTCCTATTTAGAAAGTACCAATAAAACACATTCTTAGCTTGCCAGTGTAAAAACAAATGTTTTTATGCATAACTCTGCTTTATGTAACTCAATCACTGAAAGAACACACTCAATTCCACCAAGGTAAAAACAATCTTTTCTGGAAGTAACTCAATTATGTCGTCATGATGAAATTTCTTTAAAGACACTGTTGCATTTTTACAATCTTTACTGTCCATATGATGGAACATTTGGTACTAGACTGTTGAGTTTTACAGGCAAAACCTTATCTACCATTTTGAGTTAGAAAATAATAGAGTTGATATCAGTTTACTAAAATACAAGTTTCTCCATTCCATGCCAAAATCATCTTTTATACTGAAAAAGAAATATTTAAGGATATATTTTCAAAACAATGTACAAGGATTTAGCCACATAACTTCCACTATTGTGGAAAACACTAATTTAGTTAAATCTCAGTTCAATAATTTGAATATTACTCCTAAATTTTAGTGTGACCTAACAAAGGTCTTTTGAAAGATATGTTTATCTAAAACTAAAGATATTAAAATTAAAAAGTAAAGTATATGCAAAAACTACAGAATTATGTCTTTGAAAGTAAACTATTTTACCTGATTTGTTTTTTTTGTCAGCAGTATCATCCAAAGCTGATAATGCTGTAGAAATGCTCTTCTGAAGATCGTGGTTACCCCCTACAGAATCATCTTCATCAGAAGAAAATGAAGGCAATGTTTCCAAATTTTTCTTAAGTTCATCATCAACTTTTTTGGTTGGACTTTCACAGCCACCCTCAACAGACAAAGGAGCTGCTGCTGGCTGTGGCTTTGAAGGTGGCTGGGGACCCGGGGCACGGACTATCTGGGTAACTGGCCGCCTAGTCCTGTTAGGCATTCGTACAGCAGGTGCTGAAAACTGTTGCCTGGGCCCAGATTTTAGAAAGTCTAAAAAAGATGCAAGGAATCCTGTTTTGACTTCTGGTTGCTTTTCTTCCACTTCTTTAATTTTTTGCCTCATTCTTTCTTGGTGTTGATAAATATCATAACAACTTTCAGAAACAGGAGAAGAATATGGTAAACATATGTCAGTTCCTCTTATATTCTGACGTTTGCACTGTCCACTTCGTTTCAGTTGTTTCTGGCTTGCACTTTCATCTTCTGTAGAATTTTTTATTTGGCTTTTTCCTTTACTTTTTTTCTTTTGAAAGTTCCCTTGACTTAAATCTTGGTTCTCTTCTTCAGTTTTGCTACCACTTCCATCTCCTGGTTGTAGCACAGATATTGGTTGCAATGGACCTTTAATCTTGTTACCTACTACAATGCCATCATCACAACCCATATTAAAATCATTATCTGATGTAACGCTCTCTTCACTTAGACTCCGACCACTTGAAACAAATTCTGAGTCTCTAGCATTCAGTGTACCATCAATGGGAACATCATTGTCTTCTTCAGATTCATGACTAATGCTAGAGTGTTTCTTAACTTTGCCAGAACCTTGTTCTTGCTCCTCCTGACTAGGTCCAAGGGCTGGAGAAGTCATTCTAGCTGATACGTTTTGACCAGAAGTCTCCATATGTTGATCAAGGATCACATGTTTTGATTGTATTGTAGATACTGTTGTAAGGTTTATAGTAACTTGGCTTCCATTTAGAGAAATATTATTTATGCTATGTGGTTTTCCAACTACAGTGGGTGAGGAGCTGAAACTAGGAGATATGTGACGTACATCTATTGACTGGAACTGAGATTTGGAATCATCACCATTTTCAACAGATTGGATTTCTTCTTCATTAGATGTGGATTTGGCAAATTCTGATGGTGTGACCCCACACGCTGCTGCTGTTGCTGCTAAGATGTCATCCACATTAGACAATATATTCCTCTCATCACTGAGAAGCATAGACTCTGGAAAACATATCGAACCAAGAGAAACAAACTGATTCTTTGATTCATGTTGATTTGGTTGAGTAAAATGGTCTTTTGATGTCATATGTTGCTGTAGTGGTTTTGAGGACTCAGAAATGTCCATTTTAATAACTTCTGCATTTTGAGGATGAAGCTGTTGCTGAGAATGACCCCCATTACTTTGAATAATGTGACTATCCATTTGAAGGAACTGATGTGCTACCTGCTGAGGACTCTGTATTCGTCGCACATGTGGAGATGACTTTGCTTGTCCTAAGCCTGACTGCAGTATTGACTGCTGAAGAATTTGTAAGTCACAGGCAGATTCCAGAAGTACCTGTGCATTAGGCAAACATAGTTGACTGCCATGCCTCAAGGCATGAGCTTGAATCTGTGATGATGTGCTAATGACTTGGCCCTGCTGTTCTTGGGCCTTAGTTTCATGTACTTTATGCATAAGAGAATGCTGCTGGTTTAGTTCTTTAGCATTTAAACTTACTTGTGTTGTCTGCATTAAATTAGCTGCCTTTTTAATATCATGGCTTATTACATTAGTGATATGGCCGATCTGTTGAGTAAGCTGTGCCACAGAACCAACCATCCTCTCATCTTTTTTTGACCCTTGAAGAGTAAGCCCAACAACTTGGTCTTCAAGACGAGAATTACTTCTGATTACACTTTGAGAATATCTGTCATCTGCCTTTGAGACCCTATAGGCAGCGTCCTGAGCATTAATTTCACTATCAGTTAGCCTTTGGGTAGAGGATTCAAGAGAAGCTTGCTGTTGCAATGCCTGTAAATCTTGCATTGACAATTCATCTTCCTGTTTTGATGAAGCATACAAGTTAGAGTCAGATTTCCTTTTAACATATGTTTTTGTATCTGAGGAAGATCTATTGTTCTGCAGTGTCTGTGAATGAGCTGGGGATGCAAAAGTAGGAGACTGAACAGCTGTCAAAAACTTTTGAGACTGTGGAGAAGATGATTCTTGTGTCTGAGAATTCTGAGAAGAATGTAAAGAAATATAGTTCTGGTTTGGGCTTGACGCTGACAAATTTTGAACACGAGGGGAGGAAGAAAATGGAAGAGAAGGTGAAGTTAATGTTAAAGATTGCCCTGAAGTATAACTTTCTGAAGGACTAACAGCTGACAAAACCTGTGATTGAGATGAATAACTAACCTGTGATTGGTTAACGGGAGATAAACCCTGAGAGTGATTAGAAGAATAACTCTGAGATTGGCTAACTGAAGAAAGATCCCTTGTTTGACCAGAGTAGTTCTCATTTGGAACTGAAGTTAATACCTGTTGATCTGCAGAGTAACTTAGTGTTGTCTGACTATCAGAAGTTATAGTTTGCGATTGCCCAGAAAAAGTCAGTGTTTTATATAATGAGGGCAGCTTCTCAACCTTGCTAGATGAGAAAACTTGTGAATGACTGACAGATGGCATATTCTGTGACTGTGTGGAAACATAGTTTTGGGATTGGCTGACTGATAACAGACTTGGTAGCTGTGCTGTAGAATAGATTTGTGCTTGGCCTGCTATTACAGAACTCTGGTTTTGTGCAGTTTTGGAATAGCTTTGTGTCTGCACAGGAGAGGCTACATTTTGAGGTTTGGGGGTCTTTGTTGACCTTGATAGCTGCTTTGTAGAACAGTTTTTTGCTTTTGCTGTAGAAGTAGATGGGAAACCAGGTGATGAAATTGCAGATGTATAAGACTGAGCAAGTTCCACTGAGACTTGAGAGGTCTTCTGTTGTGATCCTCCATTGCTCACCTGAGTAGCATCTCCAACTGGACTGCAGGACAGTGCTGACTGCCTGGATGTATCCTGAAAATTAACTCCACTTGTACTTGATAAATAACTGTGTAAGGAATGCTGTGAACCAGTCAGTTGTGCCTGAACAGACTGTGTACTTGAAGGCCGCTGATGGTGTTTAATAACACTACATTCTCGCTGAAGTGCTCTATCAATGGAGGCAGTGGAACCAGAAAAGACAGATGTGCTATATGCCTGAGAAGCCTGCTGAGCTCCTCCAAGTGTTGAAGGCAACAAACTAAATTGAGGTTGCAAGAGATGGGGTGCGGACTCTTGAGCAGAACGGTATGTTGATGACTGAGGTGGTATGCTGGTACTTAAAACAGAGCTGCCTAAGCGCTCAAATGTCAAAGCAGTTGGAACTGTGCCTTGTGATGTCTTGATTTGCAATAAAGGGTCATGAGCAGTTAAAAGACCATTTGATGTAGCACTGAATGTTGCATCTTGAAGTGTGAGAGATGGAGTAGTAGCAAAGTTTCTACTGCTGAAAGAGTTGGGATGCTGATAAGCTGATAAAGCAGATGTTGGTGGAAATGTTCCAGAGGTTGGCAATGCTCCAGTAACAAATAGTTCTGTTGCTGCTGAGGAATGCATACCTGGGGGGTGGAAAAAAAAAAAGTGTAAAGAAACTTTATAAGTAATAATATTTTGTACTTCCATAGCTCATTTTATTGTACAATCTCAAAGCCCTTTACAAGTGTAACTTCAGACTCAACACCGCTGTGAGGGAAAGAAGTAGTGTTATTCTTAGATTTAAGCAAAAATAAATCACAAAATGTTTACTTGCACACCTATGAATATACAAGGACACATTTTCTGGGTCTATTTTTCAAACTGGGCCTCCATTTTTGCAGGTATAATGAACTCCACACTGCAGTTAAATTGCCAAGAATAAGCACAAACTGAAATTATGTATTGTTGGTGCAAAATGTGCCAAAAAAAAGAGAGAGAGCCCTGTTTGAAACCTCAGGCACCTTTATATTTATTTTTATCTATTTAGTTGTTTTGATTTTAATCTATATGAAACTCCACAACTCTTAATATACGTTTAAATACACCATAGGAGTTAAAAAACATAAATCAAAGCAGTAGCACTTTTCTTACTCCTTCACTCCCCACCCTAAAACACCTCAAATAATCATCAGACAACAGAACACAACTGCTTAAGAAAGCTATAGAACACTCCTTTCAGTAATGTACAGCTCTCATTAAGTGATGGTCATTCACGAATGCCTGGGCTAAAAGGAACAAAATGCCTGTTACTGTGAATAAAATTTACATTGCACTCCTAAAAGATGCAATTTTATAAATCTATATCAAAACATTCATTGAATGGGAGTTTTGTCAATAGTTTTTACAACTTATTTTCTGAGAAACTGCATTTATTTTGCTGCATGTATACTTATAAAAGGAGGCTTTGCTCTGAGAGGTGGAAAAGAAATGCATTTATATTACATTTGTATGTATAAAATGGAATAAAAGCATCCATGACATCCACAATATGAGTATCCGATCAAAAGGTCTGACATTCACTACTTGCAGCCTTGCTTTGCTGCACCATCCTTAGCTGATAAAAAAAAAATATTGATCAATGGAATATAAATTCTGTATTACTTGAATTATAATACAAGAATTATATATATATATATATATATATATATATATATAATTAAATTTAAGCCTAGATACAATCATATTATTTAATGACTTCTTGCACTTCTATAGCACTTCCCATCTCAGGAGTTCAAAGAGCTTTACCAACAGTGGATATTAAGATTCACAACGTCACTAAAATAGGGATCATAATAGTTTCTTATTCAGAGATGGTGAACAGAAGCATTGAATAGTTAAGTGATTTGCCCGAAGTCCTACAGGAATCTATGGAAAAGCTAGAGAACCTTGGTTCTATTCCTCACTTCCAGTCCATATCCACATAACTATCCTTCCATTAACAAATAATGAAAGCCCTCAAATAGATTTATATAATCTTACATTTAAAAATACAGGCAATTAGTCAATTAATCCCTGGAGCCCTACCCTGCTGCTATTGAAAGTTAAATGCAGTGCTCTTACTGACTTTCATGGGAACCAGACTGGGCATAGGGCAGTGATTCATATAGTTCAACTTTCAGTTCAGTGGCTAAGGGAAAAAGACAGCTTTTTAGCTTTGAACTACTATTTGAGAATAAGTAAAATCCTCACTAAGAAGGATTTCAGTTTTGACACAATAATTACCTCAGCAAATAAATTCCATTTAAAATAATTTAAAATATTTCAGTTGTTTCAAGTTTTATAGTTGCAGCAGGGCACCATTACAGCTTAATCTCAAAATTGCTTAGACAGCATCAGCTGAGGCAGCTCAGGAGGGCATTTGGATGGCCTTTCAGTTCAACAGAAATTAAACCCTTATAATAAAAAGAGAAGCATTTTAGCACCAGTTTAAAATTTGCAAGCTGTACAAATAAATATGCTATATACTATTTGTAAATATATCTATATGGATGCAGTAAATAGAAATTTTAAGTAGCATTCAAACACCAATCAGATTCTCCCAAGCATAAAAATACTTATTGCCATAGAGGCAGGAGGACTACTGTATATAAAAAAAGAAAAAATACACGGTTACCTACCTTCTTGTAACAGTTGTTCTTCGGGTTGTGTTGCTCACATCCATTCCAAGTAGGTGTGCACGTTCTGCGTGCACAGTTGTCAGAAGGTTTTTCCCCTAGTGGTACCCGTCGGGTCGGCTGTGGAGCCCCCCTGGAGTGGTGCCTTCACGGCGGTGTATATAGGTCCCTGCCGACCCGCCGCCTCTTCAGTTCCTTCTTGCCGGATACTCCGACAGAGGGGAGGTGGGTGGGTCTTGGAATGGACATGAACAGCACATCTCGAAAAACAATAGTTACAAGAAAGTAAGTAACCGTTTTTTCTTCTTCAAGTGCTTGCTCATGTCGATTCCAAGTAGGTGACTCCCAAGCATTTCCTAGGAGGGGTCCGAGTTCATGGAATTGCTGACTGAAGCACCACTCTGCCGAATGCTGCATCGTCCCTGGCATGCTGGGTAATGAGAGGTAAAAATGTGGATCGATTACCATGTCGCTGCCCTGCAGCTCTCCTGGGCCAGGAACGCCACCGAAGACACCTGCGCCCTTGTAGAATGTGCCGTTAGTGCTGGGGCAGGTATCTTTGCCAAATCATAACATGCCCGGATACAGGACGAGATCCATGACGAAATTCTTTGAGAAAAGACACCGTGAGGCTCTTAATCCTATCAACTACTGCCACAAACAACTGAATCGACTTATGAAACGGCTTTGGGCGCTTGATATAAAAGGCCAATGCTCGCTGTATGTCCAAGGAGTGGAGTCTTTGCTCCCGACTGTTAGCAGCGTGTGGCTTAGGGTAAAAGACTGGGAGAAAAATGTCCTGATTGGCATGAAATAGAGACGACCTTTGGGAGAAAGGCTGGGTGAGGACTAAGCTGACCTTGTCCTTATAAAAAAATGGTGCAAGGAGGGTCAGAAGTTAAGGCCTTAAGCTCGGACACTCTCCTAGTTAATGTTATTGCGACCAGAAATGCCACTTTCCATGACAGAAAGAATAATGAGCAAGTCACTAGGGGCTTGAAGGGGGGCCCTATTAGTCTTGAAAGAACCAGATTGAAGTCCCAAACCGGGATCGGCTGCCTAACTTGTGGGTATAATCTGTCAAGACCTTTAAAAAACCGACCGACCATCAGGTTGGAGAAGACTGATTGGCCAGCCACTCCTGGGTAGAATGCCGAAATGGCGGCTAGGTCAACCCTTATTGATGAGACCGACAGGCCCTGCTTCTTTAAATACAGCAGATAGTCTAAGGTGAGAGGTATCAGTGTCTGCAGTGGAAGGGTACAGGCCTGCAAACACCAGATTGAGAATCTCTTCCACTTGGCCAGGTAGGTGGCCCAGGTAGAGGGTTTCCTACTGCCAAGGAGAACCTCCCTAATGGGATCAGAGCACATTAGTTCTACTTGGTTTAACCAGGAAGCTTCCAAGATGTAATGTGGAGAGACTCGAGGCTGGAACACTGGAGATGGTCATGATCTTGAGTGATCAGGTACGGAAGCAAGGGCAATGAGATTGGGGTATCCACCGACAGCTCCAGGAGCGAGGTATACCAGTCCTGGCGAGGCCCAGCTGGCACTATCAGTATGACTGTGGCCCTCTCCCTGCGGATCTTGAGCAGAATCTTGTGGATAAGCGGGAAAGGCCGGAACACGTACAGCAGGTGGTCCGTCCAAGGAAGGAGGAACGCGTCCACGAGAGAGCCCAGGTTGTGATTCTGGAAGGAACAGAACTGTAGACACTGCCTGTTGCTTTTTGTAGTGAACAGGTCTATCTGGGGAACTCCCCACCTTTGGAAAATGCTATTCATCATGTCCAGGCGAATGGACCACTTGTGGTTGTGGAATGATCTGCTAAGATAGTCCGCTAGCTTGTTAGGAGAACCAGGAGGTAGGATGTTTCCAGGTGAATTGAGTGGGCTATGCAGAAGTCCCACAGTGTGAGAGCTTCCTAATATAGGGGAAAGGAGCGAGCTCCACCATGCTTGTTTATATAAAACATTGTGGTTGTGTTGTCCATCATCAACGCCACACTATGCCTTCGCAAGTGGACATGGAAGGTCTGGCATGCCAGGCGGACCACTCTCAGCTCCCTGATGTCGACGAGAAGCAAGAGCTCGACTTGCGACCAAAGTCCCTGGATCCTGAGTTCTTCCAGATGAGCTCCCCACCCCAATGCTGATGCGTCTGTGACCAGGGACAGAAAGGGCTGCGGTCTGGTAAAGGGGACCCCTGTGCATACCGCCTGTGGGTTGAGCCACCACTGGAGAGACCCAAGAACTGGCAGTGGGAGTGTGACCACCTTGTCCAGGCTGTTGCACCCTAGCCGATAAGTTGACGCCAGCAAGGCCTGGAGAGGTCTGAGCCTCAGCCTTACTTATTGTGCCACATATGTACAAGCTGCCATATGTCCGAGGAGCTTCAAGCAATTCCTTGCTGTGGTGGTGGGGTATTGCTTGAAGCCTTCTATGATGTCTTGCATTGTCCGAAAACGAGTCTCTGGCAGGAAGGCTCTGGCCTGACCCAAGTCCAACACTGCCCCAATGAATTCTATTCTCTGAGTAGGGGATAGAGTTGATTTGTGTACGTTCAGGAGGAGACCCAGCTTGTTGAAGGTGGATCTCATCAAGTTGACGTGTTGCTCCACTTGCGCCTTGGAACAGCCCCTGACCAGCCAGTCGTCGAGGTATGGGAAGACCTGCACCTGCCTTCTTCTCAGGAAGGCAGCTATGACTGCCACGCACTTGATAAAAACTCGAGGTGCTGCTGACAGGACAAAGGGGAGGACTGTAAACTGGTAATGGTTATGGTGCACTACGAACCGGAGAAAGCATTTGTGGGCTGGAACTATTGATATGTGGAAGTACGAGTCCTTTAGGTTGAGGACAGCACACCAGTCTCCTGGATCCAGGGACGGGATGATGGCAGTCAAAGAGACCATGTGGCACCTCAACTTATTCATGAACCTGTTGAGGCGTTGCAGGTCAACGACAGGTCTGAGACCCCCTTTGGCTTTGAGGATTAGGAAATATCGGGAGTAGAATCCGTTGTCCCTTAGTTCCTGTGGAACCTCCTCCACTGCTCCCGCGTCGAGGAGCATTTGAAACTCCTGCATGAGGAGCTGCTTGTGAGAAGAGTCCTTGAAGAGGGACGAGGAAGGGGTATGGGAGGAGCAGAATTGGAGAGAATATCCCACTTCTATGGTGCGAAGGACCCAGCAATTTGAGGTTATCTGGGTCCAAGTACGACAGAAGTGGGACAAACAATTCACAAAACAGGGTGAAGGGTCCAGTGAGTGGACTGGTGCGTTGCCCCCGAGCGCGCCATCACAAGGCTTGCTTAGAGCCTTATGACTGCCTCGCTGAGCCCTGGCCTTGACTGGGCAGTGGATGGTGATGAGGCTTATGCCTACCATGCCTGCCCCACTTCCTGGAAAAGTCCTGCCTAGGCTGGGGAAGGTAGAAGTGCGGAGGGGGTTGGGGCTTAAAGTGTTTCTGCTGGGTGGCGGGGGTATGCAGACCCAGCAATTTCAGTGTTTCCCATGAATCCTTTAGGCTATGGAGCTTGGAATCTGTCTGCTCAGAAAACAGCCTCATGCAGTCGAAGGGCAACTCTTGAATTGTTTGTTGGATCTCTGGGGGAAGGCCCGACACCTGGAGCCATAAGCTCTTCCTCATGGCTATGGCGGAGGACATGGTTCGTGTGGCAGAGGCTACTGCGTCAAGTGAGGCCTGTAAAGAGGTCTGTGCCAGGGACAACGAGCGAGGACACCACAGCAGTGCCGAGCGGGATGGTGCCAGAGAACAGTGCCACGGGAAGGTGAGCGGTGCCTCATCATTGTAGGCTTGCCACTAGACGGTGCAGCTCCTTGAGTTCCTCCAAGACCGGCGCCGGGTGCCCCTGCGCGGGACGCACACCGCTGGCAGACCTGGCTGCTCTCACTGTGGACGAGTGCTCTCTATCTGTCTTCTTGTGCCATTTATGAAGCACTGGTGAGTGTTAGCGGTGCTGCATTGCCATCGTGGGCTTCAGCGCTGGGGAGTGACTGTGTCGAGGATCTCTATGCTTAGAGTCCTTCCTTGGTGTCATTTCTCTAACGGAGCTTGGAGCACTCTACACGGAGAAGCTCGGTGCTAGGTTTGGCTGGCCCGGAGCTGGCTGGGGATGGAGGGCTGCCTCCATAAGGAGTTGTTTGAGCCTGAAGTCCCTTTCTTTCTTTGTTCTCGGGTGGAACCCTTTGCAGATCTTGCAGCGATCTGTTTGATGTGCCTCCCCCAGACACTTTAGGCAGGAATCGTGGGGGCCACCCATTGGCATGGGCTTGTGGCAAGTCCAGCACAGCTTAAACCCTTGGGATCGAGGCATGCCCCAAACCCCAAGAGGTGAGGGAAATTGGTTTGGTGGGGATGGGGAAACCCCCAGCTTCTATCTAACTAACTAACTAACTATTAAAGACTAACAATAACTAATAAACTATTTACAGGATAATCAAAAGTCTGATCACTAGGGGAAACGCTTGCCAAAGCAAGAGAGACACGCAGCTCCAACGACCGTCACTGGCAGTAAGAAGGAACTGAGGAAGCGGCGGGTCGGTAGGGACCTATATACACCGCCATAAAGGTGCGACTCCAGGGGGCTCCACAGCCGACCTGACGGGTACTGCTGGGGAAAAGCCTTCTGATGACACCTACTTGGAATCGACACCTACTTGGACACCGCACACACCAACTTGGAATCGACATGAGCAAGCACTCAAGAAGCTAAATTACTTGAATATGCCAAGATTTTTTCACATGTAAGACAGGGCGGTAACTATGAGTTCTTCCTGTCCGAAGTAGTATAAATAAATAGTATTTTAATGCATAAACACTAGCATTTAAAACAACATTAACTGCAGCTGGCCTTTTTTTTTTTTTTTTTTTAAACTGGTCCTCACCTTCTATAAAATGAGGATAAGGGCACAATAATGGCCAATAACAAGAATTTAAGAAAGGAACTCATTTATTTCTGCTTTAATTGTAGATGTATAAAGGTCCCTAATGGATCTGTTTTTATTCCTTACTTTTGATAGATTCAAGCCTTTCCTACATCATTGGAGACATGCTAAGCCAGCCACACCAGCACCATCTCAGCATAGCTGCTGTTTCTTAAAAGCAGGAGGCAGGAGCAGCAACTTTATTTTTTCAGGTTGCCTTTGTTGATGTGGCTGGCTCTATACCCTACTCATGATATGTGAACTCGCCTGAATAGCTATGCAGTTTTGACCTCTGAAAGCAAGAAAAAGGTCAGACTGCCTTCAGACAAAGCTATCACATGCTCAGCACTTTAGAAAATCAAACCACTTAGTTGCCTAAACATGGACTTAGGACTCAAATTTAGGAGACACTTAAAAAAACAAACAAACCCACAATTTTGTGTGTTGTGGAAGTGGAGGCTACTTACTGTAACTGGAGGTTCTTTGAGATATGTGGCCCTTATCCATATTCTATACTTGGATATGCATACATTCCATGCACCAGAGTCTGGAAATTCTTCAAAGCAGCGTCTGTTCGCCCGCACATGCTCAATAGCTTTCCTCACACTCCCAACCAAGGGTATAAGATGCAGTTTGGGTCAATCCTTCTCCAGTTCCTCTTCTTACCACAAATTCAACAGGATCCGAAGCAGAGAAGATGGAGGGCGAGTAGGGGAATGCATATAGGGTTCATACATCTTAAAGAACTTCCAGTTACAGTAAGTGACCTCCGCTTCCTCTTTGCGTGATGATCCCTATGTGAATTCCACGTGTGGATGATTGGCAAGCAGTATTCAGACTGGAGGCGGCTGTGAGGAAGCTGGTAGCAAAGATGCTTACAATACTGCCAATACCAGCGCTGCATCCACAGCCAAGGCATAAACTAGAGCACAGTGCATCGCTAACATGTGAACTGATCTCCAGGTGGCCACTCCACAAATGTGCTGCAGCAGAACATCTGATACACGTGGTGGAAGAACCCTGGCCTTGTGTGGAGTGAGCTGTGATACCCTCAGGGGGAGGAATGTTTGCTAACTTGTAGCACTTTAAGATGCATCCAGAGACCCACTTAGAAATCCTCTGGGAGGATATGACTTGCCCATGCGACCTCTCTGCTATGGCAATAAAGATTCTCTGAGATTTCCTAATGGGTTTGGTTCTTTGCAGATAGAACACCAGGGCATGTCAGACATCAAGGGAGCGAAGTCTCTTGTCTTCAGGGGAAGCATGGGGTTTTAGGAAAAATACAGGTAAGTATCATTTGATTGATATGGAACTCAAACAATCTTGGGGAGAAACTTGGGGTGTAGTCGAAGAGAAACCTTTTCTTTGAGAAGCACTGTATAAGGAGGGTCTGCCATGATGGCTCCAAACTCACTGACCCTCCTAGCTGAGGTGATAGCTATTAAGAATGCCACCTTCATGGACAAGTGGGCCATGGTACAAGTTACCATAGGTTCAAAAGGTGAACTAATGAACTTGGACAGGACAAAGTTAAGGTCCTATTGAGGGGTAGGTTTAAGCACTGGTGGGAAGGTCCTGAGCAGGCCTTTCATGAATCATACCGCAGCTGGGTGAGTAAAGACTGAGGATCCTCCCACCAGAGGAGTAAGGTACTAACTGCTGCAAGGTGTACTCGTAGTGAACTAATAGTCTTCAAGAACAGGAGATAGTCTAAGAACAACTGAAATACTTACAGTTTCCGGGTAATGTTGGCGCAGCTGTGCCCAGGATGAAAAGCATCTCAATTTGGCCCAATAACAGATTCTAGTAGACTCTTTTCTATTCTGGTTAAGGATCACCTGAACAGGGGCTGTACATGAGTGTTCTATTTCCAACCCCATCCAAAAACCAGGCTGTGGCGGAATGAGCCTGGATTGGGATATTTGGTCTTTCCCCAATCCAGGGTTAGGAGCTCATGGGTCACTTGCAGCTTTAAACTAGTGTAAATGGTGGATTCTCTGTAACTTAAAGTCTTTAAATCATGAGTTTGAGGACTTCAGTAACTTGGCCAGAGGTTATGGGTCTATTGCAGGAGTGGGTGGGTGAGGTTTTGTGGCCTGCAATGTGCAGGAGGTCAGACTAGATGATCATGATGGTCCCTTCTGGCCTTAAAGTCTATGGGTCTAAAGGGCGAATCCTGATCAGTTGATGGGAAGACACTCTTAGAAGTTCCATGAACCAGAAATGTCTGGGCCAGTGGGGTGCTAAGAGAATAATGGTGGCTCTGTCATGACGTATCTTCCCTATGACCTGTGGAAGCAGGAGAATGGGAGGAAAGGAGTTTCTGAGGCCATTTGTCCAAGACATAAGCAGAGCATCACTTTGGAAGACACAACCCATGTCTCGTCTGGAACAATATAGGGGTAGCTTTCTGTTGTTTGGGATGCAAAGGTCCTGGATGGTGTTTTGGGCCTCCCTAGGAAACCCTGACAATTGCAGCCAGGAATCCCCCCCTTATGACTAGACCAGTGGTCAAACTTCTGGAAGCCATGTCCACTGTATCCACTGCAGCTGGAGGTCTGTCTTTGCCACTAACTTCCCGTTATCTAAAGGAGACTGAAATTGGGCCCTGTCTTCTGTGGAAAGCCTGTCTGTGAAGTCCACAAGCCTGGAACAGAAATTAAAATCTTATTTCACAAACAATGCTTGGTAGTTAGTGACATGAAATTGCAGGCTTGCAGAGGAGAAGACCTTCCTCCCCAGGAGGTCCAGTCTCTTACACCCTTTATCTGCCGGGATGGCCCTTTGATAGCGTGACCTAGCCCTTTCAGCAGCTGCCTGTACTACCAGCAAGTTGGGGGCAGGATGGGAGAATAAGGATTTAGCAGGAACAAAAACCCGCCTCTTAACCCTTTTTGACGTAGGGACACAGGATGCTAGAGTGTGCCATACTCCTCTAGCCAGTTCTAGTATGGCCTCACTGATGGATAGAGCCAACTTACTCGGTTCCTGAGGCTGCAAGATGTCCAGGAATTGGTGTTGAGGGTCCTGGACCTCCTCTAACGGGATCTGTAGATCACTGGTCACTCTTTGTAATAGCTCCTGGATGTGATGTCCCAGGTCTTGAACCCAGACCTGGGTGTCCCCAGACTGCTGCTGCATCCTGGCCTCCATCCGGTGTCTGCTGAAACCTAGTAGGCTGAAAAGCTAGTAGGACTATAGCATCAGCCAAGGCACCACCCATGGGAGCACTGATTGGAGATTCGTCTGGTTCCACTGATCGGTCCAACCACACTATTTAAGCCAGAACCAGGAATTGAAACTGAGGGTCAGAGCCAAGATCTGATACAAAATGCCAGAGCCAAGGATCAAGCCAGAATCAGGGTCAGAAGTCTGAGCCCAGGTTGGAGCCAGGACTGCACCCAAACCTGTTCCTGATTCCTGCTCTGCTCCTGCCTCACCCCTGCCTTCGCCCCTGTTCCCACCATGCTGCTGCTCCATGCTTGATCCTTGCCTCTCCTCCAGTTCCTGCTCTTTCACCTCACCTCCAATCATAAGTTACCAGTCCTGGCTCCAACCCCGGCCTCAGTCTTATGACCCCGATTCTGGCTTGATCCTTGGCTCTCGCATTTTGTATCAGACCTTGGCTCTGACCCTCAATTTCAATTCTTGGTTCTGACTCTGGCTTGACCCCTGGCTCTGGTAATTGGCAACTGATTCTAGTGCTGACCCTGGGCTTCATTCCCCAACCTGGACGCCTGCTCTGTCCTCTAGAGTGGACTCCTGTGCTGACGACTAGGCCAGATTGACTACATCCTGGTCCACAAGAGTGGTCCTGGCAATGATCATCCAACAGAGAAGGTGAAGGAGTGATCACTTTGTCTGGGGATGATGAAGAGACACCCGTCAGACCCGTTGGTACCTGTGTATCTGGTTACACCTCTTCCTGCTTTTACACCGACGGAACTAGCTGTTGAGAGGGAAAGGAACAGCACAATTCTTGAGGGGGCCTGGATGCTTGCCACAAGGATCCTACGGACCCCAATATGGCCAGAAGGAGGGATCAATGGATTGCGGGGGAACCCCAAAGAAATTGGTACCAGCGGTCCCCGAAAGGGGGTGGGGTCATAACCAGGGAATGGTGAGCGTAACCACTCAACTGTCTATCAGGGTTCAACTGCCTCTGCGGAGATACCAGTGCAGCAATATCCTCAGATTCATCCAAGTCCAAGAACTGCTCCACCAGTAGCAGAGGCGCTGTTGGTACCAGGGCACTCCTGCTGTATGGTTGGAGGTGAGACGGCTCCTGAGACAGTAATGCAGGCTCCTCCTCCAGAGGGCCAGGCTGGAAAGAAGTCGAGACTGGATAAGGGGGTAATATAATCTCTGGTGTTACATAAATCTTGATACGTTCTAGTATCCAAGAGGTTCCCGCAGTTAAGTCTGATGGATTTGGTGAATCTACAGTGACCGGACGAGGTGGATGAGGCAATACCGACAATGAGCCTGGACCAGTACTCGTAGACAGAACCAGCGAGAGTCTATCCTTATGTTTTGGCACCGAGGTGACGGACAAAACTGGCGGATCTTTCTTTTTATGCACCTTGGGGGGTTTTCCATCGGAACTGGTTCCTTAGGTTCCAATCACAATACACCAGCTCAGGGAGGAAGTGTGTTTCTTATGGACAGTCCTCAACGGGGATCTGTTCTTGCACCCATGAGAATGCCCTCAACACTCATGTGGAGACCTGGAAGAAGAGTCCTTGGGCTTAGATATTGATGGCTCAGCTCAAAGGCACATGCTTGCAGGGGCACTGCCAGGAAGTTAAGGCTCATGTACAGGGCAGTCTCCCTATCCCAGATTGGAAAGGGTCCTCATAGCCTTCTCCATCAGATGATTCAGTAGGCAAAGCTCCCAGGCTTCTTGAGTTCTGGGTGGGAAGGAGTGACCATGGAATGGTAACAAGTAACTAGCAAGGCATTGACCCGGACTGCCTCTTATACCCTCAGTCAGGAGCACAAGGAGAGCTACTGAGCATGGGCAGGCCAACAGACACTGCTCTGAAGAATTTCCTGAGTCAGGCGCATGGCGTGCTCGCGTACACATATGTGGAATACACATAGGGACCATCACTTGAAGAAGCAGTCATAGTTATCCATGAATTTTAAGGAGAAACATTATGGAAAATAATTGGTATGGGGAGAGAGGGTTGATAATACATGACTTGCCAGGGTGTATGGATGGTCTAGTTGAGGAAGTATGATTAATCCTAATTGATTTATATTTTTTGTTAATGTGAGTAGGTCCAAATAGATACTGGCAGTGTATATTTAATTCACTAGAGAAAAGGACAACCTAGCATTCCCACTAAACCATTTTCAAATGTTCATAAATTTTTGCAAAGCCAAGTACTTTCACATTTATTCTGCTCATAATCCCTAATGAGGATTACCATGTACAACTAAAAAGGTTGGAGAGGATTTTTTTAAACTAAGGGCTGGGGGAAAGCCGAAAGCTGCGGAGGAGCACACAGTTCAGGCAGAGAGATCCCTAAGGGATGAAACTATTAAAGGGGGAACTCTATTCTGTAGTCAAGAGGATAGGAAAGAAGTTGGTTAAGTACAAGAAGGAGCTAGTGAGGAACAGTCAAACCATACTTTTTAGGTGATAAATCTGAGGAACTGTCCCAGATTGAGGTGTCAGTAGAGGAGGTTTTGGCACAAATTGATAAATTAAACAATAGCAAGTCACCAGGCCCAGATGGTATTCACCAAGATTTCTGAAGGAACTCAAATATGAAATTGCAGAACTACTAACTGTGGTATGTAACCTATTGCTTAAATCAGCCTCTTTATCAGATGACTGGAGAATAGCTAATGTAATGCCAATTTTTAAAAAAGGTTCCAGAGGCGATCCTAGGAATTATAAGCCGGTGAGCCTAACTTCAGTACCAGGAAAGCTGGTTGAAATTATAGTAGAGAACAGAATTATCAGACACACTGGTGGACACAATATGGTGGGGAAGCATCTACATGGCTTTTGTAAAGGGAAATTATGCCTCACCAACCTATTAGAATTGTTTGAGGGGGTCAACAAGCACGTGGACAAGGGTGATTCAGTGAATATAGTTGAACAAGGTCCCTTACCAAAGACTCTTTGGCAAAATAAGCAGTCATGAGATAAGAGGGAAGATCCTCTCATGGATCAGTAGCTGGTTAAAATATAGGAAACAAGGGCTAGGAATAAATGGTCAGTTTTCACAGTGGAGAGAGGTAAATAATGGGTCCCCCAAGGATCTGTACTAAATCACTGCTGTTCAACATATTCATAAACGATCTGGAAAAAGGGGTAAATGGTGAGGAGGCAAAGTTTGCAGAGGATACAAAATTACACAAGATAGTCCAAAGCTGACTGAAAAGAGTTACAAAGGGAACTCACTAAAGGCAGTAACTGGCAACAAAATGGCAGATGAAATTCAGGGTTGAAAAGTGCAAAATAATGCACCTTGGAAAACATAATCCCAAATATGTCTAATGATGGGGTCTAAATTAGTTGTTACCACTCAAGAAAGAGACCTGGGGGGTCATCACGGAGAGTTCTCTGAAAACATCCACTCATTGTGCAGCGGCAGTCAAATGAGCTAACAAAATGTCAGCAACCATTAGGAAAGGGATAGATAATAAGACAGAAAATATCATCTTCATGTCACTATATAAATTCATGGTATGCCAATGTCTTTAATACTGCATGAAATTCTGGGGCACCCCATCTGAAAACAGATATATTAGAACTGGAAAAGGTACAGAGAAAAGCAACAAAAATTATTTGGGGTATAGAAGCTGTTCCATCTGAGAAAAAATTAAAAAGGCTGGGACTGTTCAGCTTAGAAAAGAGATGACTAAAGGGGGATATGAGTGGTATGGAGAAAGTAAATAAGGAACTGGGAACTGTTATTTGCCCCTTCACATAACACAACACAAGAACTAGTGGGTCACCCACTGAAATTAATAGGCAGCAGGTATCAAACAAACAAAAAGAACAACTGCTTCACACAATGCACAGTCAACCTGTGGAACTTGTTGCCAGGGGATGTTGTGAAGGCCAATAGTATAAACTGGGTTTAAAAAAGAATTAGATAAATTCAAGGAGAATAGGGCCATCGATGGCTATTAGCCAAGATGGTCACAGATGCAATCCCATGCTTCGGGTATCCCTCAATCTCCAACTGCCAGAATCTGGAAATAGACAACATAGAATGCATCACTCAAATCTGCCCTGTTCTGTTCATTCCTTCTGAAGCATCTGGGGTTGGCCACGATCAGAAGACAGGATACTGGACTAGGTGGACCATTGGTCTGACCATATTTGTTTTGCCAATTTTGAAAATTTGAATGAAAAGCTTGGCTTGGGTTATAATACTGCAAAATAAAATGGATGTGGAAGATGTGCATTTTTTCATAACTGCAAAATTCAAAAGTGGCTGAGAAGCTTTTTTTTTTTTTTTTTTATTTAAACTCAAGAAATATTCACTACTGGGCTAACACCAATATGAAAAAATTTGTTTCAAGAGGAAATTTTTTCATAAAGTTAAGAATAATGAAGAGAGAAGTTTAAGAAAGAATTCTCATCTCAGTCTTATTTATTACATCACCACAACTCTCTTTTAAATACATAAACACATATATAATAATTTACAAGTGTGCTGAAAATTAAGAAAATATCACCTGTCTGCCATGACGGAGCCCTGAATTGTGGTAAAAGGGTAGTTCCTGAAGAAGCAGCCTGAGCAGTGCGAGACTCAATTGCAGAGAGAAAGTTCATAACTGAAGTTTCTTTAGTGTTACTTCCAGCACTGTGCATACTGGTATCAAATATTCCAGAAAGACCTTGGAAAAAAACAAATATACAAATCACAATGAATTCCTATTACAAATTTAAGAGCAAGCCACAGTCAGAGATATCACTGCTACCCAAAGACTACAAAGCCTTTCACCTTGTTTAAAAAGGTATGAAATGTTAACACTTGCTGTTAAAAATCTACAATAAATTTGTTCAAAATTTTAATTTACTAGCGGTCAGGCATATATTAAAACCCTATACTATAACTCAATCTATGTTAGTAGGAAGCAAAGTTAATCAGTTTTAAGTTTGATATGCATTTCCCTCTCCTCCAGGTTTGTCCCACTGTTCTTTTTGTGAAGTTTTCTTCTTTCATATGCAACACAAGTTGATATCTAGATTGCAGAACACAGGCTCACATTTTTATGAAGTGATGACCAATTAGGTTTCATCATTTACTTATAAGTCATTCACTATTACCACATTTTAAAGCTACATTTTTAGCTAGCCTTTAATACTACACCATAAGGTTCCACAAATTAGTAAGAACAATTGTGTGTCCAAACTTGCATGAATTAGGCTTCTAAGTATCTGATTTGCACAAAAATTGTTGGCACAATTTCAGCAGCTGGCTTTGGAGACCAACTGAATATTTGACTCTTACGTGTAGAATAGGTTAACAGTTAGATACTTATTGGACTTACAGTCATTGAAAATTTGATGCTCAATATCTGAAAGAAAAACTTTTTTGGACTTATCAGGACTTTTTTGTTTTTAATTTAAAGCTCATAGAACTAGTAAACCAGATTATGAAGCACTGAACTTTCTAGTTACCTTCCCCATTGTGCACTCAAGACAAACTCATGGTTGAAGGCTCAGTAAATTGCTGAAATAGTAAATTCACTCTTGAAATAGCCTTTGCCACACCTTGCATTACAGGCTCCTTAGGACCATATAATTAATCAGTTTAAAGATGTAGTATTTAACAGAGCAGTTATTTAAATTGATTTTCATACAATAGATATTTACCAGTAGGATGGTGGGTGGTAGCATATCCTGGAAGCTGATGAGAAGCTGCATATGTCTGTCTGTGAAGAAGATCCGTTTCCGAGTGTGATGGATGTCCTCCTCCATAGCTTAAGCTAAAGGAAGAAATTAAATGTGGGAAACAACACACACAACCAAAGAAACAAGTAGATGAAACTCTGACAAGAAGCCAAAAAGTTGTATAAAGGAAAAACACCAAGGCTTGATATTTGTGGTTGAGCAAGGACTTGACAAAAAGTGTAGGGTAATTAAAAATTGGTACTACATGAACCAGTTGGCCACATGAAAGCTTGGGTTCACAATAACAAAAATTCTATATTGCATTAACTTAAGAAAAAAGTGCTATTTGCTTAGTTTCGTGATGGCAAGGAGCGAGTATACACTTTTTGAAATTTACTGCTTCACTATCTGCATTAGTGGGCCACTACCTATATGTGAGTCATTACACCCTAATAATACGTCAATTTCTTGCTCAATTTAAACTCATTTGTGTAAGCTGAATATTATTTTGAATATAAATATGTTAAAATGGCTAAACAATAGCAAGAATGAAAGAATATTTAAAAGGTTTTGTTTATTACTAGAATAAAACAGAAAAAGACAAAACTGATAGCAATAGCAAGTGGCAATATGGCCCAAAAAAACCCATCCTTTTGGACCTCCACTAGTAAATAGAATTAAATAAAAATTGTAGATCGTGTTTAACTTTTATGAGTAGTCATTTGAATTATCAAGCAGTTTTATCATTTTTACTGCTAGCAAAAGTGCGTAAGTGATACAAACAGTTAAAATACACTATGTCTAGATCTTTGCCAATATCAATAATGCCAATGCATAAAGTAAACTAAGAAAAGCAACATCAATATCAAGCTCCATTAGAAACACTAATGTTTCCCAATTAGAAAAGCAGATAATTGGTGGCGGGCGGAAATTACTTTCAATCTTCTAGAGGCTCAGTTCTGCAGGAGCAACAGGAACACTGAGGCCTGGTCTACACTAGGAGGTTATGTCGAATTTAGCAGCGTTAAATCGAATTAACCCTGCACCCGTCCACACAACGAAGCTATTTAGTTCGACATAGTGATCTCTTTAAATCGATTTCTGTACTCCTCCCCGAGGGGAGTAGCGCTAAATTCAACATGGCCATGTCAAATTAGGGTAGGTGTGGATGGAATTCGACGCTAATAGCTCCGGGAGCTATCCCACAGTGCACCACTCTGTTGACGCTCTGGACAGCAGTCCGAGCTCGGATGTTCTGACCAGCCACACAGGAAATGCCCCGGGAAAATCTGAATTCCTTTTCCTGTCTGGCCAGTTTGAATCTCATTTCCTGTTTGGACATCGTGGCGAGCTCAGCAGCACTGGCAACGATGCAGAGCTCTCCAGCAGAGGTGACCATGCAATCGCAGAATAGAAAGAGGGCCCCAGCATGGACTGATCGGGAAGTCTTGGATCTGATCGCTGTGTGGGGCGATGAGTCCGTGCTTTCGGAGCTGCAATCGAAAAAACGGAATGCGAAGATCTACGAGAAGATCTCAAAAGCCATGACGGAGAGAGGATACAGCCGGGATGCAATGCAGTGCCGCGTGAAAATCAAGGACTTGAGACAAGGCTACCAGAAGACCAAAGCGGCAAACGGACGCTCCGGATCCCAGCCCCAGACATGCCATTTCTACGAGGCACTGCATTCCATTCTAGGTGCGGCCGCCACCACTACCCCACCTACTGACCGTGGACTCTGATGATGGGGTATTGTCGACGGCCGCTTCCTCGGAGATGTTCGCGGACGGGGAAAATGAGGAAGGAGATGAGGAGGACGAGGCAGTTGACAGCGCTTACAACGCTGATTTCCCCGACAGCCAGGATCTCTTCATCACCCTCACGGAGATCCCCTACCAACCCTCCCAAGGCGTTAACCGTGACCCTGAATCAGGGGAAGGATCAGTCAGTAAGTATTTTAAACATGTAAACATTTATTTTGATCAGAACAGGAATGGAATATTAACAATGGGTTTTTCATGATTACTTTGCCCTAGGCGCTCTACTTTTTAGTCCTTGCCAGTGCAGCTACTGGAAAATTATGTCAATATGTCCAGGGATAGAGCAGAAATCCTCCTGGGACATCTCCACGAAGCTCTCCTGGAGGTAATTTGAAAGCCTTTGCATCAGGTTCCTGGGGAGAGCGGCCTTATTGCGTCCTCCATGGTAGGAAACTTTTCCGCACCAGGCTATCAGCAAGTACTCCGGGATCAGTGCCTCGCACAGCATGGCGGCATACGGCCCTGGTTTTTGCTCGCATTCACGCAGCATGCGGTCTTTCTCTGTGTTTGAAATCCTCATCAGAGTGATATCACTCATGGTGACCTGCTTTAAATTAGGGGAATGTTAGTATTGGGACTGATTGCCTGTTCCTTTACATAACTGTAACCGGCGGTTTACAGCCACGCGGTGGAGGCGGGACAGGGGCAGCATACAGGGATCTTTCCCGGGGACAGCCGCAAGGGGGGTGGGACAGGGGCAGAGTTCATGCTGGCCGGATTGCCGGCAGCAGGAACTGGCCAACGCTAGGGGCATAGCTTTGAACGTGAAAGGAGGGCACTGCTATAAATTAAGCTTTCAGCAGCCAAAAGTCTACGGCTTACCATGTCCGCCTGCTACCCGAATTCCGCTGTCCTGCCCCGCTTGTGTGATCTGTACTCCAAGACCCCAGGCACTGAATGGGAAGGCCGAAAATTTGACCTTGTCCTGAGTGCGCATGTGATAGGTGCTGTGCATGGTCTTGTTCACAGAGAAAGACTATGTTCATTGTTCATAAAAATGTATCTTTGTGAGGAATTCACTCCCTTTTTCCATCCCACAGCTGCGACTGTCTCCCGACATACCCCGGCATCCCCCTCCCAGAAGCTGGTGCAGATTAGGCGGCGAAAGAGAAGGACACAGGACGAGATGTTCTCAGAACTTATGGGCTGCTCCCGAGCCGAGGCGGCACAGCAGACCCAGTGGAGGGAGAACATGTCGCAATACCAGCGATCACACAGCGAACGGGAGGACAGGTGGCGGCAGGAAGACCAGCAGGCAACTCAAACGCTGCTTGGACTAATGAGGGAGCAAACGGACACGCTCCAGCGCCTTGTAGATGTTCTGCAGGACCGGAGGCAGGAGGACAGAGCCCCGCTGCAGTCTATCTCTAACCGCCCTCCCCCGCCACAAAGTCCCATCCCCCTCTCACCCAAAGTCCCAAGAAGGAGGGGCGGCAGGGGCCATGAAAACAGTCACTCCACCCCTGCAGACTGCTCAAGTACCAGAAGGCTCTCATTCCCAAAGATTTTATAAGTCCTTTCCTTCACTCCAAAAGCACCTCACCCAAGCCCCCGTCCCAGTGTCATCCCCTAACTGTGTAGTTGTTAATAAAAAATACGTTTCTGTTAATTACTGTTTCCGTCATGTTGTTTTAGAGGACAGTGTGTTTGAAGGGGGGAAAGAGGGTTGGTAATTGGAGAGGACAGTCACCTTTACCAGGGTACAGACACGGGGGCAGGTTCAGCAGCAGGTCACACACACATTGCAGTCACTAGGAACCCTGGTCAGTCTGGGAGGTGGTTTTCATGTTCTGTGGGGGGGGGGGGGGGGCTATGTGAGTTTGTGGCGGGGGAGGGCGGTTACAGATCTTATGCAGCGGTCCTTAGCCTGGATCACAGAGCCACGCAGCAGGGGATCTGTAACCGTCCTCCACCGCCACAAAGTCACATAGCCCCCACACAAAGAGTCCCGAAAAGGAGGGGTGGCAGGCTCCGTTGAAACAACCAGTCCACCACTGCGGACTGCTCTAGGAGCAGGAGCCTGTCATTCCTCGAGTTTAGAAGCGTCCATTCCAACAGTACACCCGCTCCCCACCACAGTCTGCATCCCAGTTTCAACACTTTACCACGAAATCCTTAATAAAGAAAATGGTGTTAATGAACAAAGTTTCATTTATTTTATTTTTAAAGGTGTGTTGGAAGGGGGGGAAGGCGGTTGGTAACTGGAGAGGATAGTCAACATTAACTGGGTAAAGAAACGGGGGCAGGTTCAGCTTCTGTTTAAACAAACTTAATAGTCACAGGTTACCCTGCTCACTGTGGAACCTAGCTTTCAAAGCTTCCCGGATGCACAGCGCGTCCCGCTGGGCTCTTCTAATCGCCCGGCTGTCTGGCTGGGCGTAATCAGCTGCCAGGCGATTTGCCTCAACCTCCCACCCCGCCATAAATGTCTCCCCCTTGCTCTCACAGAGATTGTGGAGCACACAGCAAACTGCAATAACAATGGGGATATTGGTTTCGCTGAGATCAGAGCGAGTCACTAAGCTTCTCCATCTCCCCTTGAGACGTCCAAAAGCATGCTCCACCACCATTCTGCACTTGCTCAGCCGGTAGTTGAAGAGTTCTTTTTCACTGTCCAGGGCGCCTGTATAGGGCTTCATGAGCCAGGGCATTAGCGGGTAGGCTGGGTCCCCGAGGATCACTATAGGCATCTCCACATCCCCAACAGTTATTTTGTGGTCCAGGAAGTAAATACCTTCCTGCAGCTGTCTGAACAGACCAGAGTTCCTGAAAACACGAGCGTCATGAACCTTGCCCGGCCATCCGACGTTGATGTTGGTAAAACGTCCCCTATGGTCCACCAGTACTTGCAGCACCATTGAAAAGTAGCCCTTTCGGTTAATGTACTGGCTGGCCTGGTGCTCCGGTCCCAGGATAGGGATGAGAGTTCCATCTATAGCCCCACCGCAGTTTGGGAATCCCATCGCGGCGAAGCCATCTATGATGACCTGCACGTTTCCCAGGGTCAACCTTTGAGAGCAGTAGCTCAACGATTGCGTTGGCTACTTGCATCACAGCAACCCCCACGGTAGATTTGCCCACGCCAAAGTGGTTCGTGACTGACCGGTAGCTGTCTGGCGTTGCAAGCTTCCAGAGGGCTATGGCCTCTCGCTTCTGGACAGTCAGGGCTGCTCGCATCCGGGTGTCCTTGCGCTTCAGGCCAGGGGACAGCAACTCACAAAGTTCCAGGAAAGTTCCCTTACGCATGCGAAAGTTTCGCAGCCACTGTGATTCATCCCAGACCTGCAGCACTATGCGGTCCCACCAGTCCGTGCTTGTTTCCCGGGCCCAGAATCGCCGTTCCACAGCATCAACATGACCCATTGCCACCATGATGTCCACGGCACGGGGTCCCGTGCTTTGTGAGAGGTCTGTGCCCCTCTCAGACTTAATGCCCTCACCGCGCTGCCGTAGCCTCCTCGCCCGATTTCTCGGCATCTGCCTCTGAAAAAGGTGGACGATAAGGTGCGAGGTGTTGACAACGGCTATAACTGCAGCGATGATCGCAGCGGGGGGCTCCATGCTCGCAGTGCTGTGGCGTCCGCGCTGTCACTCACCAGAAAAGTGCGCGAACTGATTGCCCGCCGGCGCTTTCAGGGAGGGAGGGCGGGAGTGACGGTTGACAGTTACCCAACGATGACAGTTACCCAAAACCACCCTCGACACATTTTTTTCCCCAGCAGGCATTGGGGGCTCTACCCAGAATTCCAATGGGCAGCGGGGACTGCGGGAACTGTGGGATAGCTGCCCACAGTGCACCGCTTCCAATGTCGATGCTTGCCCCATTAGTGTGGACTCACAAAGTCGAATTACTGTTCGTAGTGTGGATACACACGTTCAACTTTGTAATATCAGTTCCACTAATTCGATTTAAGTAAAACTGAATTACTCTCGTAGTGTAGACATACCCTGAGTCATCAATGGACTTCTGACCATGGTGCAATATGACCAGGTCCAAGCATTCAAAAGTCATGAGTCAGAACCAAAAAACCCATGAGATTATTTTAAAATATATCATGATTTTTAAGCCAATAAATTATAGCTTTTTCATTTGCCTTCTAGATTTTGAGCTTTTAGGGGACAACTGCCTGAACCTGTGTGTGTCTGATTATTTCAAGCATAAAATTCAATCTTAAACTCCTGCCCCTCATCCCCTCAAAAAAAAAAAAATAAAATAAAAAAAAAAAAAAAATAAAGGCAGGCCTCCCTGGAGGCTGCTGAGAAAGGGACTCTGCTATCCCCTGCAATGTGAAGGCAGTCACTTTGTATAAGGGAAAAACTGAGCGTTTGATGCCAGCAATCATGACATCATGGGAAACTTTCAAAAAGTCACCAAATATTGCAAGAATTGGCTTTTCTATTGTGAGCTTTGTTCCTTTGTTTTCACTAAAGATGACAAGAGCAAACGGTGTATAGATTTGGTAAGCCAGCAAGAACACTATGCCCACTACACAACATGAGGCACTGAGCACCTTCCTATGAGGGATATTGCTTTATTAGAATTTCCAGGCACATTTCTGTCATAGCTGGCCCTTGTGATTGTGTCAGTCCTCAGTTTTTCTTCCAAATGCAGTGCTTAAGCACTCTCCTGTAGCCACTAGTCCAGGCTGCCAAAAAGAGTAACTAGGGAGTCACGGTGTGTGAGGTAATATCTTTTAGTGGACCAGCTTCTATTTGTGAGAGAGACCACAACACAGAGCTCTTCAGGTCTGGGAAATGTATTCAGAGGGTCACCGTTAAATACAAGGTGTAACACAGGGGTAGGCAACCTTTCAGAAGTGGTGTGCCAAGTCTTCATTTATTCACTTTAATTTAAGGTTTCGCGTGCCGGTAATACATTTTAACGTTTTTTTAGACGGGGTCTCTCTCTAAGTGTATATTATGTAACTAAACTATTGTTGTATGTAAAGTAAACAAGGTTTTCAAAATGTTTAAGAAGTTTCATTTAAAATTAAATTAAAATGCTGATCTTACGCCGCCAGCCTGCTCAGCCTGCTGGGTGGGGGGTTCAGGGTCAAGGGCTGGGTGTTGGGGGGGACTCGAGGTCAGGGCAGAAGGCTGGGTGTGGGGGGGTTCAGGGCAGAGGGCTGGGTGTTGGGGGGGACTCGAGGTCAGGGCAGAGGGCTGGGGTGTGTGTGGAGGTGCAGGGCACAAGGCTGGGGGGGGGGGTTCAGGGCAGAGGCCTGGGTGTGGGGGGGGACTCGAGGTCAGGGCAGAGGGCTGGGGTGTGGGGGGGTTCAGGGCAGAGGGCTGGGTGTTGGGGGGACTCGAGGTCAGGGCAGAGGGCCGGGGTGTGTGGAGGTGCAGGGCAGAAGGCTGGGTATGGGGGGGGGGTTCAGGGCAGAGGGCTGGGGTGTGTGTGGAGATGCAGGGCAGAAGGCTGGGTATGGGGGGCAACTCGAGGTCAGGGCAGAGGGCTGGGGGGGGCTGCAGGGCAGAGGGATGGGTGTGTGTTGGGGTGGGGAGGTGCCGGGCAGAAGGCTTGGTGTGTGTTGGGGTGGGGGGGGTCAGGGCAGAAGGCTGGGGTGCTCGGCTCGTGGGGGTGCTCCCAGCCCCCTGCCATGAGCCGCTCATAGCAGGGGGCTGGGAGGGATCTGACCTGTTCCACCCCCTTCCCCCAGGCCCGTCTCTACCTCTCTCTGCCTGCTCTACGGAGCAGCGAGCACGCTCCGCTCGGCTCTGCTCCTCTGGGGGGAGGAGGAGGAGGGGCCGGAATGCACCACGTTGTGCGAAGAAGCGGGGGAGGAGGGAAGCTTGGCTGCCGCAGGACCAAGCTTCTGCCTCCTGCCCCCGCAGGGGAGAGCAGTGGGCGGGAAGGCTGAGTGGGGCGGGGGGCCGGGACCCCCCCCACCACCACTCTCCCCTGCGGGGCCAGGAGGCAGAAGCTTGATCCTGCGGCAGCCAAGCTTCCCCCTCCCCCGTTTCTTCCCACAGCGTGGTGCATTCCGGCCCCTCCGCCTCTCCTCCTCCTCCTCTCAGTGGGCAGCAGCGTGCCACTCAGAATCGGCTCGCGTGCCATGTTTGGCACGCGTGCCATAGGTTGCCGACCCCTCGTGTAACAGATTGTTTAGCATAAATAGTTAACACATATTTCAAGGAACTATTCAAGGTGAAATGTGTGTTAATTACTTATGCTAAACAATCGGTTTCACCTTGTATTTAGCTGTGACACTCTAAATACATTTCCCAGACGTGAAGAAGAGCTCTGTGTTGTGTAAGCTCAAAAGTTTGTCTCTCTCACCAACAGAAGCTGGTCCAATAACAGATTTTACTTCGCCCAAACTGTTTCACTAATATCCTGGGACCAACACAGCTACAACAACACTGCATACAAAAGATTAAATTAAAATCCTAAAACTGGCTACTGTGCACATCATTTGGTCTCACTACATAGCACATCATCACCTATGTGCAGGTGATAATTATTTTCCCCTAATCATCAATGCTCAATTTGGCACCAGACTAGAGAGTTCTTCACACTGCTGAGCACTGTGCAAATTTCTTCATATTGCTCAGTGGGAAGCATACATTAAGTGCTCTACCCTACCACTTTGGCAATATTTCTTTCGGGGATATATAGGATTCCACCCTGGCACCTTATTATAAATTATGAAGGAAAAAGTATTAAAGTTGAAAAAAATGTTTGAGATTACTTTTTTATAGCTCCACCTTTAGTTGTGACAATACTAACAAATCACTTGAGTGGCTCTTGTGCAGTGACACAAGAAATGTTTATTGATTTGTATCCTTGTTAAGAATAGTTGGCAGACATAACTGTATTTCATTATGGGTGAAGTTATTCTCTGTTCTCTCATTCTAAAAACTGTTATATTTCCAGCCCAATAGATAATTTTATAATACACACACAGTCAGTGTAAACATATGTTTAACTTTTAAATTTATATATCAAGACTGGATTGTAATGGAAAGTACAATTGTAAACTGATCAATTCAAATTATACAAGTATTGTTAGCAAGAATTATATTCAGTGATACAAATTCTAACCTTGTGAGATCTTCTGATCTAAAAGAAGGAATTTTCAACTTTGGTTACAATAAGTACAATTTTCAGTAACATCCCTAAACACACATAATTGATTCTTTTCCTTGTTTTTGAAAGTCGAGCTAGAAATTCTCACTAAATTACTTCTAAGGCAGAATATCTTGTTTTTCCTTCTATAAGCATTTACAAGAAGCAGGAGTATGCTTGATTTTGCAGAAATTCTCTGGCGCAAAAGGACCCTCACTGCATGGCAGACAACCGTCTAAGAGAGGCCTCAGGCACAATGTTTAATGTGGTCTGAAAAAAGTGGGGGTTTCTAAGATCAACCCCCACATTTGCCCATCTCCCTGCCAGCAATTAATTCCATCCCCAAATCAATCCTGCTCCCTCCAGCCCTCCATGAATTCTGTCCCAACCACTGTTCCACCCCACCTAACCCCCATCAATTCTGCCCGCCCCCAACTTCACCTCTGCCCCTCCTACGATTCTTCAGGCCCTATCCCAGGCTTGGGGAAGGCTGCAGTGGGGTCCCCTCTTCCTCGTCTCAGGCCAGGGAGAAGGGAAGGAGGAGGAGCAGAAAGCAGACTGACCTGTTGCTCATAGAAGAGAAAGGGAAGGAGGTAGAGGAGCCTCCTTGAACTGCTGTGCTCTTTCTACTCCTTTTTTTCCCCTTGCCTCTTGGGAGAAAAATGTCACATTGCTGAGTGGAGAGGGAGGAGAGCTCTGCCTCGTTCTTGCTGCATACATTATTAGCTGCTTTTCCCCAAAATGCGGGTAAATGAGGAAAGAGCCAGCCAATCAAAGGTGGTTTCCCATAAGGTTTGCTTTTTAGAAATTTTATAAAAACAACAAGGAGTTCGGTGACACCTTAAAAACTAAGAGATTTATTTGGGCATAAGCTTTCGTGGGTAAAAAACCTCAAATTTTATGTCCTGCGTCCGCAATGTGTTTTGACCCGGCGCACTAGAAGCATTGCAAGCCCTGGAAAAGTTGTGGGGCATACTGCCTCAAATATTTTCCCTACGCAAGAGACAATTCCTTCCATACTGTGAAAAAGCCACACTGGCATAATGGGTGACTTTCTGTTCAAAGTGGTCTGTTGGAATATTCTGAAGTGTTAAACAATATTTGGTTATTCTGGTCCTGGGTGCAGACTGTTTTTAGAAGAAGTAATTGCTTCTCTTATCCACCCTTCCTTTTTTGTAATGGAAATGTAACATTACATCCAAACACAGCAAGACAACCTCTTATGTTAGTTTGGTGAGGTGGAAGTCTCTGAATGACAAAAACTACTTGAACAGGAGGTATAATGACAAGCTATCCCAAAACGGCACACTTCATAACAAAGAGCACAACAGAAATTATACCATTATCTCAAGTATATCCACTATCTAAAATGCTTTATTATCGGCATGTCAACAATATTCCAACAATAATGAATAATAAAAGTTTCATATTTATGTATGTCATGGAAGATATTTGAAGAACCCAACATTTCTGTTATGCTTTCTCAACCACCCATGTCAGGAGTTAATGCAGCCTCAATCTCAAAAATGAATGTGTCTTTCAACACAAATATCGTATTTAATAAAAACAATTAGCTAGCAATTATTGTGCAATAAATTGTTAACAGTGTAAATTCTTATCTCAGAAAACCACACATATCCCTGCAGATCATGTAACTCATGTACTGTGCCTGAACACAAGCACCAACAATCTGAAATAAGATTATGGCCTTGGGTATCTTTATGAAATACGGTTTTTAAGCACATGAATGCATAATATATTTAATGTACAAAGCAAAATTATTATCAAGTTTGAATGATAATACCATGGACATCTAGTCCATTGTATACTCAGTTTGATCGCTTATTTTAAACAATTTCATGAAAGTTCTCACTTTTGTTGAATAATCCTTCATATGCCAGCTTCTATATTAGCTAATTTTACTTGATATTAGTGGTTATAAACACCTCTAATAATATCTCATGACTTGTATTTCTTAGCCTCAATTGCTATTTAATGTTCCAAAAATATTTAACACTCAGCTTAAGTAAGCCATGCCGACTTTCTCATTTCTATTATAAGGAATTTAATACCACACAGAGAAGTGGTTACCATGTTAGAAGGGGCTGCTGGAGGGTTTGTTTGTTTGTTTGTTTGTTTTAAAAGAGGATAGCAACATCTCTAGACAATGAATGGTAGGGTAACAATTCTGATTAGGTTTTTTTAAAAAACCTATACAGAATCAAAAGAAAAGAAAAGAAAAGAAAACTATTTTAAATTAGTCCCTTTCCAGAGACTTCATATCAAGTACTATTATTAACTTTTTATTGCCATAACAATGCTAACAACAAAAACTCTTCAGCACTAATGAAAGTGAAATTCATGTATTTACTTTTACCTCTACTAAAATACCTCAATCCTGATGTACAACAACCCATCATCCTGTTGTGGTACTGAGCCTCTTTTGCATCAAGAATGCGAACTATCCCAAATTGAAAGGATTAGCCTAATTTACAAGAAATTTTTTTAGACACAATTTAAATACTAGTGTTTTTGATTTATTTAAAGGCACTTTTATAGTACTCATCAAGTACTCCTAGCACTCATCAATCTATTATCTCTATGTCTTGAATGAAGTTAGTCTCCAGAGGTAAAAGCTAGCAAATTGAATCACACTAGCCGCACTCCAGAGTTTCCCCGCAGTCTCTTTGTGGCAGATTTTGTAGGTCTCCTAATTTCAGGAGCAAGTGCAGGGGACTTTATACTTACAAGACAACAAGATTTTGTTGCAATAAACACTGTCTAGACATGGAGCTTTTTTCAGTACTGCTTTTCAGACTATAGCATTTTCTCCCAATAAATGCTACTTTCTTACAGTTCATACAGCAAAGAATTCACAAGCAACAAATATTTTAATATTTTATTTTCGACAAGTTTTTAGAGATTACCTTTAAAGGGTGTTAAAGAGAATGCTAGCATATGAAGAACAGCTACCTACTGTTCTTTCAACATCCAGGGAATTTAGCAGTTCTTAAGCAAACCTCATCAAAAAGTTAAATGATTGAACTACATACAGATCAAACTTCAGGCAAGCTAAGATTAAAAAAGAAGCTTTCAGAACGTTTAGAAAGCAAAAGAGCCTTTTGTGGGTCAAATGAACCTGCCACCTTGCTCTGAAGCAGCAACAATTCTTGCTTCTGTTGATGGAAAAATTAGATACTTTAAAATCAATGGACATTTTCTAAGTCCTAATATTGCACAAGCTGCTGGAGATGGGAAATAGTATACTATCAGCCTAGGTAACAACACTGGAAACTCTTGTAGACTCCACTAAAACTAAAACTTCTAATGCTGATGCCTCTACTCAGACACACAAGCAGAAAATTGATTTTATTTTTTTCCCAGGCTCCATGCATGTCTACAAAAGGTAACAAAGCTCTCTGACTAATAAGCTTGAACTCCAGAATCAAACTCCAAATCAAAGAGAAAAAAAATGGTTTGACTCCCAGGGGGAGATGAAGGAGGTGATTTGACCTCATTTCTTGAGCAGCTGATTCCTGACTTACTGAAAGCAGGAACAGTTCATTGAACAGGCTTGATGCATTGCAAGAAGATCGCTATTCAAGTACCATGAATAAATGCACACAAAAGCCATTAATTTTAAGTCACTGAAACAGAGATAAACAATCATATCAGCAGCTAGACAGGCAGAGGAAGTGCTCTTAAAAGAGTCACTTGGTATTTTGTTCTTAACCAGACTGGTGGTACACGGAGGGCAGGAAAGCAAAAATTATTATTACTCTCAAAAAAGGATTTCAATGGTGGGATAGAAGGGGGACACTGATGCTGTGATTCTTCCCCAGGCTGTGAGGCACCTTGCTACCACTTGCCCTTAGCATGAGGAAGCTTTGTCTGGGCCTCCAGGGGTCAGCTCCCCAACTGCATCCACCCCAGGCAAAACAAGCACTCTCCTTTGGGCCTCCCAGACCCCGCAGTGACTCTACAGTATAATGACTGGCACACTCCAACCTCCAAGTCCTCTAAGCCTTCCTCTGGAGTGTCCAGCCCCTGGTCCACTCGATGCTCGCAGTATTCATAGATTCACTGCTTCCAATGAAACAGTACACTCAGCTTACCAGTTCCACCTCAGATCACTGCTCCAGGTAACACAGAACACAGATATGTTTATTGTGAAATCAAACATAAGTTTATTTAACAAAAGCACAGAGATTCAAGTAGTAGCAAACAGAAGTATTGGGGACAAATGGATACATATAAAATAAAATCAAAGCAGGCATTCTAGAGCTGAAACCTAATTAACAAGATACTCTCATGTGTTTTAGAGCAGTGGTTTTCAAACTTTTTTTCTGGCGACCCAGGTGAAGAAAATTGTTAATGCCCATGACCCAACAGAGCTGGGGATGAAGGGTTTGGGGTGTGAGAGGGGCTCAGGGATGGGGCAAAGGGTTGGGGTGCGGGGGTGAGAGCTGTGGGGTGGGGCTGGGGATGAGTGGTTGGGGTGTGGGAGGGGGCTCTGGGCTGGGGCAGGAGGTTGAGGTACGAGGGGGCAGGGCTCTGGGCTGGGAGTGCAGGCTCTGGGCTGGGGCCAGGGATGAGGGGTTTGGGGTGCAGGAAGGGGCTCTGGGTTTGGGGGGGGGGCTGGGGCAGGGGATTGGGGCGCAGGCTTACCTCAGGCAGCTCCCAGTCAGCAGCGCAGCACAGGTGCTAAGGCAGGCTTCCTGCCTATCCCAGCACTGCGGACCGCGCTGCACCCCAGAAGTGGCCAGCAGCAGGTCCAGCTCCTAGGCAGAGGTGTGCAAGCAGCTCGGTGTGGCTCTCGCCGGCAGGCACAGACAGTTCCCCTCACACCCCTTCCCCCCAGCTCCCCTTGGCTGGTTCCGGCAACCAGACACTCCTTCCCCCCCCCCCCCCCCAGCTCCCCTTGGCTGGACATGCAGTTTGAAAACCACTGACACAAGCACACTGTCAGCTTGCCTCCGAGGTGAAGGACTCAGTGTGTTCCTTTGCACGCCAAGATATATCATGACAATCCTTAGCTTTTATTCATAAACAGGACACCACCGTGTTGTTTATTTCATTCTGCAGATTTCCTTTCTTGTAGATTTCAAAATTTCTTAGTTTGCACCTGGCTCAGTATGCAGCTAGGCATACAATAAACAATACACAAATGTCCAGACAGGGAGATAGGTGCTTGTTACCTCCTGTTTTTGAGGTGTATCACCGCCCGGTAACCTGCCTAAACTTCAAAACCTTAAGAACATAATTTTTAGAATAGCTACATTTTGCAATGATTATGACGACTAGTGGGCTACTGGCTCTCGGTTGAGATCTCACGTCACCCTTCAGTGACATATTATGCATATATCTGACCTGGGGATCCCTATAAAACTTTATGTACCGTTGGGCCCTTTGCCAGTTGGCACCAGGGGGTCCCTGTATTATAGATGCCTCTATCCTCTTCCCTGAAAAACGAAGGCATTCTAGAATAGAATCTCTTCTGGGCAACAATTAGATGCGAGACTGCTAACAAAATTTACTAAAGACTCTCAATCTCTAGGAAAAATATTGAGAAACTTGATTCTGACTAATCTAATTAGAAATACTATTCTCTCTCAATTATAGCAGATATGTAAGTAAGTTATTTGTAAATTGAGGTATACTTTACAACTCATTTTTCTTTAGCCAATATATCTGCCTTTGTATTAATCTCTATGCATATAAATTCAGCTTGTTTGTATTAACTATTCAAATTTAATGCCCAGAATGAAAATATGTTAATAATGATATCTGTCCTTATCTAGAACCTGTTTTTATTCAGTGTCCCTGAGAATATCACTTGAGGACATTACTCAAACATAATATAGATGACGCTTAGGACAGAAGGAAGATCACATGACTATTTAACCAGTATGAACTTGAACTGCTTACTGTAACAGTAACGCAATTCAGCATCATTTGCTATACTCTGGGTACGGATTTTAGAGTTACTGAATTTTAATTTATCTGGATCAAGGCAATGGTCCAGCTAGCTCAGAATCCTGCCTGCTAACAGTGGCCAGTGCCAGATGCTCCAGAGGGAATGAACAAAACAGGGCAATTAGCGAGTGATTCATCCTCTGCAGTCCAGTCCCAGATTCAGGCAGTCACAGGTTTAGGGACCCTCAGAGCATGGGGTTGCATCCCTGAACATCTTGGCTACTAGGCATCAATGGACCCATCCTCCATGAACCCAATTCTTTTTCTAAACCCAGTTATATTTTTGGCCTTCACACCATCCCCGACAAGAAGTTCCACAGGTTGACTATGTGTTGACTGAAGACTTACTTCCTATTGCTTGTTTTAAATATATTGCCTATTAATTTAATTGGGTGACTCCTGGTTCTTGTGTTATGTGAACTATAAATAACACTTCCTTATTCACTTTCTCCACTCCATTCAAGATTCTATAGACCTGTATCAAATCCCCCACTTAGTTGTCTCTCTTCTGAATTGAACAGTCCCAGTCATCTTAATCTCTCCTCATATGGAAGCTGTTCCATAACCCTAATCATTTCTGTTGCCCTTCTCTGCCCCTTTTCCATTTTTTTTTTTTAAAGATGGAGTGACCACAACTGCACACAGTATTCAAGTGTGGGTTTACCATGGATTTATATAGTGGCATTATGTTATTTTCTGTCTTATCTAGCCCTTTCCTAATGGTCCCTAACATTCTGTTGGGTTTGGGGTTTTGTTTTGTTTTTTTGACTGCTACTGCACATTGAGCAGATGTTTTCAGAGAACTATTCACAAAGATTCCAAGAACTTTTTCTTGAATGGTAACAGCTAATTTAAACCCCATCATTTTGTATGTATAGTTGGAATGTTTTCCAAGGTGTATTTCTTTGCACTTTTCAACCCTGAATTTCATCTGCCATTTTGTTGCCAGTCACTGCCTTTATTGAGTTCCCTTTGTAACTCTTTACAGTCAGCTTTGGACTTCAACTATCTTGTGTAATTTTGTGTCCTCTACAAACTTTTTCCAGAGCATTTATGAATATTTTGAACAGCACTGGTCCCAGTACAGATCCTTGGCGGTCCCACTATTTACCTCTCTCCACTGTGAAAACTGACCATTTAGTCCTCGCCTTTGTTTCCTATCTTTTAGCCAGCTACTGATCAATGAGAGGACCTTCCCTCTTATCCCATGGCCGCTTACTTTGCTTAAGAGCCTTTGATGAGGGACCCTGTCAAAAGTCCAAGTACATTATATCCACTGGATCACTCTTATCCGTGTGCTTGCTGACACCCTCAAAGAATTCTAATAGATTGATGAGGCATGATTTCCCTTTACAAAAGCCATGTTGACTCTTCCCCAACATATCATGTCCATCAATGTGTCCCATAATTTTGTTCTTTACTATAGTTTCAACCAATTTGCCCGGTACTGAAGTTAGGCTTACCAGCTTGTAATTGCCAGGATTGCCTCTAGAACCTTTTTTTAAAAATCGGCATTACATTTGCTACCCTCCAGCTAACTGGTATAGAGGCTGATTTAAGCAATGGATTACATACCACCAATGGTAGTTCTGCAATTTCATATTTGAGTTCCTTCAGAAAACTTGGGTGAACACCATCTGGTCCTGGTGACTTATTACTGTTTAATTTATCAATGTGCCAAAACCTCCTCTACTGATTCTGCAATCCAGGACAGTTCTTCCGATTTGTCACCTAAAAAGAATGATTTGAGTGCAGGGATCTCCTCCATATTCTCTGCAGTGACAACCATTGCAAAGAATTCATTTAGCTCAGTGATACTCAGATTGAGGCTCGGGAGCCATAAGTTGCTGTTTAATGTGTCTCCTGTGGCTCTTTGCAGCACATGATATTAAAACACTGTGATTTAATTATTAACCGATCAGGATGCTTTGGCTATCTTATTAACCAAATGTTGAATACTTGGGGCGTTATTCTGATGTGAGGAAAAAATATAACTAAGTCTCACAGCAAAATGACCACAGTAGTGTGAATTCGTTATTTAATTTACTATATCTATCTCTATATAGAAATATATATAAAATTTTGCAGTCATTTTGTTGTGAGAATTATATATATTACTCTCACAGTAAAATGACTGCAAAATTTATATATATATTTCTATATAGAGATAGATAGATATAGCAAATTAAATAATGAATTCACACTACTGTGGTTCTTTTGGGTAACCTTGATTGCTAATTTGGCTCCTGAGCCACTGAGGTCTGAGTATCACTAATTTAGCTTCTCCACAGTGGCCTTGTCTGAATGCTCCTTTAGCAGTTTGATTGTTTAGCGCCCCCACTGATTGTTTGGCAGGCTTTCTGCTTTTAAATTTTTTTTTTTTTAAATTGCTATTGGTTTTTGTGACTCTTACTAGTTGATCTTCATAGGCCTAATTATACGTTTGCACTTGACTTGCCAGAGTTTATGATCCTTCCTATTTTCCTCAGTAGGATCTGACTTCTGATTTTTAAAGGATGTCTTTGTGTATCTCACCATCTCCTTTACTATTTGAGCCATGTTGGCATTTTTTGGTCTTCTTGCTGTTATAAGTTAATTAATTTATTTGGCTAGATATGCATTCAATGATCTATTAAAGCATAACTTAGAATCATTGTCTCCTAGGCTAATACACCTCTGCTTTCAACTTTAGAATTTATTAGCCCAGGCAATGTTATAACCTCAAATAGTCCCCACTTTCAATTATCCTGCACGACTATGGAGAGTATGTTTGAGATGCCTGTGAGTTGGATGGAACACCACTTAAGACATTTTTGTGAAATCTTCACCATTTCCTAGCTCTCAATCACTCAGATGTGAACCTCCAATAAAAAGAGGTTTAGTGCTAGAGCTTATCTACGGATGCATGGATTGGCTGAATACAGAGCCAAATTCCATAATTTATGTGGGTTTGTTTTGTTTTATAGTGAATATATTTTGTATTTTAAAAAGCAAAACAACACTTTCAAAGCTAAAAGGAAACAGTCTTCCTTTTATTTTATTTTTCTTATGGCTGAATTCTTTGACTTTAAAATAAAAGTGCATGGTAACTGAAGGCCAAGGTATTCTTACAGCTACTAAGTATTTTAATACTTGAATGCAAGTGCTGGCTTGTCTGCTTAAGATAAAAAACCACCTACAGAGTTCTTAATAGCAAAGACAATTACAATGCCATTTTTGTGAAATTAGTTCAAATACATTTTGAACTATATATTTGAAAATAATTTATATCTACATGACTAATTTTAAACTTCAATATTAGTGATCTCGAAAGGTGAGTTTGAACTTTTGACCTTATTGGCTTCTTTTTGGTGTATAAAAACAGTCTGAATTATTTTTTGTTGTTGTTAAACACACACATTCAAACTTCAGTAAAGCTGGTCAAAATTTTCCAAATTTCAATAGAAAAAACGGGACACATTTTCCACAATTTTTGTAGCTGTTTTTCAATCAGCTCTAAAATTCAGGACTATCTACCCAGGAAGCAACTGGAAAAGTGGTGGGATTATAACATCAGAGAAACACTGAAAATTTATTAATTGAAAGAGAAGTAGTCATTTTTATCCAAGATTAAAATTCTGATTTCATTAAATCCTATTTAACAAACACCCAGACCCCTTCACTTAGGGCTGAGAAATCTCCCAAAGTTACAATCTTCAAGGTAAACAAACAAAAACAGGCAAAAGAAGACTTTACACTCCTGATATTTTCAAGTTAAAAAATAAGCATTATTTTATTTGGCTGGGATGTTGGGAAGAAGGTGATTGTCAGGCTCTGTTTATACATCATTAATGAACAAACAAGGGCACAAATCTAGTTTGCTTTTATTTTGTAGTTCTCCTTTAAAGGTCACCGTTTATTTAAAAAATAGTTAAGTTACAGTGTATCTCCCTCTTCCACACCATCACCAACCACTGCAAAGGGAGAACTTCCAGTCTCTTTCCCCTCCCATCCTCGCTGCTGAAAAAGAACAGAAAGCTTCAAAGTAACTTCCTTTCACCTCTTCCCATTTTTGCAACTTCCCCCTCAGATCATATTGGTACCTCTGCTGCCGTTCACAGCTTTCCTAGGTGGCAGGTGATGGCAAGATCTGACTAGTTTCACAGCTACCAATAACCATTCTGAATATTAGTTGTGACACTGACTAGAGTATCACATATCTTACTCTGCGGCCATCTGGAACCTTGAGAGCCCCATTGACTGCTCTCTTCCTTCCCCATCCCCCCAAAACTAGTATTCTAGTATTGCAACACAGTGAAATAAGACTCCAGCCAGTTAATTACTGCTGTTCAAAACCCCATTGGGCGGCTGTGAAATTGATGAGATCATGGCAATTCCTGTTTACTGCTAATTTAGTTTAGAAAGTTGCATATTCAATCTGATCCACATTGGGACATTAGTTCTCAAAGGAGAAAAATGTCATATAATGAATCACAGACATGACTTCCTGAAGCACTTAAGCTTGAGAAATCTCCCAAGAAAATTTATAAAATCAGAGCCCAATATGTTGGTTCAGGTCATACAGCTGGCCATGCTCGGGATCTGATGTTTGGGATAGGATTGGAGGTTTAATATTTGGAAGTTTCCCCCAAGTCATCATCAGGCTATTCACTCATGTAATTTAAGGTTGTGGCACACCTCTCCTGTCAGGGTCAAGGATTTGTTTTGATCATCTGACCAGGCCTTCTAAGGTTGATGGTACCAGAGCATTTCTAGGGAAGTTTGAGGAAGAATATTGTGCTTGTGACAGAACATTCCATTGTTTGGTAAGAGTTTATGATGATTTTTTGGCCTCAAATATCCATAGAATAGCCCCAAGTCACCTTCCTCCCAAAGTCTGTCTTTCCAAATCACTCTGGTTTATGAATGAACTATGCAAACTCAGGCAGGAAGAAAGAAAGCTTGAGCACCAGTAGCAGAAGCTGCAATTTGAATCTGACTGACCAACTGCAAAGATTTTTGAAGTCCAATGATGTGGCTGTACAGAAGTCAAAATAGAGGGCTTTTGCCTCCATGATAATATCTGCAAAGTTTCAATCAGTGGATCTGTTTTGAGTGGAAAATAGTTTGGTTCATCTACATTGCATTTACTCAGTGGCTGATTCAAGTGTCTTCAATTGTAAGGAAATTCTGTATTACTTTCCAAATAAAATCAGGCAGATTCAGACTGAACTGTCTGCATTCACAAGGACAACACAATCTCTCAGAAGGAAAAAGACTGTCTCTGACCTGTTTTCCCCAAATTATTCTTAAAGTAAGGGTATTTAGCAATACTTCTAAACAATTAATAACCATCAAGAACACTAGCACTCGATTCTGCAGTGGCACAGATGTCACTATTTGTACTGTTCGTAATATAGGAAAAAACAAATCAGTTGATTGTCATTGGTATTAGGTACACCACCAGAGGAAGATGGTTAATAAGTACATAGTTTACTATTTTATTAGAGTGCAAGTTTCTTGTGGCAGGGACCATTTCTATGTTTGTGCAGCACCTAACACGAGGGTCTGGATTCTGATATAGGTGTGTTGCAATAAAAATCACACATCCTTTGTCCAAATACATGCTCTTATAAACTTTAATTTAGATTAAAATAACACAAAATTTAAGCAATTTCATTTTCAAATTTCATGTTTGGGGCTCACACAGTTCTCTTGATGACTGGCCTGTTGCCCTTCCCTAAAATCTTGGGGAAAGCCATGGATAAATTATATGTGGAGTAAACCACACTAATAAAGAATTCCCACTTTTCTTGTATTGTTTTGATTTTCTGGGGCTCTTTCCTCATGAGGGGTCAACTTTTTTATTTTATTATAGGGCTGTCAAGTGTTTAAAAAAGATAATCGCGATTAATTGCACTGTTAAACAACAATACCATTTATTTTAAAATATTTTTGGGTATTTACTATATTTTTAAAAATATTAATTTCAATTACAACACAGAATACAAAGTGTACAGTGATCACTTTATATTTATTTTTGATTATAAATATTTGCACTGTAAAAAACAAAAAATTTGTATTTTTCAATTCACCTCATATAAGTACCGTAATACAATCTCTTTGTCAAGAAAGTTGAACTTATAAATGTAGAATTATGTAAAAAAAAACTGCATTCAAAAATAAAACAATGTAAAATTTTAGACCCTACAAGTCCGTTCAGTCCTACTTCTTGGTGAGCCAATCACTCAGACAAACAAGGTTGGTTACAATTTCAGGTGACATTGTAAACAAGAAGCAGGCAGCATTATCTCCTGCAAAGTGAGAACAGGCGTTCACATGGCACTGTTGTATCCGGCATTGCAAGATATTTACATTCCAGATGCACTAAAGATTCATATGTCCCTTCATGCTGATGATGGGTTCTGCTTGACAACTATCCAAATCAGCGCGGACCGATGCATGTTTATTTTCATCATCTGAGTCAGATGCCACCAGCAGAAGGTTCAGTTTCTTTTTTGGTGGTTTGGGTTCTGCAGTTTCCACATAGGAGTGTTGCTTTTTTAAGACTTCTGAAAGCTTGCTCCACACCTCACCCCTCTCAGATTTTTGACAGTACTTCAGATTCTTAAACCTGGGGTCGAGTGCTGTAGCTATCTTTAGAAATCTCACATCAGCACTTTCTTTGCGTTTTGTCAAATCTGCTAACGTGTTCTTAAAACAAACGTGTTCTCGATGCTGGGTCATCATCCGAGACTGCTATAACATGAAATATATGCAGAATGCGGGTAAAACAGAGCAGAAAACATACAATTCTCCCCACAAGGAGTACAGTCACAAATTTAATTGACATATTTTTTTTAAGGAGCATCATCAGCATTGAAGCATGTCCTCTGGAATGGTGGCCGAAGCATGGAAGGGGCATACAAATGTTTAAATATCTGGCACGTAAATACCTTGCAACACTGGTTACAAAAGTGCCATGCGAACGCCTGTTCTCACTTTTAGGTGACATTGTAAATAAGAAGCAGGCAACAGTATCTCCCGTCAATGTAAGCAAACCTGTTTGTCTTAGCAATTGGCAGAATAAGACGTTGGACTGAGTGGACTCGTAGGCTCTAAAGTTTTACACAGTTTTGGTTTTGAGTGCAGTTATGTAACCCCCCCCCCAAAAAAAATCTGCATTTGTAAGTTACACTTTCATGATAAAGAGATTGTACTTCAGTACTTGTATGAGGTGAATTGAAAAATACTATTTCTTTTATCATTTTTACAGTGTATATATCTGTAATCAAAAATAATATAAAGTGAGCACTGTGCACTTTGTATTGTGTTGTAATTGAAATCAATATTGAAAATGTAGAAAAACATCCAAAAATATTTAATAAATTTCAGTTGGTATTCTATTTATAAGTGCAATTAATCGCAATTAATTTTTTTATTGCGATTAATTTTTCTGTAGTAAATTGCATGAGTTACCTGCGATTAATTGACAGCCCTATTTTATTACCATGTCATTTTATTATCTTCTGCCCTTTCTCCATCAATTAGCTCTTCTTCCCACTCCCCCACAAGGATAACAACTATGATGTCATTAATAAATACTTAGCCCTTATACAGAACTTTTTACTCATATATCTCCAAGTGCTGCACAAGGGAGGGTAAAAAGACCAGTTTCCCCAAAATTTATTACTAATATGTTCATTGTTAAAAGTATACTTTGCGATATTTGGAATTGTGCTCTATGGAATATAGCATAATGGTTGAGACCTATTTTACTATGGCTGGCGTGCATATGCTTGCATAAAATTATATTAGTGAAATATATCAGTAAAATTTTATTTAAAATTATATTTTAAAAGCATACCATTAGCTCATGAATTGGATTAATCCCATTAGCATTTTATTAAAAATAAAATGAATTTCAGCAATTGAGATTGTGACGCTGGCAAACCAGGTGCCAGCTCAGGTCACAAGCCCAGGCCAATTCGCTTGTGTGTTAGTATAGATCAAAGTGCGTTCAGATGTTTAAACTTCATGAAAACTAGTGGAATGATACTTGTATTGTTTTCACTTATCTGTTCCTGTCATAATGTAACAGCAAACATTACCCTGTAACTAAATAACCCATCAAAGAAATCTTGTGAAATGCTTATGAAGGACCTAAAGACACTTAACAGAAAATGCTAATTTCAAAGCAAATGGCCATTATGTATAATGGTCGGAGGTCAAAATACATTCCTCACACACCATCATCAAAGGACAAGCCCAGGTGGGTAGAGACACTGTAAGCTTGCTTACTGAGTGAGATACTATAAATATGGATTCAAGAAAAGATTCTCTCTATCTGAAGCATCTGGACTCTTACAGAGACATGTGCCAGATGCAAAGTCGAGATTTCCCAGAGACAATCTGGGTACCATGAAAAGACTTTTGAGAAACAGGCAGTTTATTACATAACTGCCACCATTTGGCGTTACAAACTGTGATTCACTTGTACATGTATTTTACCTGTCATAGCCTTTTAATAACGCTCATTCTTTTCCCTTAGCTAATAAACCTATAGTTAGTTTACTATATAATTGGCTGTTAGTGTTGTCTTTGGTGAAAGATCTGAAGTACTAATTGATCTGGTAAATGACTAGTCTCTTGGGACTCGGTGAAACCTGATGTAGTGTGATTTTTAAGTGACCTTTTTATCACAAAGTTCAGTTTGCCTGGGTGGCAAGATAGACTGGAGAGTCTAAGGGGACGACTGTCTGTGACTCCATGACAAGACTGGTATATTGATCCAGAAGTTCACATTTGTCACTGGCTCGATGAAATCTAATTATAGAACATACCACCAGTGTGGGATATCTGCCCTTGTTTTCTGACAGTCTGCCCCGAGGTAGGCACTCAGTCATGAACCACTCCAGAGAGAATGACAGCATGAGATACTTAAAAAAAAAAAAAAAAAAAATAGTATCATGGTGCCATAACTTGTCTTGAGCAGATGCAACTGAACACTAATGTCAAAATACCAATCCATAGGAAAGTTTTGCATTTTATTTCTTAATGTACACTTTATATTCTAATTATATGGAAATACTGTGTTAATGCAACTTGGAAGTAGAGATGTTAACCACAGAAGGGTCGGGATGTTCACATTTATGTTTCCTGGATCAACTGTAACTAAGTCACTTTGAGCATAAACAACACTTTGCATTTAATAATTCCTTTAATCATAAAGCAGAATCTCAAAGCATTTTACAATTACTTAACCCTCATAACACCCTGTGAAGTATTACATGGGGAAACCAAGACAGTCACAAAAAGCTAGATTTTCAGAAGAGGTCAGCACCCACAATCGGGATCAGATTTTCAAGGGCTTAGATCCTATATAGGCACCTAAATAAGGGTCAGATTTTCAGTATTTTATGCAGCAGCTCCCATTGTGATACTCGTGGCTAGATTTTCAAAAGAGCTCAGAATGTAACATGCTGAGCTTTTTTGAAAACCTGGCCCTTAGTGACAGCCAACACCCTACTACACATCAGGAGCAAAGCCAGGAGCAGAACCAGTACTTAAATTCCTCACTTCTGACCACAAGGCAATTCTTGTTCCCTATAGTAAATGTATATAATAAACCTGCTATTGCCTACATATGTACATGCAACAGGGCTGAGTAATGACTGGTGTGGAAGTCAATGGGAAGCCCCAGGACGGCAGAAGAACTAGGGGTCACCAAATGAAATTAATAGGCAGCAGGTTTAAAACAAATACAAGGAAGTTCTTCTTCACGCAGTGCACAGTCAACTTGTGGAACTCCTTACCGAAGAGATTGTGAAGGCTAGGACTATAACAGCGTTTAAAAGAGAACTGGATAAATTCATGGAGGTTAAGTTCATTAATGGCTATTAGCAGGATGGGTAAGGAATGGTGTCCTAGCCTCTGTTTGTCAGAGGGTGGAGATGGATGGCAGGAGAGAGATCACTTGATCATTACCTGTTAGGTCCACTCCCTCTGGGGCACCTGGCATTGGCCACTGTCAGTAGACAGGATACTGGGCTAGATGGACCTTTGGTCTGACCCGGTACGGACGTTCTTATGTTATGTTCTTAAGGGTCTGCTCCCACATATCCAGTTGGAGGATCTCGCCCTCCATTTTTTTTTTTTTTAATTTTCCTTAGATCTAAAACTTAATGTGGCATTAACAGGATGAGTTCATTTGATTTTTGCAATTCCTGGTCCTTAAAAGAAAAAACATCCCAGGACATTCATATAAGACTATGTAGCATTTAGTTGGGTATATAATCATTTAAATAAAATCAGTTGTGTTTGTTTCACTATAGCTCTATCAGGAAGCTGTGCACTGCTCAAAAGCTACAGAAAAATGATGGCACCCCATTTTAAGAAAGAAATAACTTTACTATTTAAAACAAATTCCTTAAATATGCCAGAAGCACTAGTCTTCATTTAGGATTTAATATGTCTTAAACCTGATGTCTAAAACAAAAACAATTAACATTTTAAGAGTACAAAAATAAAATTTAAAAAATTGCCTTAACTGGTATAAAATTTTGAATCTCTTAAAAAAAAATCACAGTGGGAGTTTTATGAAAAAAGATCAGAGGAAAACCCTAGCACTCTGGGGGGGACTGGCTGGCTCAGATGATTGGTAACTTCCAGGTTACTAGTTTCAGTAAGGACTAAAAGTGGTTGACAAATAATGGCTATCTGAAAGCCTATGAGAAGCAGGAAGCCTCAGAAGCTCACTTTGACTGGGAGGAAGAGGGGTGCATTCAGCAGGGAGAGTCAGGGGCAGTGGGGCAATGTCAAGACATCAGGGATAGGATGGGGAGTGGTTCCTACCTGCTCCCCAGACCAATCTAAAGCACTGAGGTGGCCATTCCAGCACTTCTGAGTCCTGCTCTCACTACCCCTGCCCCTTGCGCACAGCTTACAATGAACAACAAGCACTGAAGCAGAAATATAGATCAGCCTCCACAATATTTCCTTTGCAGGGGTGCTTGCCCCCAAAACCTCATGGTTCTACTGCCCCTGATGAGAAGTCAATTTGGTAGTATCTTTATTCCTGTTGCCAGTAGACAAGTGACCACAAACCTAAAGAGCCCCACTTCTAAATGGTACCCATGGCAGTCTCAACAGAGAGTCCAATAACTGGATGGATATAGAAAACAAATTATCTTCCAATTCCTAGCAGTGGTCTTTTCAGATCAGGAATGAGCCACACTGGTGAATCTGCATGGAGAAGCTTGCATTGCTGTGAGCTATGCTGTATCTGTTCTCTAGATAAACAGAAGCCCTCAATCTCCAGAATTATCAAGTCAACACTACATTCACACACGCAAACATAAATTCAGCCACAAAAGTTAATCTTCCCCCCACTAGAAAGTTCATGAAGACCTGGACATGATTTATAATGGAAGAACACTCCCAACCACAACTAGTATTAAACTTTAGGCAACACAATCTCAAATGCCTGAGAAGGGGCCAAGGGTGCCACATGATCCTGAAGTTCAGAGGACACACCTGATTTTCATGGCCTGTCCCATATCTTTGAAACCTTTCAGGATAGCTAAGGAAACCCCACAGCTATTTTGAATTTCTCAGCATTGTATCTGTAACAAATTACACAAGAAATGATATACTTTTCCACTCACTGACTACTGAAACAGCAAATAAACCTGGAGTCAGAAGATTCCATGGAAGATGTGGAGATGTGAAGAGGAGAAGTCTAAAGGAACGTAGATGAAAAATTGTACATTCTTTGTACAAACTTTGACATCATTTAAAATTCAATAGTTGTAGGTGTCTTTACCTAATGAGAGCAGTGATCTTTCTAAATCCACCCTCCTTCCTAACAGCCCATCCTGCCAGTTTCATCAGAATGCTCCAATACAAACAAAGGATAGGCAAAAAAGGCAGAAGAAACAAACAAAGAAAACGAAAGGGCTGCTGCTCTGGCCTGTAATACAGAAAGGGATTAATTTTTCAAAGAAGCAGGAAGGAAGAAGAAAAAAAAGACTCAAAAACATTTAGGAATTGAATGTCTTTTTGCACTGGTAAAAGGATATGTAGCCTGTCTCCTCTAGAAGCATTTGTTTCAGGAACCTGTTCAGTGGCCTATGTGAAGTGTTCATATTCTTATGGACAAAGGCCCACACCAGAAATAAAAACTATTAAAACTGGCATCTTTGTAGGTACTCTAAAGAGAGGTCAAGGACTGAACTAGCATGGAGACTGAGGCTATGTATACACTGCACTTTTGACAGTAAAATTTTTGTCGGTCACGGCTGTGAAAAAAAAACATCCCCCTGACCAACAAAAGTTTTACCCACAAAAAGCACCGGTGTAGACAGCGCTTTGTCAGTGGGAGATGCTCTCATTGGGGGTGGTTTTATTTTGTCGGCAGGAGAGAGCTCAGAAAGAGCAGCTACACTGCATACACTTACAACAGCACTGCTATAGCAGCACAGCTGTGTGGCTGGAAGGTGCACAGTATAGACCAGGGGTTGGCAACTTTTCAGAAGTGGTGTGCCGAATCTTCATTTATTCACTCTAATTTAAGGTTTTGCATGCCAGTAATACATTTTAATGTTTTTAAAAGGTCTCTTTCTATAAGTCTATAATATATAACTAAATTATTGTTGTATGTAAAGTAAATAAGGTTTTAAAAATGTTTAAGAAGCTTCATTTAAAATTAAATTAAAATGCAGAGCCCCCGGAACAGTGGCCAGGACCCGGGCAGTCTGAGTGCCACTGAAAATCAGCTCGCGTGCCACCTTTGGCATATGTGCCATAGGTTGTCTACCCCTGATATAGACATAACCTGAATTACCGTCTCACATTTAGAAGTTCTCCCTGCAATTCAGGACTTGGTGGGGCACAACGAGGTATATGACTCCCCTTTTACATCTACACTGCATATTTCTTTCAGTAGCGTGTAGAGTAGGTATTTGTTAGCCGCCCTAGCACGGGTTTAAGTAGCAGTGTAGAACAGCTTAGTAAGTGGAGTACAGACACTCCTGAAGGCTGTGGGTATGTACCCGAGTACATATCCTACACAGCTCTTTGCTTGCCCAAGCCATGCCTTCCTGTCTACACTGCTGTTTTTAACTGTGTAGTATCCCACTACTTCCCAGCTGCTGGAGTTTTTCCACATCACTGCTGAAGTCTTTTTCTGTGAGCAAAGGCTCCCGGCTGCTGGATCCCTTCCCCGCTGCAGGTAAAGACTGGCAGTGGGGGAGGTTCTGGCCACTCTGTTGCAGGGAAAGGCTCCAGCAGTGGGGATCAGCCTTTCCCCTCTACCTTCTTCCACCAGAGCCTTTCCTCATGGCAATGAAAGTCTCTGGCAGCCGTGAGTTGCTGAAACCTTTCCCTGCTGCCTCCCACTGCCAGTGCTTTTCACTGACATGTGTAGCTACACATACCATACACGCTGCCAAAAGCGGTGTGCAATGTAGACGTAGCCTTAGGCTTTCTTTAAACCTGTCCTTTAAATAGTTTTATTTCAGTGTTTGCCTCTGAAAATTTACATTAAATGTTGATTCATAAGAGAATTGGTATTAAAAGCTTTGGCTAGATGAATCCAATGTAATATCAAGATTCCTTTTTAGTTCATTTTGAATTTCTAGCAAGCCCATCACACATCAGGATCTGTGGATAATTGAGGGCTATGGGGTGAGAGAGCAGTTCAGTCTCCTTGCTACTTCAATCTTTGACCTTCTTGCTCACCCCTAGAAGCAGGCCTTCAAAAATGGTGGGGACACACAAGCAAGGCACTGTGGGGATTCTTACACTGTCCCTACCTATGTTGAACTTGCAACATGAATAAGTGTTCGACTTTAGTTTTAAGTGCTGTCAATAAGTTTGGCCAATATGACCTATTTTTAATGTGCTTACAAAGTTTATTTAATCATTTGTTTGTGTTTTTCTCTTAACGGTAAGTGTTTAAAATATTCAGTAAAGAAAAAGGCTTTAGTTTCAGGCCTCTAAAATATCATTACACTATGGACAACACTTAAAACAAAAATAATAATTAACAACTGACAAATACCTCATTTGTTTATACCTTTCACAATAATTTAACTTGGTTAAATATATATTTTTATATTTATGCTTATTTTAACATATGTATTATTTATCTAGAGTTTGTATAATCTATAATACAAAATTGTATTTGCAAACCAATGAGTCTAGACTGGGACCTACAGCTACACTGAGTTGTTACAATATGGTGTCAGTCTTTATATGAGAAAAAATGTGTAGATTAAAAATCCTTATAGATTATTTGTTGTTTTCAAACCTACTGCATATGGCAACAGCAAAGTGCTAAACCTCCATTTTGGTGGGTTCCAATATTCATTGTCACTGTATGTAATCTGAATAATTGAACAGTTGCTATATAAACATGGAATGCATTAAATATGAGACTCTTGCAGGGAGAAGGGATGTAGACAGAGCAAGCTGTATTTTAAACCACTTAACAAGGGTGAGGTGAACCCTAAACTCCTCAATACAGGAAAACCCATCCCATTACAGCAGGGGGGAGAGGAGAGGAAAAAGGGGATTTCAAGTTTAAGTGATCCAATATTAGCATAGCAACAAGAGATTCCATTTTCATGTTATGCTTACACTAACACTGTATTTTGCCTTATATACAACAGTAATTGGGAGCTGTACATATACCTAAGATAGACAGATAATATAATTATTAAATAATAAGAAGCAGAAGCCAAAACAGAGACTGATCACTTGGAAAATTTTAGGATTTGTATTTTTTTAAGTTAACAAAATTAACCTGAGTTATACACTATATAAGCAAACCTGACCCTATAAAATCTTTTGTAAATAATATTTTTACTTTTAATTTTTTTCTCCCAGCTTTTTAAAAAAGGGGCTGAATCCTCTTGGACAAGTTTCTGCACAGAGGGAGCACTGCACTTCTGAAAATAGAGATTTATAAGGAAAAGGCGACCCTGAACAACAGGAGAGTAATAATAAGATGCTATAATCCAAAATAAAGGGTGAAACAAAGCTGCGAGTATAGCGAAGAGGTTTGGGGGGAGATCATAAACACGGGAGCTTCCCCATGGTGGTTTAGGATGAGGTCACCAGAAGCTCTCAATGTCCAAGCATTTGTAGCCTCGCAATTCAGAGGCTGCACCTACAAGACACAGTATTGTTCTTGTCACCGCATCTCTCATTAGTCCATGCAGTTAACAAATTGGACCACGCCTTCCACTGGGCCGCTTTTAATGTTGCCGTTTCGCAGTTTAATGCACTAGGAGAATGTTACTCTTTTGTACAGATCGAGAAACACGTTCGCTATATTGGGCTTCCCTAGGAATCGCTGGAGGAAAACATGAACTCTTGAACCCTAGTTGCAGATTTAACACAGACCTTTGGAGAAGGGGGAAGCCAGCAACTTTCCCTACTCAGATTAGCCTCCCCCATTGACTGTTCAGAACCTGGTACAAACTCCAGCCCTAGGACCGCAGATTAGAGGAAAGGCGCCTCCTGCCAGCCTGCATCCACCCCCCGGGGCCCACTGCTGCTGGGGGAAGAGAAAGAAAAGCTGCCCTGGCCATTGCGAACGTGCGTGTGCCGGGCCGCTGGGACGCCAGCCCGGATCCAGTTCTCCCCAGCTCGCCCCCGCCAGCAGCGCGCCGTGGCCCAGTTACTGCCCCGCGGCCTTGCTCCTTACCGCCGGGCCCCAGCTGCGCCCCAGAGCCCGGCTCCGTGCCCCGCGGCTCCCTCCTGCAGCCCCGGCTCCCTGGAGGGCCCAGCCCCGGGGGACGCCCCTCAGGCCCTCCCCACCCGCGAGAAGTTCTTCTCCGCCCCGCTTGGCTCGCACCGCGCGGAGGAGCCCCCCAGAGAGGGCGCCGGTGACCCCCACGCCCCCATGAGGGGAAGGCCCCGTCTCAGTCCCCGGCCTTTCCTGGCGCAGCCCCCCGGCGGACCCTCCTTACCTGGGCTTGAGGCTGCCCGCGCCTCGCTCGTAGGCCCAGGCGGCGGTGGCGGCTGGCTGCGCGGCGGCGGCTGGAGCCAGCGGGTCGGCGAAGCTGGGAGTCGGCGGGTAGTTCCTGTCCATCATCGGGGCAGCGAGCGGGGCGCGGGGGCTGCGCTCGGGCGCTGTGTGCGGGGCGGCAGCAACGGGCACCGAGCAGGGCGGGTGGGAACGGCCCCCCCTTCCCTCATGCGGGGCGGGCAGCGCCGCGTCCCCCCGCCGCTCCGGGCCAGGCCGCCGAGTGCCTCCTCCCCCCCGGCTCAGCTCCGGGCGGCGGCCGGCGGGCGGCTCAGGGGAGCAGCGCACGGAGGAGGCGGTGGCAAGGGCTGCGAGCCGCCCAGGCGGAGACCCATGTCGGGCTGCTCCTTCCCAGGATGCACCTCCCCCTCCGCAGCTCACTGGGACTGATGGGCTTCGGCTCCCGCGGCCAGGGGGCAAGGGAGGCTGGGGGGTGGGGATTGCCTGGCGGGGCAGACAGCACAGGGCAGCGCAGGATGGGTCGGGGCAGGGCGTGTCTGTAATCTAGCCTCGGAGAAACGGGGTGGCTTTAATCCCGGTTGAAAGGGGGCCGCAGCCTACCTATAGGGGTGAGTCGAAAATATGGTGAGATGTAATCCGGATTGGGGGGGTGGTAACCAGCCCCAGAGGGGGGCTTTAATCCAGACCATGAATGCGAGGGAGGTATTTAATCCGGTGTTTGGGGGGACTATAATCCGGAGTCCCTTTGTGTGGGAGAGGGAGAGGAGTGCTTAATCCCGGGGATTCTCGAGTCTCAGGCAGAATAGTGTGCGGAGGTGGGTGTCCCTCGGTGGCGGGGCCCACTTGGGGGAAGATTGAGCTTCATTAAGGGCTGAAACATAATTTTCCTTCTCGGTCCGTTGCTGTGGCAGGTAAAGTGCCTGCGCTTTGCCACGCCCACCCCGTGCCCTCCAGCCAGCTTGCTGTGGCCACTCATGTTATATAGGAGGAGGCATGTTCTCCTTTGCCGTTCGCACTGGGGGGCGGCGGCGGGGAGAGAGCCGCCTTCTCCAGTCCCAGCGGATCGTTGCCTACAGTTTCTCAAATTCGCGGGTGAGGTAGTTGTTATTCTCCCCCATATGCGGGCAGTGATCGCTGTCCTGGAGAAGGAGGGATGATTCCCCCAACTCCCTACTTGCATTTCCCCGTGAAGCCTACAGCTCCATACGTGATGCCCCCCTCCCCGCTCCCCCCCCACACACACACCTTGACAAATTTTCCCTCCGGGGGAATGTGGTGATTTGTACCTTATATTCTTCAAACCAGGTGAGAGATGTCCCACTCCGAAGTTTACATTCAAAAGCAGGTGCCAAGCAGCAAGGATTTGTTGCAATGATAGGACTCTGAACTTCCTTTTCCCCAACACAGCTATTACCACCACCGCAGACTTTTCCTAATTCTCATCCCTAGGTAGGGAGATTATTTTTTGGGAATTAGTTTAAAAGCAGTTATACACAGTTTTCTCCCATTGTTCAGGAAAGGCTTTGTTGTGAGTGTATTGCTGCTGATAATTTACAATCTCACTCAGGCTTTGTAAAATTTCCCTCAGTCCCTGCTATCCCAGTTTGAGAACAGCTCTGTTGCAGACAGTTCTGTTTCCTGGAAGTTGTTTGTATTGTTCCTTCAACAGCAGGAATAATAAAAAGAACCAGTTCCTCACATACCAGTAGACAGCATAGATATAAAATAATCAGAGAAGGAGAGGAGCCATTGAAACAAAATCAAACACCTTGACATATTTTGTACTACATTGGCTTTAAAGGTGTAGACAACTTCTAAACCTGTTACAATAATAATCAAAATACATTTAACTTAAGTACAATTAGATAAGTTATTCTTGATTCTCACATTTTTCTCCTCTGTTCTTTTATCATAATATTTATTCTGTTAAAATATCTGATCCCTTTCCTCCCAAGATAAAATTAATATATTTTTGCCCCTATCCTGTTCCCTCACCCACAAGTATTTTTTGTCACCACATCATGTTATTATCTCTTAATAAACATAAAATGCCATTACTTTGCATGGAGTTTTATGGAGATTAAATAAAAACAAGATTCCTGCTACAAAGATTGTAAAATCTAGGATACCTGAGCTAGTGGAGAGCCTCACTGGGAGGTCCATTCAGCTGCAGAGATCCACCCATGGATGTCATTGCAGGATTGGGCCTACAAACCTAGAACAGGAATATAGACAGAGAAAGGTGTTAGTGAAAGAAGAGATGCGGGATTCAACTGTGTATAGTAAGGCAAAAGAAGAGGGGTTCTCAGGAGAGATTTGATGGTGCAGTTTGAGGATGGACGGTGAACTGATAAGAGTGGTGTTTCACATGTAGGGAATAGCATGTAAAAGGCAAGAGAAGGAGGAGAGTATGAAAAACAAGGTGAGAAGAGCACAGGCCATGAAATGAGGAGTAGAGACTTGACAAGTTGGTGGTGCAGAGCCTTAAAAATGAAGATAAGGAATTTAAACTTTAGAGGAAATGAATTTGAGGGAGTTGAATGGTCAAAACAGCAGAAATAGATTAAATAATCTTATTATTGGGCAGAGGTTAAGGGAGAGTCAAGAATTTGCTTATAATAGTCCAGGCAGGATAGAACTATGGCTTGAACCAGTTTTGATAGTGGAGAGAAACATAAAGGTGCAGATTTTATAAATGTTTTAAAGGCAGAAGCAACAAGATTGGGCAAGCGTCTGTATATGAGCAGATAAAGGAAGGGAGGAGTGAAAGATTAACCAAGTCTGTGAGTGACCAATTCCAAAACAAAACAAAAACAGTAGAATGGTCAGTATTAATGAAGAAAGGGAGAAGGCTAGAGAGTTAGGATCATAGGCTAGGAGTTCAGTTTTTGCCATGTTTAGTTTAAGGAAGCAGCGAGTCACCCATGAGGAGACAGGAAGAAATGAGGTCCTGGACGTAATGGGAGAGGTAGATGTGAGAGTGATCAGTACAGAGGTCGTAAGAAACCATGAGAGTTCATAAAGTCACACAGGGGCAAGGGTAGAGAGGAAAAGAGAGGGGACCAAAGACAGTGAGTTTTCCTTGTCCTTCCATATGACAGCACCTGTACTGCTGGAGCCACCCTGGAAGACAGTGGGTGAGATGGGTCACCCACTGGAGAAGATATAGGTTGCTATTTACATATGAATTAAATGTGATGGCAAAAACTAACTGTCAGTTTTATGCTAATGCCCAAGTAAATATACAGTAGAGGCTATTGAAAGTAGCATTTCCAGCAGGAAAGGATTTACATATTGTCTTGATTTCCCTGCAGGATCTCAAGTAATCTCCATTACAATATTACAATTACAAGACATTGTTTCCTTCAAAAGTGGGGGTGGGGGGGCGAGGTGGAGGAATTGCAGACACCCATACCACACACAATGCCCTTCAGTGTTTGCTGTCAAGAAACTATGCTAATGCAGGGCTCCCATACAAGTTTTATTGCCATAAGTATAGATCAGCAACATAATAATAAATGACAGCTACCAGTGAATTATGGAGGTCATCTCAAATAAATGACAATAGAAACTATAGTATCCTATCCCACTGTATATTTTGTTTATACTATATTGATTAGAAACAGGTATTAAAGAGAAAACGTACATATTAATATTATGGCATGTGACTCTCCATGTAAAGTCATGGTAAATAAGACCACATGACTTTACAGTTAAGAAAAACAGTCCAACACACATACTAGTGTACCACATTAATTAAATATCAGGCTGCTACAAACACAACATTTCCCAAAATATTGCTGAGGTAGGTCAGGTATCATTTATAAGGGAAGCTGAGTGACATCTGCTGATTTGTTTCATTTCTTTGAAGTAATTGCAGCTGAGATTGATGAATGAACAGGGTGTAATTTGCATCGCTGAGGTCCACAAATGCAGAATAAAGTCAATTTATCTAATGGTTTGCAGTTTATGCACACAGTATAAATCCACTTGCTCTAATGACAAACCCTGAGACCTTTGCAGCTTTTTAGCACACTGACTTGGGTTGCTTGCTGCTGTTCTATATCTGGGAAATCCATATTGAAGTGTGTTTGTCTTAGTGTCTTACATTTTTGTCCTTGATTATTGTTTGATTTGAAGGATATCATTTTTTCAGTCTTTGAACACAAATGGGCTCAGAAAGGATCCTACTTAAAAAGAATCAGCTCTTTATAGTGCCTGATCTTGATATTTTATCTCTCAGGGTTTCACTGAAAGGCCTTTCAGTGATCTCTCTAATGATTCTTTGATTGTCCTAATCTCTCTTTTATGTTCAGTACTTAAGTTTATTTAAATGTGTATATAGTGAAATGTACATATAAAGACAAGGAGTATGTGTTGGGATTTAAGCTAGTGTATATAAAGTTAAAACCCTAAACACTAGTGTAAAGTATTTAGATTATTTTGCTTCTTGTTGTGTTAACAAGTAAAACTTTAGTTTCAAATACAGCAATTATCTTCCTTACATGAGCTGAGCTTTAGTTGGCTTTATATAACAGGGACCTGATTTTCAGAGATGCTGAGCACTTGCAACCCAAACTGAAGACCGTAGGAGCTGCAGGTGCCATTGTCTCTGAAATCAACTCCAAGTATTTAATGTTACAAAAGATACTTTTCTGAGACATGTGCCAAAGCAATTTTTGAATCTATGGAGATAAGTTACAAAATCTTTCTTTTATACATTAGAAAACTAGATGGAGTTAAGAGATTTAACAGCTGAAATTTAAATACTGTAATATAGTACTTGTGGTTTAGCAGGCTTAACCCATAGCTTGGCCTGCTGAGATCTTTTTTGTAGCTCATTGGTTGCTACTTAGTTTCTATAGAATTTAATTTCTTATTTAAAAAAAAAAATACTGTTCAGAATGTCTTTTCCAGGGGAAAAACCCTGTGTGGGGAGAGGAAATGGAGTTCTGACTCTGCTTTTCCTAAGAATTGTCCTATTGGGCAGGGGAAGACAGAATTTACTTTCCCCTGGAATTCGTTGGGTTCAGTTCTCTAAACCTGCAGATCGTGAGAGCACTATTGGAGGCAACTACATCAATATGGAGGCCTTTTGTCCTTCTGCACTCTACTGGGGCTGCCCAGGAATGCTGCCTCTAGCCACTGATGGGTGGGGGTCACTGTCTAGGGTCCACGCTACCTGAGGTTGTATTATTGGCTCAACATTGTCTTTCTCAGTGATGCCCCATCAGGTTTGAAGAGATTGTGCCACAGATGCTTCATCCATTCCACACATGCAAGTAAAGTTCTCTTTCCTTCCATGGCCCCATAAGGAAGATACCCTGGAAATGGGTCCCCTCTGCTTTTGAATGTGGAGGTGACTATCCAGCCCAAAGTTTCTAGCCCTTACAAATATGAAACTCTGCAATGCTGTCTTTCTGAGCCTACAGAGAGGGAGCTTGAAACTATAGCTCTGAATAATGGTAGAGAAACAAAACCAAACAGTTGGAAAATGTTGGGGATATACTGAAAACAACAATATTCTGATTCTTATAGAACTATACTTCATACCTCGAATACAGTGAATGTCCAGAATTCTTTTCCAGGTAAGAACACCAATTATTAACCCTTTTATTGCTGAACTGTATCATTACTTACCATTTCACAAAATTATCTAGATATTGTATTTATTCAATAGGGCTGAAAATAATAGAAGTTACATATGGAAATGACATAGTGGGTCTGTGGAGCACAATCCATGGTCCTCCTCTTCAGTAAATTTATTACATGAGTATTGACAAGAGTGGATTGTGGGATTAGGAGAGGAGAGATGGATGCATGTGCTGGATAGGGCAAACTGATCCAGAGTCTTCAGCTGCAGTTGGTGGAATCCTAGAATATCAGGGTTGGAAGGGACCTCAGGAGGTTATCTAGTCCAACCCCTTGCTCAAAGCAGGACCAATCCCTAGACAGATTTTTACCCCAGTTCCCTAAATGGCCTCCTCAAGGATTGAACTCACAACCCTGGGTTTAGCAGGCCAATGCTCAAACCACTGAGCTTATCCTTCCTCAGGCACATTGTGTGGCTAACTGCAATATTTATCACTATATCCAAGAATGAAACCACAGCTTGACTTTCAACAACTGAGAAAATATTATATTCTGGTATTAGTAATAACTTTTTAGCTGCTAGGGGATCAGAAGAGCTTTACTAAGGCCTGGTCCCCACTAAGCCCCCACTTCGGACTAAGGTACGCAAATTCAGCTATGTTAATAACGTAGCTGAATTCGAAGTACCTTAGTCCGAACTTACCGCGGGTCCAGACGCGGCAGGCAGGCTCCCCCGTCGATGCTGCGTACTCCTCTTGCCGAGCTGGAGTACCGGCGTCGACGGCGAGCACTTCCGGGATCGATTTATCGCGTCTAAACCAGACGCGATAAATCGATCCCAGAACATCGATTGCCTGCCGCCGGACCCTCCGGTAAGTGTAGACGTACCCTAACAAATGCAAGAATTTTAATGGTTAGCTCCACTGGAATAACCTTTTCCACTTGTGAACAAAAACTCCAGAACTGTAGACTCTTGGCCTTATGCTGAATGGATCAAGAAGTTTCAAGACTCATAGACTTTAAGGTCAGAAGGGACCATCATAATTATCTAGTCTGACCCACTACACATTGCAGGCCACAGAACCTTACCCACCCACTCCTGTAATAGATCCCTAACCTCTGGCTGAGTCACTGAAGTCCTCAAACATGACTTCAAGTTACAGAAAATCCACTATTTACTCTAGTTTAATTTCCAAGTGACCCATGCTTCAGAGGAAGGTGAAAACCCCCCAGAGTTTCTGCCAATCTGGGCCAGGGGAAATTCCTTCCCAACCCTAAATATGGTGATCAGTTAGATCCTGAGGATGTGGGCAAGACCCACCAGACAGCCGGGAAAAGAATATTCTGTAGTAACTTAGAGCCCTCCCCCATCTAGTGTCCCATCTTCAGCCATTGGAGATATTTGCTGCTAACAGTTGCAGATTGGCTACATGCCATTATAGGCAGTCTCATCCTACTATCCCCTCCATAAACTTATCAAACTCAGTCTTGAAGTCAGTTAGGTTTTGTGCTCCCCTTGGAATAATTCAGAGACTTTCAAGGTGATAAAAATATTCAAATTATTTACAGACCTATGTTCAGTTGAACCTCCAAAAAACTGAGGTCAAAGCTGAGCTAGGACTGATTGTCTTATGTTCTGATCCAAGTTTGGTGGAAAAAAAACTTATTGCAGCTTTACTAATGCCCAGTGATTGGCAGATATCCACTTATATGAGGGCTGCTATTTGTGCAGGCTTCCTTTAAGTGTATAAATGCCAGAGTATGATATCCTCTCAGAGTAGAGGCTTAGAGTGAGATTAATGAAGGGATTTAGTGTAACGATGCTGGTTCTGGCGGGACCCAACTGAGAGTGCCAATTCAGGACAAATTGCTTAAAACAGGGCAGTTACAGCCCAAGGCTGGGGTTTTCCCACCTCTAAGGCAAACCAAACCAGCCAGACAAAGAGGACTTTGGTCTCACCCCACTGGCTAACCACAAGTCACATAAGCAATTCCCTTAGACACTCCAGTTTCCCAATATCCCCACCAGTGCCACTCGTTATGGGGACAAATGGTTATGAAAACCAATACCCCAGTAAAAGAAAAAAGGTTCTCTCGATCCCAAAGGACCAAGCCCCAGACCCAGGTCAATATACAAATCAGATCTTTCCCACAAATCCCACTGTTGCCAATCCTTTAGAATCTAAAATCTAAAGGTTTATTCATAAAAGGAAAAAGATAGAGATGAGAGCTAGAATTGGTTAAATGGAATCAATTACATTCAGTAACGGCAAAGTTCTTGGTTCAGGCTTTTAGCAGTGATAGAATAAACTGCAGGTTCAAATCAAGTCTCTGGAGTACATCCACAGCTGGGATGGGTCATTCAGTCCTTTGTGTAGAGCTTCCATTTGTAGCAAAGTCCCTCCAGAGGTAAGAAGCAGGATTGAAGACCAGATGGAGACGAGGCATCAGCCCCCCATAGTCCCCTCCAGGTGCAAGAACACCTCCCTGCTCTCACTGTGGAAAACCACAGCAAAATGGAGTCTGGAGTCACATGGGCAAGTTCCCGCACACCCCGCTGAGCTACAAGGTGCACCTGCCCTCTCCAAATGGGTCAATTGCATAGCTGATGGTCCCCAATGGGCCATCAAGCAGGCCAGGCAGAGCTAACACCAACCCGTCTGGGATGTCTCCTAGAAGCACAGCACAAGTTTGAAATACAGACAGTACAGAGCCAACATTCACAACCTCAACCACAAAACTGACACACACATACAGACAGCATAATCTTAACCAGCAAACCATAACCTTGTCTTAGATACCTCATTTGACCCCCTCTATACAAGACTCGGTGCCACCACAGGACCCCGGCTGCAACAATGATCCACATGGTCCCAGTTCAAGTCAACAATGTGACACTTAGGTATTGTAATGCTGAGCATCGCAGCACCTAATTTTTGGGTGCCTAGAAAAATCACAGGAACAAAACTGCAATCCAAAAAGTCTCGGCTCCTGGCACAATGAATAGGGAGAGAGGGGTGCCTAAGAATGTGATCCTCAAAAGCCTGTGCTCTAGGTGTGGTGCCTCCTAAAATAGCCAATGGGAAATGCGGAGGAGAGGGGTATGAGCTAAGCCCTGCTCCTCTTGGATTTAAGCGCCTTATCTGGGCTGCACAGAGGCGTCTACCTTTGCTTAGCAATCCATTAATAAGAACCTGACACCTGGAGTCTTTCTTCCAAGGAGCAGATTTTGTCTTTCTGTGTATTTTGTAAAATGTGCACTTACACACATTTAGCTGATTAAACAAATTAGGTAGATCCTTGTGAATCCTCCCAGGTTAGCAATGGTAGCCCTCACAGCAAAAGTTTATGCATAGTTGCTGAAATATGTCATTTCTCCAAAAGCAGTTAGCTCATTGTTTAACAAGGAAAATATTTTTTTAAAACTTATCAGCTGTTATACTTTGTATAATATCCAAATACTAGATACGTAATAATAAATCTCCATTTAAAAGTAAGATTTATAGATCTTTAGGGCTTTTAAACTAGATCTGCAAGTAAGGTTTTCTGTTACCAAGTTATGTTTAGTAGTCTCAGTTGTTACTTCCCAAATGAAGTTGGGAGATATTGTTCCCAGAATTTGGGACCTTGTGTTTCTATGATGCCATTTTTAAACTGTAATTGAAACAGACTGGTATCCAGAAGAAAATACTTTTCCTGATCTTATTAAACATCTTTGGGTATGTCTACGGTACAAAATTAATTCAAACTTATTCTATTAGAATTTTCAGAAGCGATTTTATACATTCTGTTTTGTGTGTCCCCACTAAAGCGTGTGAATTCGGCGGAGTGCGTCCACAGTACCGAGGCTAGCATCGAATGTCGGAGCGGTGCACTGTGGGAAGCTATCCCACAGTTCCCGCAGTCCCCGCCGCCCATTGGAATTCTGGGTTAAGCTCCCAGTGCATGATGGGGCAAAAACATTCTCGCAGGTGTTTCTGGGTGTGTGTTGTCACTCACTCCTCCCTCTGTGAAAGCTACGGCAGACGCCATCCTGCCAGCAGATGGTGCAGTATGGTGCACCGCCTGTCTCCTGGTACTATGAACCCACCTTGCATGTACTCTCGTCTTTCTATCTACTCTTTTATCTAAGCATTTCCCGCCTTTTTTCGGCCATCGTGAACTGAGCCGCACAGCTTCCGCTGCAAACTCTGCTCTCCCGCTCTTGCAGCTCTAGCGAGCTTCCTGCCTCCATGAAAGCTACAGAAGACAACCATTTACCGCCTTTTATAAGCCATCTTGAACTGAACTGCTCTCCTACGTTTCACACCCTTTTTCCAGGATTACCCGTGCAGGCACCATAGCACAGCAAGCATGGAGCCCACTCAGATTTCCGCTGCAGTTTTGACCATTGTAAATACCTCACGCATTATCCAGCAGTATGTGCAGTACCTGCAAAACCGGGCGAGGAAGTGACGACAGCACGATTACTATACTGATGATGACATGGACACAGACATTCCTAGAAGCACGGCATGTGGCGATTGGGAGATCATGGTGGCGTTGGGCCAGGTTCATCCCATGGAACGCCCATTCTGGGCCCAGGAAACAAGCACGGACTGGTGGGACTGCATAGTGTTGAAGGTCTGGGATGATTCCTAGTGGCTGCGAAACTTTCGTATGCGTAGGCCACTTTCATGGAACTTTGTGACTTGCTGTCCCCTGCCCTGAAGCACAAAGACACCAAAATGAGAGCAGCCGTCACAGTTGAGAAGCGAGTGGCCATAGCTCTGTGGAAGCTTGCAACACCTGACAGCTACCAGTCAGTAAGGAATCAGTTTGGAGTGGGCAAATCTACTGTGGGGGCTGCTGTGCTGCAAGTAGCCAATGCAATCATTGACCAGCTGCTATCAAGGGTAGTGACTCTGGGAAATGTGCAGACCACTGTGGATGGCTTTAATGTGCTGGGGTTCCGTAACTGCGGCGGGGCGATAGGGATATGCGTTCCGTCTATCTTGGCCCCGGCACACCAGGGTGGCCAGCATGTAAACTGCAAGGGGTATTTTTCCATGGTGCTGCAAGCACTGGTGGATCACAAGGGACGTTTCACTGACATCAACGTGGGATGGCCGGGAAAGGTGCATGACGCTCGCATCTTCAGGAACTCTGGTCTGTTTGAACAGCTGCAGGAAGGGACTTACTTCCCAGATCAGAAAATTACTGTTGGGGATGTTGAAATGCCTATAGTTATCCGCGGGGACCCAGCCTACCCCTTAATGCCATGGCTCATGAAGCCGTACATAGGCACCCTGGACAATAGTAAGGAGCAGTTCAACTATAGGCTGAGCAAGTGCAGAATGGTGGTAGAATGTGCTTTTGGACATTTGAAAGCGCACTGGCGCAGTTTACTGACTTGGTTAGATCTCAGCACAACCAGTATTCCAATTGTAATTGCTGCTTGTTGTGTGCTCCACAATATCTGTGAGAGTAAGGGGGAGACGTTTATGGTGGGGTGGGAGTTTGAGGCAACTCGCCTGGCAGCTAATTTCACACAACCAGACAAAAGGCGATTAGAAGAGCGCAGCAAGGCGCGCTGCGCACCGGAGAAGCTTTGAAAGCCAGTTTCATGACTGGCCAAGGTACGGTGTGACAGTTTTGTTTGTTTCTCTTGAAGCTACCCACCCTATCTATCTATCTATAACGAGAAAGGAAATAAAGTCACAATTGTTAAAGAAGGGTTTTTAATTATTTGTTGCACAACACATAGAGAGAAATCAGAAGGTAGACCGGGGGAGGAGGTGTATTGGGTTGGGGGGTGGAGGAGGAGGGAAGGACAAGTCCAGAAACCAAATCAAAAGTTCGCATATGCCAACTTTCTGCTGCTTGGGCGATCCTCTGGGGTTGAGTGTGTGGGTCCCTGTAGCTTCCCCCCTCATGTTCTTGGGCGTCTGGGTGAGGAGGCTATGGAACTTGGGGAGGAGGGAGGCCAGTTATACAGGGGCTGCAGCGGCAGTGTGTGGTCTTGCTGCCTTTCCCGCATTAGATCCACCATACAGCGGAGCATGTCCGTTTGCTCCCCCATGAGCTTGACCAGGGCTCTCAAACTCAAATGACCACGAGGGCCACATGAGGACTAGTGCATTGACCCGAGGGCCGCATCACTGACACCCCCCCTCACTGCCTCTGGCTCCGCCCCACTCCACCCCTTCCATTAGGCCCCACCCGTGCCCCACCTCTTCCCTCCCTTCCCTGCCCCATTCCAACCCCTTCCCCAAAGTCCCCACCCTAACGCTGCCCCCAGGGGGTGCAGAAAGGGTGCAGGGTGCGGCGGGGGCTTAGGGCAGGGAGTTGAGGTGCAGGAGGTGTGCAGGGTGCAGCAGGGGGCTCAGGGCAGGGAGTTGGTGTGTGGGGTGCAAGAGGCTGAGGGGTGTGGCAGGGGGTCGGGGTGCAGGGTGCAGCAGGTGGCTCGGCAGGGAGTGCAGGAGGGGTGCGGGATGCGGCAGGGGGCTCAGCGCAGGGAGTTGGGGTGCGGGATGCGGCAGGGGGCTCAGCACAGGGAGTTGGGGTGCGGGATGTGGCAGGGGGCTCAGGGCAAGGGGTTAGGGTGCAGGAGGGGTGTGGGATGTGGCAGGGGGTTCAGGGCAGGGACTTGGGGTGCAGGAGGGGTTCAGGGTGCGAGCTCCAGCCCGGCGCTGCTTACCTAAAGCGGTTCTGGGGTGGCAGCGGCGCGCACCGGGGGCCAGGGCAGGCTCCCTGGCCCCCGGCCTCACGCCGCTCTGCTCCAGGATGCAGATGGAACCGTGTCCCTGCAGCCCCTGGGGGAGGGGCTCAGGGTTCCGTGTGTGTGCTGCTCTTGCCGCTCCTCTAGGTACCTCCCACGAAGCTCCCATTGGCCGCGGTTCCCTGTTCCCGGCCAATGGGAGCTGCGGGGGGCAGTGCGTGGAAGGAGGCAATGCAAGAGCCCTCTGCCTCCTTCCCCCTCCCCCGCGGCCTGAAGGGGCGTGCTGCCAGCTGCTTCAGAGAGCGGCGCGGGGCTCGCAACGCTACAGGGGGCAATCCCGCGGGCAGGCGGGGGGGGGGCGCGCGGGGAGCTTGGTGGGCCACACGCAAGAGCCCCGCGGGCCATGTGTTTGAGACCCCTGAGCTTGACCATAGTGTCCTGCCTGTTCTCATCGCGCACGTCCCTCCTCTCTTCGTGTTCCTGTAATGCTTTACGGGACTCCACAATTGTTTGCCTCCACGCATTCAGCTGGGCCCTATCAGTGCGGGAGGACTGTATGAGCTCGGCGAACATGTCGTCCCGAGTTCGTTTTTTCCGCCTTCTAATCTGGACTAGCCTCTGGGACGGAGTAGATAAGGACCACATTGAAACATTTGCACCTGCGGGAGGAGAAAAAGAGAGGGTAGTATTTTAAAAGATACATTTCAGAGAACAAAGGGAACACTCTTTCTCAGTGAAACAGGCAATTCATAGTACACAGCACATGTTCTTTCTGTACAAGTTAGCATTTTGCCTCTTATACTGAAGTGCCTGCCACTTTGGTGTGAGTAAGCCATCACATACGGGCAACAGAATTCAGCTTTCAGGCAGCCTAGGGGCATGCGGGTTTCTGCTTCTTCCACATTAATTTCAATGCTTTCAAACTGCTGGGCCCCCTTTCCCATAGCAAGTAATGCCTGGTGGGTTTGCCATATAAAAGGAGGGCCTGCGGGCTCTCTGCGATGATCGCTTCACACAACACACACACCCCGCACCTACCGCGTGGCTCCGATGAGGCTCTGAGCAGGGATGAGCCCTTTAAACTAAACGCGAACAGCCCAGTGCGGCTGGGTTTCCCCCCCACCCTCCACCACGTGGCTACGATCAGGCTCTCACGACCAGAAGTACCTTCTCCAGGATCATGGTCCGGGAGCCCGCCTTGGGAGTGGGAGGAGGCTATTGGCTCCAGCGTTAAGAATAGTTCCTGGCTAGGGGGGAAAACGGATTCCCCACTTGCCGCCTGTACACTGTCCTCCTCCTCCTCCTCCTCTTCGTCCTCCAATAACTCATCCTCCTCGCTCTGTGCAACTCCCCCCTTGCAGGTGTCCACAGACAGTGGTGGAGTAGTGGTGGCGTCACATCCCATAATTGCATGCAGCTCATGGTAGAAGCGGAATGTATGGGGCTGTGACCCAGAGTGCCCGTTCGCCTCCCTGGCTTTTTGGTACACTTGCCTGAGCTCCTTGATTTTTGTACGACACTGCTCTGTGTCCCTACAGTAGCCTCTTTCCGTCATGGCCCTGGAGACTTTAGCGTACGTATTTGCATTCCTTTTTTTGGAATATAGTTCTGCCATAACAGATTCGTCTCCCCAACATGCGATGAGATCCAGTACCTCCCGTTCAGACCACGCTGGAGCTCGTCTGCGAATCCGGGACTGCGTGATCTCTTGTGATGGTGGACTCTGCATGGTCGCCTGTGATGGCGGACTGTGCTGATGGTCACCTGTGCTGATGGTGACCAAACAGGAAATGAAATTCAAAAGTTCCCGGGGCTTTTTCTGCCCACCTGGCTAGTGCATCGGAGTTGAGAGTGTTGTGCAGAGCGGTCACAAGGGAGCATTCTGGGATAGCTCCCGGAGGCCAATAACGTCGAATTGTGTCCACAATACCTTTAACCAGGGATTGCAATCTCAATTTAAGTGCTACTCCACTTGCCGAGGTAGAGTACAGAAATCGGATTAAAGAGCCCTTTAAATTGAAAAAAACGGTTTGGTCGTGTGGACGGAATCTTTTTTTTTTTTTTTTGAATTAAGTCGGCTAATTCCGAAATAACTGACTAGTGTAGATCAAGCCTTTGTTATCTCTAAAATTAGGATTTGTTTTCTAGAGATTTCCAAGTTGTGGACTGCAAACAGCTGGCTGGTCACATGGTGCTGGCTCCTTCTCCTTATTTCAGCTGCTTCTACAGTAATCAAGGTGCCCCATAAAGAAGAGCCTGGAAGCCTATAAAAGTAGCTGAAAATAAGGAAAAAGAGCTACTTTAGCTGCCTTTTCTAGGTCAAGCTGCTTTCAGGGACCAAAGTCATCAGTAGCACTGGGTCCACTATCAGAAAAGATGTGTCCAATGGTGCAGTGGGAGGAGACCCGGTGGCTGGGCTGCATGTTTAGGAAATAATGAAATTAAGCAAGAGGGAAGCATGTGTAATAGGTGATTCTGACCAAGCAGCAAGGAAGGAGAGAGGAAGAAAAGGGAGCAAAGTAACAGAGAGCATGTGCAGAACTGCAGGGAAAAGAGGGAGTGGGTAGGTGGTACATAAAGACATCCTCTCTATAAAAGTGTCCACACACTAAAAATGTTTCAGAATGCCTATGCTATGTTTTGATCTAAATTTCTTGGGCCTACTTTATCTGAGATTAATAGTCAAACTCCAGCTCACTTCAATGGGAACAGGATTGGGTCCACTGTTGATACATTATAAGAACTGCCATTCCCAGGATGGAAGTTAGTTTCATGTTGACTTTTCAGTTTTTGTCAAATTGTTCAGGCCAATTCTATTGAAGATAGTGAAGGCTATAAAACTGTATTTACAGTTTGAACTAAAATAAATTGGATTTGTAATGAACTAGCACAAAAGTTATGAATTGCATGGAAGACGTTAATCTGAGTTCTGGCTAACTTTTCCTTTTAGGCTTTTACTCCATGCCGATTAGGGGGTGTTCTAAATTGTAGTAGTGTCCAAGCTAGGATAGGATTTTGTTGTTAAACGTAGACAATAGTGAAGGCTTTGGTACTTACGTTACTTTCTGTGTCAAATAGACTGCAAATAGGGCTGTAGGGTTCCATGTTTAATGTCTCCGCGATTCGAAATCATATCCACTCCCTTTACTATTAATATTTTTTTCCACACTGGCCCTGAACACAATGCCTGGGATTTCAAAATTAAACTGGGTTCTTTCTGCAAGCCGAATTTTGCCATTAGTTACATTAATGCTATCTCATTTTCCACAAATTCTGCACTTGGTTTTATAGCTCTGAGGTCAGAATTTGTTTGTAGAATCTTTATCATATATTGATATCTTCATTTATTTGAAATTAATTTGAACCTGTTTATGCCAGTAGCAAATTTGAGTATCATAAACAGATTATATTATTGTTTTAATTCCTTTGTTCATCATCATGTGCAGAGGACAGGTCAGTATATTACTGTGTAATGTCTCCAACAGATCTAGGACTTTAAAAACAACAGCTGGGCAAAACCTTTGGGATAAAGCAGATTAAACTTTTCTAGTTATAAAGCCAAATTGATGCCCACATGGTCACAGTCCTTCAGAAGATGAGCAGGGAGTGGGTTTATTCTAGGAAGGAATTTATGGTTTTGTTCAAAACCATGCAGAACACTAAGGTTTCTTATAGTTGTAACCCAAAACCAAGCAAAATATGTCAGATTCTGCAGGGTTTCACTTTGAGTTTTCTGATTTGTTTGAACTTGAAACTCTGAATATTAAAGGTTGCGTGGGGACCAAAATGCGAAGAATTGACAAATTACATGCAGAGTGGATTTTGCATGGTTTGAATGATAACCCTCAGGTTAGAAAGCAGGGCTATGAATAGCTGAAGCAAAGCTGAATTAAACACGTTACCTGGAATAGGCATAGAAAATAGTATTTTTTTTTTTAATTTAGTCTCCCTAAGGGCTGGTCCACACTAACCCCCCAGTTCGAACTAAGATACGCAACTTCAGCTACGTGAATAACGTAGCTGAAGTCAAAGTACCTTAGTTCGAACTACAAAGTACTTACCGCGGGTCCACACACGGCAGGCAGGCTCCCCCGTCGACTCCGCGTACTCCTCTCGCGGAGCAGGAGTACCGGCGTCGACGGCGAGCACTTCCGGGATCGATTTATCGCGTCTAGACAAGACGCGATAAATCGATCCCAGAACATCGATTGCCTACCGCCGAACCCGGAGGTAAGTATAGACGTACCCTTAGGCCTGGTCTACACTAGGAGTTTATGTCGAATTTAGCAGCGTTAAATCGAATTAACCCTGCACCCGTCCACACCACGAAGCTAGTTAGTTCGACATAGAGCTCTCTTAAATTCGACTTCTGTACTCCTCCCCAACGAGAGGAGTAGCGCTAAATTCGAAATGGCAATATCGAATTAGGCTAGGTGTGGATGGAAATCGACGGTAATAGCTCCGGGAGCTATCCCACAGTGCACCACTCTGTTGACGCTCTGGACAGCAGTTCGAGCTCGGATGCTCTGACCAGCCACATAGGAAAAGCCCCGGGAAAATTTGAATTCCTTTTCCTGTCTGGGCAGTTTGAATCTCATTTCCTGTTTGGACAGCGTGGCGAGCTCAGCAGCACTGGCAACGATGCAGAGCTCTCCAGCAGAGATGGCCGTGCAATCTAATAGAAAGAGGGCCCCAGCATGGACTGATCGGGAAGTCTTGGATCTCATCGCTGTGTGGGGCGATGAGTCCCTGCTTTCAGAGCTGCGCTCCAAAAGAAGGAATGCAAAGATCTACGAGAAGATCTCTAAAGCCATGGCAGAGAGAGGATACAGCCGGGATGCAACGCAGTGCCGCGTGAAAATCAAGGAGCTGAGACAAGGCTACCAAAAAACCAAAGAGGCAAACCGACGCTCCGGATCCCAGCCCCACACATCCCGTTTCTACGAGGCACTGCATTCCATCCTAGGTGCGGCCGCCACCACTACCCCACCACTGACCGTGGACTCTGAGGATGGGATATTGTCCACGGCCGGTTCCTCGTCGGAAATGTTAGCAGACGGGGAAGATGAGGAAGGAGATGAGGAGGACGAGGCAGTCGACAGCGCTTGCACCGCTGATTTCCCCGACAGCCAGGAGCTCTTCATCACCCTTACCGAGATCCCCTACCAACCGTCCCCATCCGTTACCCCGGACACCGAATCAGGGGAAGGATCAAGCAGTGAGTGCTTTAAACATCTAAACATTTATTTTTAACATAAGTGGAATATTTATATTGTTAACAATGGGGTTTTCATTCACTCATTTAAACATATAAACTTTTATTTATAACACAACAGGAATATTAATAATATCAGCAATTGGGTGTTCATGATTTCTTTGCCTTAGGCAACTATTTAGTCCCAACTATGTAAAAAAAATCAAATAATGTCCGGATTTTCATGATTAGGCAACCACAGGACGCTCCACTCTGTAGTCCCTTGCAGTACAGCTACACCAAAATACGGTCTATATGTCCTGGAATTGACACAAAGTCCTCATGGGAGAGCTCAGCATAGCTCTCCTGGAGGTACTGCTCAAGCCTGTGCATCAGGTTCCTTGGCAGGGCGATCTTGTTAGGTCCACCGTGGTACGACACGTTCCCACGCCATGACTCTATCAAGTAGTCCGGGATTATAGCACGGCAGAGCATGGCGGCATACGGCCCTGGTTTCTGCATGCTCTCCCGAAGCATCCGTCCCCTGTCGCTCTCCGAGATCCTCATCAGCGTGATGTCGCACATGACGCCCTGCTTTGAATTAGGGAGGGGAATGTTAGTATTGGGACTGCTTTACAGCCACGCGGTGGAGGCGGCAGAGGGGCAGCATACAGGGATCTTTCCCTGGGACAGCCGCGAGGTGGTGGGACAGGGGCAGAGCTCATGCTTCCCTGATTGCTGCCAGCAGAGAGTGGCATTGCTTTCAATGCGAAAGGAGCCCAGTGCTACTATTAAAGTTTTAAGCAGCCACAAGTCTACGGCTTACCATGTTTTCCTGCTACAAAAGTTGAGGTGTCCTGCCACGCTTCTCAGATCGCAACTGCAAGACCCCAGGCACTGAAGGCGAGGGCCGAAAATTCGACCTTGTCCTGAGTGCGCATGTGAAAGGTGCAGTGCATGGTGTTGTTCACAGAGAAAGACTATGTTCTTTGTTAGCAACTTCATTTATCTGTCTCAGGAATTCACTCCCTTTTTCCCATTCCCACAGACACATCTGCGACTGTCTCCCAACCCAGCCTGGCATCACACTCCCAGAGGCTAGCGCAGATTAGGAGGAGGAAGAAGAAGACGCGTGAGGACATGTTCTATGAACTAATGGACTGCTCACGAGCGCAGGCAGCCCAGCAGACACAGTGGAGGGAGAACTTGTCACAAATGCACCGAGCAGTCATGGAACGGGAGGAGAGGTGGCGTCAGGAAGACCAGCAGGCTACTCAAACCCTGCTTGGACTAATGAGGGAGCAAACGGAGACGCTCCGGCGCCTTGTGGATGTTCTGCAAGACCGGAGGCAGGAGGACAGAGCCCCGCTGCAGTCTATCTCTAACCGCCCTCCCCCGCCACAAAGTCCCACACCCCCCTCACCCAAAGTCCAAAGAAGGAGGGGCGGCAAGGGCCGTTAAAACTTTCAGTCAACCCCTGCAGACTGCTGTAGCACTAGAAGGCTCTCGTTCCACAAAGTTTGAAAAGTCCTTTCCTACCCATCTCACAGAAGGCCCCGTCCAAGTCCCCCCCCCCCCCCCCCTTTTCATGTGCGGTTCATAATAAAATATTTGTTTCTGTTAAGTACTGTTTCCAAGATTTTATTTTAGAGGAGATTCTGTCTGAAGGGGGGGAAGGGGTTTGGTAATTGGACAGGACAGTCACCTTTAGCAGGCTACAGAGGCGGGGGCAGGTCCAGCATCAGGACACATACACAGTGCAGTCACCAGTTACCCTGGTCAGTCTGGGAGGTGGTTTTCATGTTCTGGGGGGCGGGGGGGTTGTTCTGTGACTTTGTGTCGGGGGAGGGCAGTTAGAGATCTTATGCCGCGGTCCTTATCCTGGATCACAGAGCCACGCAGCAGGGGGTCTGTAACCCTCCGCCCCCTGCCAGAAAGTCACTTGGCCAACATATACACGCAGTCCCGCCCAGGTCTGCTGGCAGGCTCCGTTGAAACAACCAATCCACCACTGCGGAGCCTGTCATTCCCGGAGTTTAGAAGCATCATTTGCATCAGAACACTAAACCCGCCCCCCGCCACAGTCTGCGTCCCCGGTTTAAAACATTCCCGCGAAAACAGTAAGAAAGACAACGTTGTTCATTAACAAAACGGAACAGATTTTATTTGTTGGGAAGGTGGTGAAGGGGGTATGTCACTTGGAAGGATAGTCAACAGTAACTGGGTAAAGAAACGGGGGCAGGTTCAGCATCTGTGTCCACAAACTAAACAGTCACTGGAGACCCTGCTCAGTCAGGAACCTAGCTTTCAAAGCCTCCCTGATGCACAGCGCGTCCCGCTGGGATCTTCTAATCGCCCGGCTGTCTGTCTGGGCGTAATCAGCAGCCAGGCTATTTGCCTCAACCTCCCACCCCGCCATAAAGGTCTCCCCCTTGCTCTCACACAGATTGTGGAGCACACAGCAAGCAGCTATCACAATGGGGATATTGGTTTCGCTGAGATCACAGCGAGTGAGTAAGCTTCTCCATCTCCCCTTGAGACGGCCAAAAGCACACTCCACCACCATTCTGCACTTGCTCAAACGGTAGTTGAACAGTTCTTTCTGTGAGTCCAGGGCGCCAGTATAGGGCTTCATGAGCCAGGGCATTAGCGGGTATGCAGGGTCCCCGAGGATCACTGTAGGCATCTCCACATCCCCAAGACTTATTTTGTGCTCCGGGAAGTAAAGACCTTCCTGCAGCCGTCTAAACAGACCAGAGTTCCTGAACACGCGAGCGTCATGAACCTTGCCCGGCCAGCCGACGTTGATGTTTGTAAAACGTCCCCTGTGGTCCACCAGTGTTTGCAGCACCATTGAAAAGTAGCCCTTTCTGTTAATGTACTGGCTGGCCTGGTGGTCCGGTCCCAGGATAGGGATGTGAGTCCCATCTATAGCCCCACCGCAGTTTGGGAATCCCATCTCGGCAAAGCCATCTATGATGAGCTCCACGTTTCCCAGGGTCACTACCTTTGATAGCAGTACCTTGACGATTGCCTTGGCTACTTGCATGACAACAACCCCCACGGTAGACTTGCCCACACCAAAGTGGTTCGCGACTGACCGGTAGCTGTCTGGCGTTGCAAGCTTCCAGAGGGCTATGGCCACTCGCTTCTGGACAGTCAGGGCTGCTCGCATCCAGGTGTCCTTGCGCTTCAGGGCAGGGGACAGCAAATCACAAAGTTCGATGAAAGTCCCCTTCCGCATGCGAAAGTTTCGCAGCCACTGGGATTCATCCCAGACCTGAAGCACTATGCGGTCCCACCAGTCCGTGCTTGTTTCCAGGGCCCAGAATCGCCGTTCCACAATATCCACAAGACCCATTGCCACCGTGATGTCCTGGGCGCAGGGTCTCGTGGTTTCTGAGAGCTCTGAGCTACTCTCCGACTTCAGGCCCTCACGGTGGTGCCGTAGCCTCCTCTCCTGATTTCTCTGCAGCTGCCTCTGGTAAAGGTGGATGAGAAGCTGCGAGGCATTGAGAACGGCCACAACTGCAGCGATGGTCGCAGCGGGATCCATGCTCGCACTGCTGTGGCGTCCGCGCTGTCACTGATCAGAAAAGTGCGCGAACTGATTTCCCGCCGGCGCTTTCAGGGAGGGAGGGAGGGCGGGAGTGACGGATGGATGACGACAGGTACCCAAAAGCACCCTCGACACATTTTTTTACCCAGAAGGCATTTGGGGCTCGACCCAGAATTCCAATGGGCAGCGGGGACTGCGGGAACTGTGGGATAGCTGCCCACAGTGCACCGCTTCCAATGTCGACGCTTGCCCCGTTAGTGTGGACTCACAAAGTCTCACAAAGTCGAATTACTGTCCTTAGTGTGGACACACACGTTCGACTTTGTAATATCGATTCCACATATTCGATTTAAGTGAAATCGAACTACTCTTGTAGTGTAGACATACCCTTAGAGTGGTGAAAAATACATTGCTAAGAGGAGGCCTGAGCGACAGTGGTGCTGAGCTTTTCATAGCATGGACCTTGTTCCCTCCCACTTTTCCATCCCATTCATAACTATATCAGGGAAGTCACAAATACAGCAAATACCTACATGGAAATTAATATAAAGAAAATATATTTTCATGTGTTGAAACTTTTCTCATGGTATGCTTGTGTCAGGAAGGAAAAACATTTTTCTCGTCCATCTTTGTTAAATTTCCTCCTGGTCTGCTCTGTTTCTCAGCCTGGCTATACCCCCTACTTCTCAAATGATAGCAGTGTCCTGCTTAGCTTCTACTCCCTTTTGCTCCTGGACATCCTTTTCTTTTTCCTCTACGTGTTACCTCAACTGCTTTGTTCATTTTTCTCAAATGGGCCAGCTAGTTCTCATCTGTAGACTTTTCTCTGCTGCTTCTGGCTCCCGTCTCTGATAGCTCTTGGTGTTGGCTAGCAGCTTCTGTCTTGCTGTTCCCTGTGTTCCCTTCGTTGGTGCAATAACTGATCCCTACTGGAGGCAGCAAGGATCGACTAGTCTAGACGCGATAAATCGACCCCCAAGTGCTCTCCCATCAACTCCTGTACTCCAGTGCCGTGAGAGGCGCAGGCAGAGTCGACAGGGGAGCGGCAGCAGTCGACTCACCGCGGTGAAGACAACACGGTAAGTTGATCTAAGTACGTCGACTTCAGCTACGTTATTCACGTAGCTGAAGTTGCGTAACTTAGATTGATCACCCCCTCCCCCCAGTGTAGACCAGGGCTATATAAACTTCTTGACTAAGGAAATGGAACTTGCGACCTGTGACCTACCACCTTTCTGCAGATCACCCCCAAGCGAGAGCTGTTCTGTTAGGCAGTCACAGAATAATCCCTTGAATGAAGAGATTAGGTAGTTAACACACTAGAACACTCTTTATAATTAACAGCAATTTTTGGCCCTTAGATCTTTTATGTGTATTTATTTTCAGTTGTGCTTAAAGTTTCTGTTGCAGGGTGAATAAGTATTTCTCCTTTCTGTTGTGGTTGGGTTTTGAAAGCATTTACTTTGAGAGATTACTTTTCCTGTTAATATGGAGACTGGCACATCTTCAGCATTACATGAGGGGGGAAAAAAGCAAGCACTCAGTGTCAAATATGCTGTACAGTTTCCTATTATGGCAGAGGGTTTGAGGGCAGAGTGAAATGTTCTAGTAAGATTAGGCAATAAAAACATACTAGAGTAACACTGTTTTGGAAACAGATTTATTATACATATTACAAAGCAGTCAGGAGTTACAGTTAAAATTACAGCTAGAACAGCCAGTACATTTGGGGAATGTGTGCAGGTTCTGAAGAAAGGTTAATAAATGGATTTTCTTGCTATGAAAATTTTATAGCTGATAAATCTGTTACAGACATGAATACAGAAATAACTTCAAATGAGGCAGAATGTTTTAAAGCATAGGTTCTCAACATCAGGTTCACAACTCACCCATCCCTTTTTTATGGCTAGATGGAGGGGCCCCAAAACTTTTCTGTTGTTATATGGGGTCACAATATGAAAAAGGTTGATAATCATGGTTTTAAAAGAACTACTGATCACAATAATATAGTGGTTTCATTATTTGCTTACAAGTGTTCCCTCTTTTTCCCCCCAAGACTGGTGGTACTAATCTAACCAAAGGTAAAATTCTTCTGTGCTGCACTAGCTAGGGCTGGGCTTTGTTTCAGGAAAGAGCTATCCCATTAAAATAAACTCTAGTTAATTTTACATGCACAGTTAGTTATTAAAACATGCAATCTTCCCTAAGCAATTTTGACAGCAGCATGGTTGTAGGCATATTCAAAGTACCCAGTAAATTTTGATAAGTCATTTCATTTTGCATTCAATACTACTCTCCTTGAAGTCAATGAGAAATTTGCCATTGACTTCAATGGGAGCAGGATCTAACCCCTCAAGCCCCTCATGAGTCAGAGGGTATTTCTCTGACTCACTTTTCACACAGTACTTAAGGTTTTGCTCCTTCATTATGCCCATAAAAAAGTGAATAATTTAACATTTATAGTATCTTTCATTAGATCTCAAAATGCATTATGAAAAGGTAGATATCCTCACTTTACCCAACTAAAGAGCAGTCAAGGGATTTGTCCAACATATTCAGTTGGCAGAATTGGAAAAAGAACCTAGAAATGCTGATATCCAGCCATTTGTGTGACGGATATGGCAATATCCTGCAATGTCCTTAAAATACGTTATAGTATTAAGTTTATGTATTATTGTGTACCGGGATTGTATGTAATTTCTTTATGGGGGAAGTGTGACAGAGATTGTAACATCATGCAGTATCTTTGGGATCCATTGTTTAAAATGAATGGTTTATGTATGATTGTGTTATTCCAGATGGGAGGATTACCAAAGCTCATCCAGGAACTAAAAACAGTGGGTGGTGATTAAGGCAAATCAGCCAGTTTGTAACCACCTCAGAGAGGTATCACCTCCTGGGGAGGCTCACATATATTAAATCAAACCAGATTCTCTAGAGACCAACAGACAAAGAAAGGACTTTTGGATAGTCTGAGATTAAACTGACTTAAGGCTTTCTTTCTGATCCAGCAAACATACAGAACCTTTCTATCCAACGGAGGGGGACCTCAATCCTTAGGGAAGGGTTGGAAGAACTTGACCTACTAAGACACCCATACGATTAATGGGTGACCTCTGATAAGCTTATTTGCATGTGTGTAGGTTTTTATTCTTAATATGTTTTCTCTGTAATTTCACCTTAAGTGTGCGTGCTTATCTAAAGAGCTGTGTGGTAACTTGTGACTGCTGTCAATTACAGCTGTTCCTAGCTTTCAAAGAGAAAGCAACACTCAGACGGGGGCCTGTTTAGGCAGTCTGGTTTGCTGGGAATATTAGAGTGTAAGCAGGGAACTATGCAGCTTGGGAAAACACCAGTGAGAAGGGTAAAGACATGTCTCTCTCACAAGAGAAGTGATGGCTGAGGAGCCTAGAGCAGGTGCCCTTGAGGGACCACAGAAAGGGAATACAGGTGTACTTGCCCTGAACTGAGAGAACTTGCTCCAACCAATATTTCATACAGCGTAGCAATACAATTTTATAAATCACTCTCCAGGGATGGGTGAAGGATTTTGAAGTTGGGTTGGTTTAAAGCCTTACAATTGAAAGGAAACATTAAAGGCAATGGGTACAGAAGTGATGTATCATTGTCATCATAGATCTGTTCTGTGAAAACAGAAGTAAAAGCACAGTATCAACAAATACAATTTAATGTAAGAAATGAGGACTTGAGTTTATAGCTCTTAACAAACCCTCACTCTGTTCACTTTTAAAATATCACCCCCTCCACCCCACACATGCCTATTCCAAAAGACAAAAATCAGATGCACTTATAATATTGAATATCAACAATGCATTTTATTTCCCCTACTCCTCCAAACCCCATTTCAAAAATGCTCTCCAATAAAAATTTAGTCTCTCACCCTCTAATAATAATTGTACTTCTAAAGAGCAGAGCAGGTAAAATTACAAATATGATGATAGTTCTGAATACATGAGCCCTTCCCCCCACCCCCTTAGTGTATCAGTTATATTTTAAAATGTTTCCCATAGTATCTATGTTTAAATGAATATCCCTAAACAGAAGATCAGAGGGGGATAGGACTGAAGGTAAGGAAAGCTTGGGGCATGAGAGAATCAACTTTGAAAAATTCTTCCTTTTTAGAGTAATTTTCCCCACCCACTTCTTACTTTAAAAACTTTAATTTTGCAATAGTTTGATTACATTGTCTACAACTATGCAAACATTTAAAGAATGAGACTAGTTTAGTGTTTTGTAAACTGACAAATTATAAATGAAAGATCAACAGCTATCAATTGAAATATCTAGTGACTAATTCAAAAATTAGCATTAGTAACTAGTGTCTTCATATTTCATAGTCCAAATAAGTGTTGATCCTTTAAACAAACTGTAAAATTACACGAGCTGCTACTTAGTCCAAAATAACCTGTAATGTATTTTAAACAAGGTTATATTACCCTAAGTATTTTATTTTAAAGAAGTAATCTGTAAACATTTTTAATCAATTTTAAAAAATAGTTTGGCTTTACAAAGTTTAGACAAATTGTGTTTAACCAGGCAGTGCACATCTTAAACTTTTAACTAGGGCTGTCGATTAATTGCAGTTAACTCACGCGATTAACTCAAATTAATCATGATTAATCTCACTGTTAAATTTCAATTGGTATTCTATTGTTTATTAAATATTTTTGGATGTTTTTCTACATTTTCAAATATATTGATTTCTATTACAACACAGAATACAAAGTGCACAGTGCTCACTTTTTATTATTTTGATTACAAATATTTGCACTGTAAAAATGACAAACAAAAGAATAATTTTCAATTCACCTCATATAAGTACTGTAGTGCAATCTCTTTATTGTGAAAGTGTAACTTACAAATGTAGATTTTTTTTGTTTGTTACATAACTGTACTCAAAAACAAAACAATGTAAAACTTTAGAGCCTAGAAGTCCACTCAGTCCTACTTGTTCAGCCAATTGCTAAGAGAAACAAGTTTGCTTACATTTACGGGAGATAATGCCCACTTCTTAATTACAATGTCACCTGAAAGTGAGAACAGGCATTCGCATGGCACTTTTGTAGCTGGCGTTGCAAAGTATTTACATGCCAGATATGCTTAACATTCGTATGCCCCTTCATGCTCGTTTAAAAAAAATAATCCATTAATTAAATTTGTGACTGAACTCTTGGGGGAGAATTTTAAGGCTCCTGTACTGTTTACCCACATTCTGACATATTTGATGTTATAGCATCTCGGATGATGACCCAGCACATGTTCATTTTAAGAACACTTTCACAGCAGATTTGACAAAATGCAAAGAAGGTACCTTGTGAGATTTGTAAAAATAGCTGCAGCACTCAACCCAAGGTTTAAGAATCTAAGGTGCCATCCAAAATCTGAGAGGGACGAGGTGTGGAGCTTGCTTTCAAAAGTCTTAAAGCAACACTCAGATGCGGAAACTATAGAACCCGAACCACCAAAAAAAGAATATCAAACTTCTGCTGGTGGCATCCGACTCAGATGATGAAAATGAACATGCGTCGGTCTGCTCTGCTTTGGATTGTTATTGAGCAGAACCTGTCATCACCATGGACGCATGTCCTCTGTAATGGTGGTTGAAGCATGAAGGGTCATATGAATCTTTAGGGCATCTGGCACGTAAATATCTTGCAATGCCGGCTACAACAGTGCCATGTGAATGCCTGTTCTCACTTTCAGATGACATTGTAAACAAGAAGCGGGCAGCATTATCTTCCTGCAGATTGGAACCAAACTTGTTTGTCTGAGCGATTGGCTGAAGTAGGACTCAGTGGACTTGTAGGCACTAAAGTTTTACATTGTTTTATTTTTGAACGCAGGTTTTTTTGGACATAATTCTACATTTGTAAGTTCATGATAGAGATTTCATGATAGAGATTTCACTAAAGTACTTGTATTAAGTGAATTGAAAAATACTATTTTTTTACAGTGCAAATATTTAATCAAAAATAAATATAAAGTGAAGACTGTACACTTTGTATTGTGTTGTAGTTTAAATCAGTATTTGAAAATGTAGTAAACATCCAAAAATATTTAAATAAATGGTATTCCATTAGTGCAATTAATTGTGCAAATAATCGCAATTATTTAATTGCATGATTAATTCCGATTAATTTTTTTAATCGCTTGACAGCCCTACTTTTAACTAGATTTTTTGGGGGGGGGGTTAAGCCTGTTTTCCAGTAATAGTTGAACAGGTGATTTAGAGAAGCAATTACATCTTCTCATCACTTCCCATTGTTGAAGTGACTTCATTAATAATCCCATCATATGAAGTTTGACAAAAGAGTGGTTCACCTTTTAGACTGTAGGGTGGTACTTTACAAAACTATAATCTCTGTTGCACCAATTGGTGCTCTTCGAATTCAGGATGAATTTATCATATCAAGAGTCATCTTCCTTGTATTAACTTTTCTTTTCCAAATCCGAGTTTATGCTCCATCCAGTTTTAGTATAATAATTGAAAAAGCATGGATTTACAGAAGGCACCTATACTGAAGCCAGGTGTATTGACTCTGGCAGAAACTGATGGACATCCATTAGTTGACGAAAGTAGGTAGACCAATACCCACAATATTTCAAAATTGTAATTTGCTTATGTCAACTTTTTTTCTTCGTTGTCAGCAATCACCCATTTGTAATTACTTCCTCCTTTTATGAATTAAGAGTCAGATTCTACATTCAAGTGAATATTCTGGCCTTATTTCATATAGTGTTTTATTTATATTTTTAAAAAATATGATGCAATGTTTTTGGCAAATGTACAAGATACAACAATTCAGATCAATATCCAAAACCCCCAAACCTCTCTAGACCTTTCCCCTTCAAATCTGAAGGGGAATTATGAAGGAGTAGAAGGTTAACAGACTTGGGATCTGGGGTATACAGATGACAAGATAATGCAATGGTCAAGCACCTCTCACTGATGATTGGTTTCCACTATCCTTGTGATTAAGCCATGAGACTGTTGGCTCAGCACTTCATATATCAGCTGATCAGTTGAGATGCAGTCTTTGAAGTAGATTGGACACAATCTTTAAGGCTTCAGCAGTTAAAAATGATCTATGGCACTCTTCAACCAAGAATCTCAGAGCACTCAAAGTATGAATGGCAATTAATTAAACATCACAGTACCCTGGGGTAGGTAAGACTAAGGTAATCAATGGAAATTGTGTTCAAGAAGTTGCTTCCCCAGACAATGCTTTGAAAATTTACACTGTGTATATTGAGGTGGGGATGTGGAAGGAGAGAAATAATCCTACTAGTTACCAACTAGCCATTGCTATGGGTCGTTTGTTAATGGGATCTAGGGAAAGACACCTATCTGACTTGCCTAGCAATAACTACTGTTCTGCAACAGAGAGCAGTAAGTAGGTGATGAAGTTGAGGAGAATACATGTAGTCATTATTTTAGATAACCTCCAACCATGATTTTCATAGAGAATATCCTCTGTCCTCCTAAGCATGGCTTCCTGCCATGTATTGTCTCATACTGTCCAGTTAATGTTTAAAATTAGACAAATTAATTCAGAAACCATAACACTATACAAGCTTGACAGATTAACTAGCTTTCATCAATACAGCCCATTACTACTTCTAGAACCAGTACAAAACCCACCTAGCAATCAAATGAGGTATCTATTTTGTTAGTTATTCAATGCTTAATATATTCACAGTGGTTTAAAGTTTTAATTTAAAAAATGGTTAGTGTTAAGTCCAATTTTAATATTAAAAATCTTTTTCCTTCTGAATAAACAGTAAATAAAACTAGTAAGGGAATATCAATAGTTTGATACTTGGCTCAAAATGCATGGGAGCTCAAAGTTTAGTACCTTTATGCACGGTTCAGTTCTAGCACCAAAAACCTGTATAAACAAGTTTCATGCTGGAAAAATACATCAAACTTTTTCAAAACAATAACTTCATTTCCATTATGAAATAATTCACTTGCTCCTAGCTATGCAGAAGAGCTGTAAGTCTTTCACATTTGTGAAAAATGTCCTGCAAGGTACTGCCCCTTTTCAAATGTACATCTTCCAATGAAGATTAATTCCCCACTCCTCCAGAGTCAAGTTTGGGACTATGGGGCAGGAAGTGACATAGACTTTTTAAACATCTTAAACCCTTTTGCAGGCCCCGGATATGGTGGTGGTGGGACATCGTATTTTCCACCTAATGTCACAGCTTCTTCATAAGTTGGCAGTCCTGATTCATCATCTGTTCTTAGAGGGAGTGGATTTAAAGAAACCTCTTCATGTCTTCTGAAGATGATAGATGAATGTCTTCTACTTCTTACACTGTCTGAGTACCTAAACAGAGTTAAAAAGTATTATGAATGACATTTTCATTTTTATATATGAAGGAGAGGATTACATAGCCTTTTGCCAAAGCAAGTACATTTTTAATAATCTTAAATAGCATGGGCCAAATGGGTATCCCCAGAACCTAGGCTGAGGAACACAGTTAAGTGCTGCAGAAATTCACAGAGACAAGGATGGGGCAGAATCCTCCTCTAGGACCCACTATGACAGTTACTTCACGGCAATGGCTGGAGTAGCTTCTGTAACTCTGTTGCCCATTCATACTTGTGAGGTTGAGAGGAGTAGAGAGAGGAGGAGAGCTAGAGAATCTATGTAGCAGTGGATCCTCCAGATTACTTCAGCTCCCTATCCCAGCAGAACTATGCAAAGGTCCACCCCTCCTTTGAGTTGCAGAATTGTGCCTCCTTCACTAGAAGAGGGGCTTCTATGCTTATGGAAGTCAAACAGGATTTGCTTTTAACAGGTAGAGAAGAGGCCCTTAAAGGATTCCAACACAAGTAGTTACAAATCAGCTTTTTCTATCTCAATAGATATTTAAGTTGCAATAATATTTACTGTTGTAAATAGTGTAACTCAATTTACTGTCATTTTTATGTACACTCTTCCTTTTATTTAATATATAATCAAAATTCAGTGCAGTTTTCTGCACTTTAGATCACTGGGATATTTCCGTGTATGCCACAGTGTGCATGTGGGGGGAAAAAAAAAAAAAAAAAAAAGTGCTGTTTACAAGAACTGACAAGCGCTCTTCTTTAAGATCATTAAGTGCTGATTACTTATATAGCTGATCTCAAGTTTAGTGTTTCAAGTACTAGTACACAGTCTAGTTTTTAAATCATATTCCATAATCATAAGTAATAATAGAATATTAATAAAATAGCATATTTGTTTCTTAAATACTCAATGTTCTGTGGAGTTTATGGGTGCTTCAAATGATAGTGGTAAAGCTTTTAGGCATAAGGGGAGTCTTAGTGTGGGTAGTATCACAGATTATACTTTGATGGTGTACATAACCCTGGGGGAAAAAAATCAATCAGACTTTATGGTTTCATCCTTTCATCACCCTGTATAGAATCAAGAACACATGCTTATACTGCAAATGGATACGCATTTGGTTCATGGTGAAGTCTTGTACCTACAACAACTCTAGAGGAGCAGATATCCAATAGCACTATACTTGATAATTGTAGGTTTAAAGGTGTATTTTCAATTAAAAATGCATTCAGTTTACTTCTTAGTAAATAATTGTGTGTATTTTAAAAAAATGATGCAGTTGAAAGGAAAGTAACCAAAATTGCCATAGATTTTAAAAACAGAAAGAAAATTGGAGAGGAGATTTATACTAACAAGCTGGCCAAACAAGTTTTTGAAGTCTGAAAGCTCTATTACATATCATTTAGTCCACAAGTGAGATTGTGTAAACTAAAATCTGATTTACCTTTTTCCCTCCTTTAGCTATTCAGAGTCCACTTAACTTTTTTAATACAGTTGCCTAACACAAGTATTTCAATTCAGTGATGGACAAATGGCATACTTAGTGCCATCTGTAAGCCTTTCACATTGTTTACTGGTGTGAATTTATGCTTGCAAGCATACATTTATTGCTATGTATCTCCTGCTTTACAGCATATTATATTTATCACAGCACAAAATATTCTCATGAATCTCAGATAAACATACTAGTTACTAACTGTGCCAATTAAGGAGATTCCACTGTATTACAATAGTAGTTTCCATTGTGAAGCTCACAGAATGGCTGTCTTGAGGAATCTGTGGATCCTCAGCAAGCTAATTCTTTGGAAAAAGTTAAGTCCACTCATACTTCCTCTAGCACAATTCAATTTCTCCAGCAGTTACAAATCCTAATATCTAAAACTATTCTTAAAACCAGTTCACACTCCTCCATTGCAGGTTTCAAAAACCAGATCTGGCTCAGGGCTCCCTCATGCTGAAACCATTTTTCTTGGTAAAGATTTTGGGGCCCAGCAAAATATTGTTTAACAGGATCTGTGACCCATACAAAAGTCATTTGTTTTATATATTTTCTTGTGATTTATAGTTACAATCTTGTAGAACCTTAACTCTAAGAATGATATTTTCAACAGCATTTAGTAGTGACCTAACTCTGTCTCCACTGAAGTCAATAGTAAAATTTCCATTCACTTCACTGAGAGCAGAATGATTTTGAAAATTCCACCTATATTACTAAAGTTTTTTCTATGAAAGTAAAGTGAAATATTATTCTCAATTCCTTACCCGGGTGGTTGTCTTGCTTTGCATCTGTTTTTCCAGAAATAATAAATAAGTAATCCAGTTAAAACCAACAGAACTCCAGTAGCAACTAGGCCAGTCAGAAGTCCTGTAACATCAATTTTTTGTGTAGCTTCACCATCTGAACAGAAATCAGTAATTATTTCCAGTTGACTAACACTATAGCATTATTAACAATGCTTCATCAGTGGTGGCCTTCTCTCTTTTTGAAGATTTGAGAGAGATGTTATAGTAAGATTAATAGTAGTAGTTCCTTTCTATTAGTCTTCTCACATGACAAGCCATCACATCAATCCAGCACTTTAATGCCCACCCCAACCAAAAGCAAAAGTTAACAAATATTCCTCTCCTAGATCATTTATATATGCATGTTTTTGAGATTCTCCACCAATCCATCCCCACCAATTGTTATTTCACACACTTATTGCATCTTTCATCAGATTAAGTCCTTCAGAGCAGATCCTGACTTTCACTCTATCTGTATAGCACCTACCACAGTGAGGTCCTGATCCTAACTGGGGCCTCTATAAACTATTGCAGTACAAAATAAAAACAGAAGTAGGAAGCAGCAGAATTATAGTTGCAAAGTTTCTATATTGTCTAATACATACAAGGAAATGGATAGCAGAATGCATATTTCAATATGCAATAGTAAAGGGCCAAAGTCTTCCAACTCCCCAAACTTCACAAATATATTAGATACTATATAATATACATTTCAGTATATAAAAAGAAAATGCACAAAAAATATAAAAAGACAGTAATCAAGGATTATAACTGTGCCAGCTGAATACTTAGTTATGACCAGATGACAACATAAATTGCAACATATTTGGGGGGAGGGGGGGGTCTAGAGTGTGTGTGAGGGGAGCAATATTTGCAATGTAATGGAGAGAAACGAGATAAGCTCTGATCTTGACTTACCGAATTTTGTGCTGGGTCCCTTAATGGAATATTCTTTCCAAAAAGTCATCTATGAAAATAAAAATGTTTTTTTAAATAGTTCAAGCCTATATGTGATGTATAACTTAAATAAGAGATTGTGGGCAGAATTCAGACATGGCATAAATGAGCACAACTCCCACTGAAGTCAAAAGTTGCCCCTGCTTACCCCAGGGCTGAAATTCCACTTGTATATTCAGGTATAACATCATAAAAAACTGCCATACTAGAACAAACCAATGGTCCACTTAAACCGATAGAAAGAAATGCCAACTGTTTAAAAGAAAAGGAAAAAGACAAACCAAGAACACCTCTAAATTGCAATACTATATCATGTAGAGAAATTTCTTCTTGATACCACTTAGTAATTAGCTTAGACTGACAATGGAGATTGGTGGTGCTTATAATTTATCCTAGTTAGTGTAAATTCCAATGCTATTCATGCAAGTGTCTGATCTTACAAAGCTACTTGCCTCAATAATATCCTTGAACAGTGAGTTCCATAGGTTAATAATATGATGCATATAAGACAATATTTTATGACTAAAGACAGTAATGCACTGTATAAAATTTAATCCTATAGTTAAGACTGAGACTAAGCCACAACCCACATTGGAAAAGGTGTGGGGTTGGGGGCAGGGCAGGAGGAAGAAGCCACTGTGCAGCAGAAGCCTCCAGGGAAAATATGATGTAGTCATGTAAAATTCCTCCTGGGAGACTCCTAGGGAATGCAAACTCCAGTAGCAGCTCCATCCTCCTGGGAGAGGGTGCACTGCTTGCTCCTTCTGCAACTGAGTGCAGAGGATGGCAGGGGCCCTGGAGAGATTTGCACTACAGGCAGCACTAGTTGTTTGGAGGATTGCAAGTACTGCTCTCATCTGCGTCTTGCTCCTTCCTGGGGAGTAGGGGGAGAGGGGTGAAAGGCTTGCACCCCTTTTCCTGCTCCTGCCAAAGTTTTTTTTTCACTATACAGTAGCATCTTCCAAGTTACTCCTTATCCATGGAACACTCACACTTAACTGATCCACAAGGTCACCACTGCCCTCTTCTCAAGATTCCCCTTTGCTGTAACTTGTATATAAAACCAGCCAATTAATGAGTGAGGGGAGATAGAAATAGTTGGCACTTTATATATACATTTTTTAAAAGTATAAAATACACAAAATTATTTGTGTGATTTTTATCCCCTTCCCAGGTCACTTTTTCCCCCCAAAAAGTTCCCAGTTCTGAAGACACTTACGCATGTGCCTAGCTTTACTTTTGTGTGTAGTCCTACTGAAGTCCCACTTATGTTTGTAAGTATTCGCAGAATCATAGCCTTTGCCTGCAAGCTTTATGGGACACGTACCTTGAATTTGTGTGTGTTCACTGCATTCCTAACACAATGGGCCCCATCTGATTGGGGCTTCTGGTTCTACTGTAATATAAATAATAATGGCAGAACTCCTATTTTAAGTGATCTCTTCTGAAGGGCTACAGTAGTTTATAATAACCATCTACTGATGGCCACCCAGTATTTTAAACTAAATCAAAGCAATTACCGTTTTATCAGGGTCTTCAAAAATTTCTCTTGCCTCTTCATAATTGCATTGCTCCTCATAGCATTCTCTTTCTAGATTACCAGGGGTAAATACTTCAAAATCAAATCTGTTATACAGAAGATGTCGTCCAATAAACAAATTGGCTTCTTTTTCCGATGTAAACACTAACAAAAAATAAATTATTTTAAAACAGTTAAATTAGGGGGATAGTTCTGGTATTCTTACAAAAAACTCTGGAGCTCTTTAAAATCCCCAAAGAAAAAAATCTCTCTGTTTTTTTCCCGTTTTACCAAATATAAAAGGAGACTTCAAGGCCTCTTCCTGAATCATTCTCTTTGCTGCCAACACAACAGTTCTCTTTCTGCCTGTTCCACATTCAAATTGAAATATTTTCTGTCCCTTGTAAATAGTTTCAGATTTTCTCATAGCAACTTTTTAGAATTTGGTCCTCATGCCTGCTGTCTGAAATGCAAGTGACCACAGCTGTGGTATTGACCCTGCTGGAGTGTGGGAGTGCCTGGGAATCCTAAGGTTCCTTGTAATATTCAATTACTTTAAGATGGACTTCTAAGCAGACCCAGACTGAGCAAGATCCAGTATCCACATCTTGAAAAAGCCTAAGGGTTACCTCCTTTGATATGTTCCAGTAAGAATCCTAGGCATACATTCCTTTTCACACATTCTGGTATCTGAATTCTAGTCTTTGTTTTAGAAATTGGGTTTCCATCAGCACAGTGGACAAATTCCATTAATTTATTCTTAATATCACACTATTTAGGAACAGCATTTAAGGGTAGATTGAAGTTTTAAACAAAAAGGGCAATACATTATTTTTATACCTTTTAAATAAATGCTGCTCTATGGTCATTAGGTTCATGATGGGGTTCTTGCTGACATCATCTTTGATTAGGCAGAGTTTTTAACAACTCATCTTTTCTTTATTTTTGCCATTTTTAGAAGCTGGTTAGGAGCCTCAGAAAATAAACTCACTCCCCTAGTTCTAATTCCAGAAGAGTTAGTGAAGTTATAGCAGACTTAAAGATACTGGAATGCATTTTCTCATCAGGTTTCTTCTGGGCTCAAGTTTTAGCCTGTCTTTGCTATAATTTGTAATAGAGAACTCATCTTTGAACAACAGAAATCTTCTGACCTGCTTTTCTGTGCAACTGAAATATTTTAAATTAACTTCTAGTATAAGTAAGTAGACGGTTTTGCTAAGTGAAATGACTAGAGGGTTAATTAAAAAGAACTCTCCAGTGTGCAAGGGTGTTAATGAAAGCAGGAAGAGCATTCTTACAAACTAAGTCCACTTGCTCACAAAGAGAGAGAGACAAGACTCAGGATAAAGTTATTCAGTCACAAAGTAGATATGTACTTGTTAGACAATTCATTTGCATAGATCAGTGGTGGGCAACCTGTGGCCCATCAGGGTAATCCGCTGGCAGGCCACCAGTCAGTTTATTTTCATTTGCATGGCCGCCCGCAGCTCCCAGAGGTCGCGGTTCGCCGTTCCCGGCCAATGGGAGCTGTGGGAAGTGGTGCGGGCCACAGGGACATACTGGCCACCACTTCCCGCAGCTCCCATTGGCCGGGAACGGCGAACCGCGGCCACTGGGAGCTGCGGGTGGCCGTGCAAATGTAAACAAACTGTCTGGCAGCCCGCCAGCAGATTACTCTGACAGGCTGCAGGTTGCCCACCACTGGTATCGATTATCCCATCACTCAGGAATTTTTCCCTTAATAGTTACTGTTGGGCATTGCAATGGTATCTCAAAGTATTTTGCTCAGTGACAATTCCAAAAGACTGACAGTATCACTCATATTAATTGCTGCTGCCTTTAATACTATGCCTGAACAATTTGGGGAATCACTTATCTTAAAATGAATTTTCTTGTCATTATTTTATCAAGTTAGAAGGAGTTACGGCATTTAAGATTATCACATTTTTACAGCATGGAGAAAGGGACTAGCCTTAAGAAGAATATGGGGGGCGGGGTGGGGGGAGATCCCCAAACAGGGCCGGCTCTAGGCACCAGCAAAACAAGCTGGTGCTTGGGGCGGCACATTTTTAGGGGCGGCATGGGCGGCGCCAGAATGCCGCCCCTAAAAATGTGCCCCGGCCGCCCTAGCTCACCTCCGCTGCTGCTGCCGCTCGCGTGCCGCTACTCGCCCTCCCTCCCAGGCTCTCAAGCCTGGGAGGGACGGGGAGCAGTGGCGCGCGAATCAGCTGTTTCGCGCGCCGCGGCCGCTCGGGATCTCCCCCTCCCTTCCAGGCTCTCAAACCTGGGAGGGAGGGGGAGATCCCGAGCGGCCCCGGCGCGCGAAACAGCCGCTGCTCCCCCTCCCTCCCAGGCTTGAGAGCCTGGAAGGGAGGGGGAGAAGCGGCGCCCGCGCCGCGGCCGCTCGGGATCTCCCCCTCCCTCCCAGGTTTGAGAGCCTGGGGGGAGGAGGCAGGGAAGGGGCGGAGTTGAGGCAGGGCCGGGGGTGGGGTAATTAAAAAACGGGGGTGGGGGGCGGCCAAAATTGTTTTTGCCTTGGGCGGCAAAAATCCTAGAGCCGGCCCTGTCCCCAAAGTACATTTGGGCAGTGCTGAAATAGAGTTTTCCCTAGGAGTTAACCTTTGTGCAACCTGTATCAATATAAGTACTCTGAAACTGATTTATACTAATCAAACTGAAAAGAAAAGCTTTGCCTATTTTGTTCAGCAGTGTTTCATTCACTTATCAGATATAACTGAAAAAAAAAATGGTGTTTCAGAATAGAAGTGTTTTAACTGAAATCAAAACCTGATCCTTCAGCTTGTAGATTTTTCAACAACTTGATGGCTACATGCAAATCCAGGAGAATGGGGAAAATAGTGTCAAATCAGGTTCTATCCTGTTAACACTAGTTAGCAACCTAAGAAACTTGCACATATTTGCATTAACTTAAATGCCTTAAACATATGTGTAATGAACAGAGTTATGGTTGTTTTGTGGGAATTTCCTGACTTTTCTGTGTCTCACATCTGAAACAGAACATTAAATTAACAACTTGTAATTTTAATTTAAAATTGTGGCAGTTATGCATGCAGAGGACTTGCAGAATCAGAATCTACATAGAATCATAGAACTGGAAGGGCCCTCGAGAGGTCATCTAGTCCAGTCCCCTGTACTCGTGGCAGGACTAATTATCTAGACCATTCCTGACAGGTGTTTGTCTAACCTGCTCTTAAAAATCTCCAATGATGGAGATTCCACAACCTCCCTAGGCAATTTATTCCAGTGCTTAACCATCCTGACAGTGGAACCAGACTGCTGGCACTAAACATTAAAAAAGTTGTAGAGCAGTTTTTAAACTAGGAGATGGGGGAAAGCCGACTGCTGCAGAGGAGCGTGTGGATCGGACACAGACTTCTCTTAGGGGAGAGTCTGATGATAGAGAATCTCCAGGTTATAGTCAGGAGCAGAGGACTGAAAAGTATAATGTAAGGGCCGGATCAAATGATAAACAGCCACATAAAAAAGAATCTGGCACATCAGAAAAAGGCAGGCTAATAAACAGGGACAAGTTTTTAAAGTGCTTGTACACAAATGCCAGAAGTCTAAATAATAAGATGGGTGAACTAGAGTGCCTTGTGATAAAGGAGGATATAGCTATAATAGGCATCACAGAAACCTGGTGGACTGAGAGCAATCAATGGGACACAATCATTCCGGGGTACAAAATATATCGGAAGGACAGAACAGGCCGTGCAGGGGGAGGAGTGGCACTATATGTTAAAGAAAGTGTAGATTCAAATGAAGTAAAAATCTTAAGCGAATCCACAGGTTCCATAGAGTCTCTATGGATAGAAATTTCATGCTCTAGTAAAAATATAACATTAGGGATCTATTATCGACCACCTGACCAGGACAGTAATAGTGATGATGAAATGCTAAGGGAAATTAGAGAGGCTATCAAAATTAAGAACCCAATAATAGTGGGGGATTTCAATTATCCCCATATTGACTGGGAACATTTCACTTCAGGACGAAATGCAGAGATAAAATTTCTCGATACTTTAAATGACTGCTTCATGGAGCAGCTAGTACGGGAACCCACAAGGGGAGAGGCGACTCTAGATTTAATCCTGAGTGGAGCGCAGGAGCTGGTCCAAGAGGTAACTATAGCGGGACCGCTTGGAAATAGTGACCATAATACAATAGCATTCAACATCCCTGTGGTGGGAAGAACACCTCAACTGCCCAACACTGTGGCCTTTAATTTCAAAAGGGGGAACTATACAAAAATGAGGGGGTTAGTTAGACAAAAGTTAAAAGGTTCAGTGACTAAAGTGAAATCCCTGCAAGTTGCGTGGGCCCTTTTTAAAGACACCATAATAGAGGCTCAACTTCAATGTATACCCCAAATTAAGAAAAACAGTAAAAACTAAAAAAGAGCCACCGTGGCTTAACAACCATGTAAAAGAAGCAGTGAGAGATAAAAAGACTTCCTTTAAAAAGTGGAAGTCAAATCCTAGTGAGGCAAATAGAAAGGAGCACAAACACTGCCAACTTAAGTGCAAGAGTGTAATAAGAAAAGCCAAAGAGGAGTTTGAAGAACGGCTAGCCAAAAACTCCAAAGGTAATAACAAAATGTTTTTTAAGTACATCAGAAGCAGGAAGCCTGCTAAACAACCAGTGGGGCCCCTTGACGATGAAAATACAAAAGGAGCGCTTAAAGATGATAAAGTCATTGCGGAGAAACTAAATGGATTCTTTGCTTCAGTCTTCACGGCTGAGGATGTTAGGGAGATTCCCAAACCTGAGCTGGCTTTTGTAGGTGACAAATCTGAGGAACTGTCACAGATTGAAGTATCACTAGAGGAGGTTTTGGAATTAATTGATAAACTCAACATTAACAAGTCACCGGGACCAGATGGCATTCACCCAAGAGTTCTGAAAGAACTCAAATGTGAAGTTGCGGAACTATTAACTAAGGTTTGTAACCTGTCCTTTAAATCGGCTTCGGTACCCAATGACTGGAAGTTAGCTAATGTAACGCCAATATTTAAAAAGGGCTCTAGGGGTGATCCCGGCAATTACAGACCGGTAAGTCTAACGTCGGTACCAGGCAAATTAGTTGAAACAATAGTAAAGAACAAAATTGTCAGACACATAGAAAAACATAAACTCTTGAGCAATAGTCAACATGGTTTCTGTAAAGGGAAATCGTGTCTTACTAATCTATTAGAGTTCTTTGAAGGGGTCAACAAACATGTGGACAAGGGGGATCCGGTGGACATAGTGTACTTAGATTTCCAGAAAGCCTTTGACAAGGTCCCTCACCAAAGGCTCTTACGTAAATTAAGCTGTCATGGGATAAAAGGGAAGGTCCTTTCATGGATTGAGAACTGGTTAAAGGACAGGGAACAAAGGGTAGGAATTAATGGTAAATTCTCAGAATGGAGAGGGGTAACTAGTGGTGTTCCCCAAGGGTCAGTCCTAGGACCTATCCTATTCAATTTATTCATAAATGATCTGGAGAAAGGGGTAAACAGTGAGGTGGCAAAGTTTGCAGATGATACTAAACTACTCAAGATAGTTAAGACCAAAGCAGATTGTGAAGAACTTCAAAAAGATCTCACAAAACTAAGTGATTGGGCAACAAAATGGCAAATGAAATTTAATGTGGATAAATGTAAAGTAATGCACATTGGAAAAAATAACCCCAACTATACATACAACATGATGGGGGCTAATTTAGCTACAACGAGTCAGGAAAAAGATATTGGCGTCATCGTGGATAGTTCTCTAAAGATGTCCACGCAGTGTGCAGAGGCGGTCAAAAAAGCAAACAGGATGTTAGGAATCATTAAAAAGGGGATAGAGAATAAGACTGAGAATATATTATTGCCCTTATATAAATCCATGGTTCGCCCACATCTCGAATACTGTGTACAGATGTGGTCTCCTCACCTCAAAAAAGATATTCTAGCACTAGAAAAGGTTCAGAAAAGAGCAACTAAAATGATTAAGGGTTTAGAGAGGGTCCCATATGAGGAAAGATTAAAGAGGCTAGGACTCTTCAGTTTGGAAAAGAGAAGACTAAGGGGGGACATGATAGAGGTATATAAAATCATGAGTGATGTTGAGAAAGTGGATAAGGAAAAGTTATTTACTTATTCCCATAATACAAGAACTAGGGGTCACCAAAAGAAATTAATAGGCAGCAGGTTTAAAACAAATAAAAGGAAGTTCTTCTTCACGCAGCGCACAGTCAACTTGTGGAACTCCTTACCTGAGGAGGTTGTGAAGGCTAGGACTATAACAATGTTTAAAAGGGGACTGGATAAATTCATGGTGGCTAAGTCCATAAATGGCTATTAGCCAGGATGGGTAAGAATGGTGTCCCTAGCCTCTGTTCGTCAGAGGATGGAGATGGATGGCAGGAGAGAGATCACTTGATCATTGCCTGTTAGGTTCACTCCCTCTGGGGCACCTGACATTGGCCACTGTCGGTAGACAGATACTGGGCTAGATGGACCTTTGGTCTGACCCAGTACGGCCTTTCTTATGTTCTTATGTTCTTATGACAGGAAGTTTTTCTTAAGGTCCAACCTAAACCTTCTATGCTGCAATTTAAAATCAATGCTTCTTGTCCTATCCTCAGAGATTAAGAAGAATTACTCTCCCTCCTCCTTGTAACAACCTTTTATGTACTTGAAAACTGTTATCATGTCCCATATTTTCAATCTTCCCTCATAGGTCATATTTTCTAGACCTTTATTCATTTTTGTTGCTCTTCTCTGGACTCTCTCCAATTTGTTCACGTCCTTCCTGAAATGTGGTGCCCAGAACTGGACACAATACTCCAGTCGAGGCCTAATCAGAGTAGAGTATAGAGGAAGAATTACTTCTTGTGTCTTGCTTACAACCCTCCTGCTAATGCATTCCAGAATGATGTATGCTTTTTTTGCAACAGCGTTACACTGTTGACTCATATTTAGCTTGTGGTCCACTATGACTCCCAGATCCCTTTCTCCTTCCTAGGCAGTCATTTCCCATTTTGTATGTGTGCAACTGATTGTTCCTTCCTAAATGGAGTACTTTGCATTTGTCCTTATTGAATTTCATCCTATTTACTTCAGACCATTTCTCCAGTTTGTCCAGATCATTTTGAATTATAATCCTATCCTCCAAAGCATTTGCAAACCCTTCCAGCTTGGTATCGTCCGCAAACTTTATAAATGTATTCTGTATGCCATTGATGAAGATATAGTATAGAACCAGACCCAGAACTGTGCTGTTCTCCCTCCTACCGTTCCTTAGAATCATGAATTCTATCATTTCATGATCACTTTCACCCAAGCTGCCTTCCACTTTCAAATTCTCAGCCAGTTCCTCCCTATTTGTCAAAATCAAATCTAGAACAGCCTCTCCCCAGTAGCTTTCTCCACCTTCTGAAATAAAAAATTATCTCCAATACATTCCAAGAACTTATTGGATAATCAGTGCCCTGCTGTGTTATTTTCCCAACAGATGACTGGGTAGTTGAAGTCCCCCATCACCACCAAGTCCTGTGCTTTGGAAGACTTTGTTTGCTGTTTAAAAAAAGCCTCATCCACCTCTTCTTCCTGGTTAGGTGGTCTGTAGTAGACCCCTACCATGTCATGCCTTTAAATATAGTCCTGCCTGGCAGGATGGGGTGCACTGATCAAGAGTGCTGGGACAGACCTTGGTCTGTACACCCACATGCACTCTTGTTATTTGTAAATACTGGATTCTTCATATCATAATGGACTATACGCAAATACTTTGAAGAAATGAACCAAATGAGAGATCTGTTTAGTACTTCCATGTGTTGTATTCAATACTGGCAGCTAGTAACATAATTTGCCAAACTGGACAGACCACTGATCCATCACTGTCTTGCATCCTCTCACTAGGCAGATGTGGGATAATCAGTCCCCATGAAGGTCTCATCCAACTCTTTAGAGTTAGAGATTATCTTAATCCTTGAAGCATGGGGTTTAGATCTCTCCCAAAATGTGCTAGTATCAACTATAACAACTCTAGATCTTCCTTGCTGTCCCTATAAAAATGTCCAACCCCTCTGAGTCTGGCTAAATTCTTGGTTTCAATGTCATCCTGTGGCAATGAGCTCCACAGTCTAATTACACAGTGAGTGGAAAAGTGTTTCCCTTAATCAAACAAAACTTTCTGTTATGTCAGAAGACAATATGGTGATTCAAACAGTTTCCGATCAACTATTTTTTGAAATGAAAACTTTGATCTTTTCTGAATGCCAAGAATGAAAAAAAAAAAAAACCCTTCCAAATACGAACCAATGCAGTGCAGTCTTAATAGAGACTGAACTATTGTTTCCTGACTCATTACTAAGAAAATCTGACAACAACGGTAACTGTCACTGACAGGTGTCCATGTTATATCGGGTCGCGTTATATCGGGGTAGAGGTGTATTCTAAAATTGTGGGAGAAGCAAGAATATGATTTTTAAACCAATCTAAATCCTGTTGCTTCTAATGTTAGTTAACGATCACACAACTGTGTTACACAATTTTAGTTTTTAAACAAAAGATTGTTTCCACAATAGAACACCGTAAGATGCAGTTTCACTCCAGAAAGTATAGCTTCATTTTAGAAGAATGTTACCTTCTTTCCCTGTATGCTTTGAATCCTTTAATCTTCTTGTGCAATGAGGAAATGCAAACATTATTGGCAGCTGACACAGCAGTACCAAAACCACAGACATAGTCTAGTATCTGTCAAAATAAAGTATTAGTTAAAAACTCCCAGATGTTATTTGTGTATCTTAAATGAATCCTCTGTATGCAGTTGTCAGACACAAGTCCCCACAAGCAACTTGGATTATTTTTTCCCTATAGGCAGTAAACCTACCCAAACCGGTCCCACATATATTTAATAACAATTGCATAATGTGCTCCATATTGGTAGTCATCACCATTTGAATTAACAAAGCCCAGTATTCTACCACTTGAGCTAGAGAAATAACTCCATTAGCTGACAGAAGTACTCTAAGCCCTTACTAAAGGTTGATACTACATATTTTGCGATTGTGGCAATCACACTTGGAAGATTTTAATAATGATGAGCATGAAGCCAAACAAACTAAAGTGCAAGTGTGACTGATTGTATTGAACTATAGATAAAAGAATCACTTTGTCCACTGCTGAAGTACAGCCACCACTAGGGCAGCAGCTATTTAGCAGAACACAGCAAGCTACTTGATAGTTTACGGCAGAGTTTGTAATAAATTGTAACTTCAATAGGATAGGGTAAGTGATTCTAGCATATAAAACAGTTTTGATTCTCTGTTTAAACCCTTTCAAGATGCACCTACAAAACACTTTTCTAATTACATGGCAGTCCAAGATGTCAGGATGACTTTAAGATATCTAATAATCAAAATTAATTAAAAAATAATTTTCCTTCCAGTGGAGCCTGCTGGAAAGCATTGTTTCCTTTTTTAAGGCACGAATAGGGAGCCAGTTTGCCTTCTCCATTGCCTAATCCCATTCTAGTTTGTTGATAGCAGGCAGAGCCCTACATAAGGTAGGTCAGCAGAATTTGAGCAACAACCATTTGGCCCTTCGAAACAAGCATCTGAAGAAGTGGGTTTTTTACGCATGAAAGCTTATGCCCAAATAAATCTGTTAGTCTTTAAGGTGCCACCGGACTCCTTGTTCTTTTTATGGATACAGACTAACACGGCTACCCCCGGATACTTGAGCGTCCTCTTTCTTCTTCATCTGTGATTGCCTCTGAATCAGGCTCTGGTGCAGGGATCTTGCCTGAAGCTCCCTTCCCCGCCAGGCCTTGTCTTCATTCATTCATTTTTTATTGTGTTAGAACATGACTAACTATGAGTGTGAAATTAGTTAACACATTCTCGACCATAACTTAGCCCAGAAAAGGCGTTCAGCACGGTGTCATCGGATTCTACTCACCACAGTCACGGGGAGTCGGGGATATCTGCAAATGGGAACAGAGTCACTTTATCCCAGCAGCTTTGGGACCCGAGGGTTGGCCCAGGCTGGGTGGGATCCAGGGTGGCCCTAGGTTTGATTTCGGGAATGATTGTTTTTTGTGTCTCGTCCTGAAGGGCCCGACAGGAGAGGGGAAGGTTTAAATAACAAGCCGTGACCCTCCCAGCAGGGGAAAATGTAGCTGGGCGGAGTTCCTCGCCCGGGCCGCTCCCCCGTCTCTCTCCCTCCTCCGCAGCCCGAAGGCAGGCACCCACCTACCTGCTCCGTTCGAGCTGCAGCGCCCAGACTCCGGGCTGAGGGGTACGGGACAAACTCCACCCGCGCTCTCTCCCTCCAACGCGGCGGCTCCAGCTTCCTCTTCTCCGCGGCGCTTCCTGGAGAGGGGGCGGGCAGGATCACATGGCCCAGCCGCTGTTTCATCTGGAGCCGCCCCAGGTCTGCCCGAAGCACCCAGTCCCCGCTCTAGGTCCTTGCCCCCCACCCGGCACAAGGAGACGAGCCTCAGCATGGGCCCTGGCGCCCCCCTTATGAGCCCTCGACACCCGGCATAACAGCTTAGCTTCCGTATGTGCGCCTGGCGGAGCCCGCTCAGGCCCATCATGACCCCCTATAAGCAGGACCCATCCAAGCCTATCGTCCGACTTCTGTCCCTTCTTCCTAGAAGGAGGGGTTGCCTCCTCATTCCCCCCCCCCCCCCCCCCCCCTCCCCTCCCAGCAACTCCGAGCCAGCACTTCGGATTTGTGTTTTAACCTTTTCCTTCCCCTTCACTTGGGGGATGCTGATTAAAAGCATGAAGCAGGAGAGCAGTGATTTATTTGTGAAATTCAGGGGGAGCCACACAAAGGGTTTACTGGCTTTAGTAAACAGCCCAGTGTCTTAATCCATCTACCAACTGATAATAGAAACTACTGAAAAATAGGGGGAGGAGAAAAAAGGAAAATGTTCCCTGGCTGGAATGTTTGGAGTCAATGTTTGGGATCCCCCCCAACCCCTTCCCAATAAACCACTGATAAAAAGTAACAAGAAATAAGAAAGGGGGAGAAGAAAGGAAAAAAGAATAGTTAATTCCAGAGAAGCCAGTAGGAGATCCCAATTTAATTTGTTAGACTCCCCAAACACAATGGGCCCAATTCTCAGGCCTAGGAAAAAGGGTGTATTTTTAATCCCTGATTCATAGATTCATAGATTCTAGGACTGGAAGGGACCTCGAGAGGTCATCGAGTCCAGTCCCCTGCCCGCATGGCAGGACCAAATACTGTCTAGACCATCCCTGATAGACATTTATCTAAGCTACTCTTAAATATCTCCAGAGATGGAGATTCCACAACCTCCCTAGGCAATTTATTCCAGTGTTTAACCACCCTGACAGTTAGGAACTTTTTCCTAATGTCCAACCTAGACCTCCCTTGCTGCAGTTTAAGCCCATTGCTTCTTGTTCTATCCTTAGAGGCTAAGGTGAACAAGTTTTCTCCCTCCTCCTTATGACACCCTTTTAGATACCTGAAAACTGCTATCATGTTCCCTCTCAGTCTTCTCTTTTCCAAACTAAACAAACCCAATTCTTTCAGCCTTCCTTCATAGGTCATGTTCTCAAGACCTTTAATCATTCTTGTTGCTCTTCTCTGGACCCTTTCCAATTTCTCCACATCTTTCTTGAAATGCGGTGCCCAGAACTGGACACAATACTCCAGCTGAGGCCTAACCAGAGCAGAGTAGAGCGGAAGAATGACTTCTCATGTCTTGCTCACAACACACCTGTTAATACATCCCAGAATCATGTTTGCTTTTTTTGCAACAGCATCACACTGTTGACTCATATTTAGCTTGTGGTCCACTATAACCCCTAGATCCCTTTCTGCCATACTCCTTCCTAGACAGTCTCTTCCCATTCTGTATGTGTGAAACTGATTTTTTCTTCCTAAGTGGAGCACTTTGCATTTGTCTTTGTTAAACTTCATCCTGTTTAACTCAGACCATTTCTCCAATTTGTCCAGATCATTTTGAATTATGACCCTGTCCTCCAAAGCAGTTGCAATCCCTCCCAGTTTGGTATCATCCGCAAACTTAATAAGCGTACTTTCTATGCCAATATCTAAGTCGTTAATGAAGATATTGAACAGAGCCGGTCCCAAAACAGACCCCTGCGGAACCCCACTCGTTATGCCTTTCCAGCAGGATTGGGAACCATTAATAACAACTCTCTGAGTACGGTTATCCAGCCAGTTATGCACCCACCTTATAGTAGCCCTATCTAAATTGTATTTGCCTAGTTTGTCGATAAGAATATCATGCGAGACCGTATCAAATGCCTTACTAAAGTCTAGGTATACCACATCCACAGCTTCTCCCTTATCCACAAGACTCGTTATCCTATCGAAGAAAGCTATCAGATTGGTTTGACATGATTTGTTCTTTACAAATCCATGCTGGCTATTCCCTATCACCTTACCACCTTCCAAGTGTTTGCAGATGATTTCCTTAATTACTTGCTCCATTATCTTCCCTGGCACAGAAGTTAAACTAACTGGTCTGTAGTTTCCTGGGTTGTTTTTATTTCCCTTTTTATAGATGGGCACTATATTTGCCCTTTTCCAGTCTTCTGGAATCTCTCCCGTCTCCCATGATTTTCCAAAGATAATAGCTAGAGGCTCAGATACCTCCTCTATTAGCTCCTTGAGTATTCTAGGATGCATTTCATCAGGCCCTGGTGACTTGCAGGCATCTAACTTTTCTAAGTGATTTTTAACTTGTTCTTTTTTTATTTTATCTGCTAAACCTACCCCCTTCCCATTAGCATTCACTATGTTAGGCATTCCTTCAGACTTCTCGGTGAAGACCGAAACAAAGAAGTCATTAAGCATCTCTGCCATTTCCAAGGTCCTGTTACTGTTTCTCCCTCTTCACTAAGCAGTGGGCCTACCCTGTCTTTGGTCTTCCTCTTGCTTCTAATGTATTGATAAAAAGTCTTCTTGTTTCCCTTTATTCCTGTAGCTAGTTTGAGCTCATTTTGTGCCTTTGCCTTTCTAATCCTGCCCCTGCATTCCTGTGTTGTTTGCCTATATTCATCCTTTGTAATCTGTCCTAGTTTCCATTTTTTATATGACTCCTTTTTATTTTTTAGATCATGCAAGATCTCGTGGTTAAGCCAAGGTGGTCTTTTGCCACATTTTCTATCTTTCCTAACTATAATAAACTAATCCATGTTGCAAATCTAGTAAAAACAAGGCAGTTGTACTTTTAACCCATATTAGCTGGTCAAGATAAACCCAACAGAACAATCTAGGGTTTACCTCAAATAATTAATAGAGGTTAAAACTACAACTACATTGTCTTCACTAGAACTGTAACATGGGTTAGTTAACACAGATTAAAAACACCTTGGCATTGTCTTCACTTCCATTAAAGGTGTGTTTTTACTGCAGGATAACTAGCACACATTAGCTATCCTGCTGTAAAATCCTAGTGGAGACAAGGTACTGTAGTTTTTACCATGAAGTAGCTGGACAAGGTCAATACTATACTATACCCCAACCTATAGCTGAGCTCACCTATTTATCTTTTTTGCAATGAAGATATGACCCTTTCACTAGCGAAGACACATCTTCAGTTGGGCTGTAAAAGGCCCTTAAAGATGGCAGAAACAGCTCCCTGAGAACAAGGGTGCTGGAACAATTTGTATAGGGGAGGTGCTGAGAGCCATTGAACCAAACTGTAAACCCTGTATAAAATGGAAACCACTTCAAGCCAGCACCCCTAGTTCCATCATCTATGCCTGAGAATACCTCCTGCACAGTGGGCCTTCTTGACTAGCATAAAGCTGTCATTAGGGGAGGTTAGGTCCCGGACCCCAGGGGTAGGAGGCCCAGGGAGGGATTGGACTGTGAGCCCACCCTACACTCACCCTGCTGTGGCTCCAGTAGCATGATGTTGGCCCCGCTCCAACCCTTTGGCTCTTGCCACAGCATGCAGATGGGGCCCTCCCCCTGCGATGTACCTTTCCTGGCCCTGGATTGGGTTTTTTTGTGGGGGCCTTGTGTTCCCCCACCCTCCCTGGTGGTTGGGGGCCCTGTGCAAGTGCACTGACACTTTCCATGTGCCTACTCTTAGCCTCCCCTTCCCAGTGGAGGGCAGGGGGCAGAGTGTCTGACTGAAACACACCTTACTATGGCTATTCTTGCTTCCCAGGGACCGTGGGAAACAAAGCATAAATTAGGTCCTTAAGGACTCCTGTCCGCCACACAAACTCAGAACATTTCCTCAGACTCTCTCCCCAAACAGTACTCATCTTCCTGGCAGGAGAAGGGGTGTTTCAAAGAGCTGTGGAGCTGAATTCACAACCTTTTGAAGCAAAAGGGATGAAGAAGCATCTCCGGTCCACAAGCTCCCTCACTTAGCCCAACCAGCTCACCCCTCCTTCCCAGCATGATGGAAAAAAAGATCATTTTAGGATTTGGGGCCATTTTGAAGGTTGCAAACCAAAAAAAGTTTGCGGATCATTGGGGTAGAATATATAATGAGTTGGCTGGCAGAATTCTCAGAAACAAATCCCTGTCCGTGCTGGTCAGGACCCACAAGTGATTCATGTTTCACAATTATGCTTAATAGTTTTGACTGTAATGTGTGGATATTATTTATTTACTTCAGGGGTGAAAGTAACTTAAGGGACTTATGTAGCTGGGGTCCTGAGCAAGGTGGGAGGATGGCTCTGGGCCCCAAGAAGGGGGCGGGGCCTCGGGCAGAAGAGGCAGGGCTGGGGCCAGACTCCCCCAGCCAGCCCTTCAGTGCTGCTTGGCCCATGCCGCCTGGGGCTCCGGCGGTGATTTAAAGGGCCCGTGGCTCGCTAGCGCTACTCCAGGGCTCCCGCCCTTTAAATCGCCGCCACAGCCCCAGGGCTCCTGGCCGCCGCTATCCCAGGGCTCAGGGCTCCCGGCCCCCACTACCACTACCCCGGGGCTCCAGCGGTGATTTAAAGGGCCCAGGGCTCCGGCTGCTGGCACAGTAGTGGCAGCGGCCGGGAGCCCCGGAACTTTAAATCACCACCAGAGTCCCATGGTAGCGACAGTGGCGGCTGGGAGCCCCGGAACTTTAAATCACCACCAGAGCCCCATGGTAGCGACGGTGGCGGCTGGGAGCCCCGGAACTTTAAATCACCACCAGAGCCCCATGGTAGCAACGGTGGCGGCTGGGAGCCCCGGGGCTCTGGTGGGCCCCGGGGAAGCTGCCCCTTTTGCCACTCCCCCACCCCCAATCAGCGGCCCTGCTGGTACGGTCGGTTGTGTATCGGCTCTTACCGGTATGCAGTACTGGGCCATACCGGCTTACTTTCACCTCTGATTTACTTACTAAATACTGTGATGGTGGTTTGTGCATACATGAAAGGAGAAAAGTGAAACTCCTCTCCTGCGAGATAGAGTACTGTTTGAAGGAAAGATAACACTAGATACATATTTACTTTATGACATCCACACCTTGCAGTAAAGAGATACTTAGTGAATATGTCATTTCGTCTGGGGGGGAGGAACCTGAAATACTGCTGTTTTACCAGAAATGCTGCTGTCCTGATTGTGACCTAAGAACCTCTTAATGCCAACTGGTAAAGGGGTGCAGAGGGCTTACAGGAATCTCATGAGTCTGGTGTGTAAATTCTAGTTCACCAAAGAATATCATGCAAGGTCTCACATAAAAGCCGATGTCACACTGGCCATAAAGATCATTGCAAAATTCATGTACAGGTGTTGTGTAAGGAGTTATGTATATATAACCAAAAATATGTTCTTGAAGTCTGCGGCTGTGAAGCTGGACAACAGCAATAGTGAAAAATAGGTTTTCTGTTTATTCATCTGTCTGTTTACATGTAACTTTAGTATTGCCTCATTCACAATGGGTCTACTATCACACATCTGAACCAAATGCAATTGAAGGGTTGTGGGGACTTCAGAAAGAAAGTAACAGGAAGAGAAAAAGAGGGAAGGAGAGAACCATATCTGGAGGTACAGATCAAAGGTTTGCTTGAGCAGGGCCACCCGGGGAGGGGGGGCGGCAAAGGAGGCAATTTGCCCCAGGCCCCACAGGAGCCCCCCCCGAATATGTCAGAGGCTCCCCCCGACTCCGTCTTCCCTCATCCCCCGGCGTCTCAGCTGGTAAGGGGGCGGGGCTGTGAGCTGCAGCCGAGCAGCGGGAACTCAGGCCCTGCTGGAGACACCACGCCACTGCAGCGCTGTCCGGGGCCGCTCCTGGACGCGGCGCACTGAGGCTCTGGGAGAGGGGGTAAGCAGCATGGTAAGGGGCCGGGCACCCCCAGACCCCACCCCCCACAGCCCTGACCCCCAGCTCCGAGCCCAGTCCCTCTGAGCCGGGCACCCCCAGACCCCACCCCCCACAGCCCTGACCCCCAGCTCTGAGCCCAGCCCCTCTGAGCCAGGTACCCCCGACCCCATTCCCCCCACAGCCCTGAGCCCCAGCTCCAAGCTCAGCCCCTCTGAGCCAGGCACCTCCCCCACTCCATCCCCCCACAGCCCTGACCCCTAGCTCCGAGCCCAGCACCTCTGAGCCGGACACCCCCCTGAGCCCATCTCCCCACAGCCCTGAGCCCAGCCCCTGTGAGCTGGGCACCCCCCCAACCCAGAGCCCAGATCCCCACCCAGGGGACTCAGTGGATTCAGTGGATAAGGGGCTGGACACTGCAGGGAATGCTCTGAGATTCTGGGGGTTGGTATGTGCCTATTGCTACCTGTGCAGAGAGAGCAAGGTCTGCCTGGGTCTGGAAGGTAGTGCTTGTGCTTCCAGAGGCTGGAAGGAGGTTTCAAGGAGCTGACCCACAACAGGCAGAGACAAGATTGCTTCATGCTGAAAGGCAGGTAGTTGTGTGGTGCCTCACAACCCTGGGTACCATGGGGGAGCATCACACTGATCTCTGTACTTCAGTTGTTGGCTGTCTCCATTAGCATTGTAACATCAGACAGTTAACAATGCATCTATCTATCTATCTATCTATCTATCTAGACTGGCTTAGAGCATGTGGTGTATGATACATTAAGATTTTCAGACTATACAAAAAGAAAATGACTAAAACAATACTTAGCTTCAGATTTAAATCCACAAAAGCAGAGACTCTGAATTTAGTGCCCACACCAAACTTAATTTAGACATTGTGGAATATACCCTATCATTAGAAAAAAGGATGATTTTTCACAAGCCATTGATAATAGACTGAATGCACTATAAAAATATGCTGGACAGATAGGCTGAGTTAAATATATTGAACCAATACTCCCCACGCCCCCTTCTCTACACTGGACAGAAGTGCTAGTAGATGTCTTAAGGTAGCATGCCTACACCGGTTTCTCTTTGGGATGGGCATAGACCCCTTTTGCTTATATGGATCCGGAAACCCCTGACACAAAAACACAACTGCACATATAAATAACATTAGGCACAGGAATGGGTGCAAGTCAATGGGCTGAAAGGAAATGGGAGACAAAGGAATTCAACAGCGAAACATTTAAAAACCCCCCCACAATAGAGCAATCCCATCCCCCACATCCAGATTTTTTTTTTTTTTTTTAAATGGAGATATCCCATCTCCTAGAACTGGAAGGGACCTTGAAAGGTCATTGAGTCCAGCCCCCTGCCTTCACTAGCAGGACCAAGTACGGATTTTGCCCCAGATCCCCAAGTGGCCCCCTCAAGGATTGAACTCACAACCCTGGGTTTAGTAGGCCAATGCTCAAACCACTGAGCTATCCCTCCCCCCAAACATATGCCCATAAACATTGATTTTCATTGAAATTTAGTGTCTAAATTACTTCTGAAAATGGAACATAGGTCACTTAAGTGACCTAGGTTTGTTATGAAAAATTTACCCTATGTCTTCTTACATACGTGTTCTCCACAACTCATTTAGACACACACAAGAAAGGATGCTATGCAAAACCCATTCATAGAATCATAGAATATCAGGGTTGGAAGGGACCTCAGGAGGTCATCTAGTCCAACCCCCTGCTCAAAGCGGGACCAATTCCCAACTAAATCATCCCAGCTAGGGCTTTGTCAAGCCTGACCTTAAAAACCTCTAAGGAAGGAGATTCCACCACCTCCCTAGGTAACCCATTCCAGTGCTTCACCACCCTCCTAGTGAAAAAGTTTTTCCTAATATCCAACCTAAACCTCCCCCACTGCAACTTGAGTCCATTACTCCTTTTTCTGTCCTCTGGTACCACTGAGAACAGTCTAGATCCATCCTCTTTGGAACCCCCTTTCAGGTAGTTAAAAGCAGCTATCAAATCCCCCCCTCATTCTTCTCTTCTGCAGACTAAACAATCCCAGTTCCCTCAGCCTCTCCTCATAAGTCATGTGCTCCAGCCCCTTAATCATTTCTGTTGCCCTCCGCTGGACTCTTTCCAATTTCCCCACATCCTTCTTGTAGTGTGGGGCCCAAAACTGGACACAGTACTCCAGATGAGGCCTCACCAATGTCGAATAGAGGGGAATGATCACGTCCCTCAATCTGCTGGCAATGCCCCTAGTTATACAGCCCAAAATGCCATTAGCTTTCTTGGCAACAAGGGCACACTGTTGACTCATATCCAGCTTCTCGTCCACTGTAATCCCTAGGTCCTTTTCTGCAGAACTGCTGCCTAGCCATTCGGTCCCTAGTCTGTAGCAGTGCATGGGATTCTTCCGTCCTAAGTGCAGGACTCTGCACTTGTCCTTGTTGAACCTCATCAGGTTTCTTTTAGCCAATCCTCTAATTTGTCTAGGTCCCTCTGTATCCTATCTACCACTCCTCCCAGTTTAGTGTCATGTGCAAACTTGCTGAGAGTGCAGTCAGGGGCGGCTCCAGGCACCAGCGCTCCAAGCGCCTGCCTGGGGCGGCAAGCCGCAGGGGGGCGGCCTGATGGTTGATGTGAGGGCGGCATGCCTGAGGGAGGTCCGCCGGTCCTGCAGCTTCGGCGGCAATTCGGCGGCGGGTACGCCGAAGGCACGGGACCGATGGACCTCCCGCAGGCATGCTGCCGAATCTGCGCTACCAGTGGACCTGCCGCAGGCATGCAGCCGAAGGCTGCCTGACTGCCATGCTTGGGGCGGCGAAATACATACAGCCACCCCTGAGTGCAGTCCACGCCATCCTCCAGATCATTAATGAAGATATTGAACAAAACCGGCCCCAGGACTGATCCTTGGGGCACTCCGCTTGATACCGGCTGCCAACTAGACATGGAGCCATTGATCACTACCCGTTGATCCCGACGATCTAGCCAGCTTTCTATCCACCTTGTAGTCCATTCATCCAGCCCATACTTCTTTAACTTGCCGGCATGAATACTGTGGGAGACCGTATCAAAAGCTTTGCTAAAGTCAAGGACTAACACATCCACTGCTTTCCCCTCATCCACAGAGCCAGTTATCTCCTCATAGAAGGCAATTAGGTTAGTCAGGCATGACTTGCCCTTGGTGAATCCATGCTGACTGTTCCTGATCACTTTCCTCCCCTCTAAAGTGCTTCAGAATGGATTCCTTGAGGACCTGCTCCATGACTTTTCCAGGGACTGAAGTGAAGCTGACTAGCCTGTAGTTCCCCAGATCCTCCTTCTTCCCTTTTTTAAAGATAGGCACTACATTAGTCTTTTTCCAGTCATCCAGGACCTCCCCCGATCGCCATGAGCTTTCAAAGATAATGGCCAATGGCTTTGCAATCACATCCGCCAATTCCTTTAGCACGCAGCTGGCCCCATGGATTTGTGCTCATCCAGCTTTTCTAAATAGTCCTGAACCACTTCTTTCTCCAGAGGGCTGGTCACCTCCTCCCCATACTGTGCTACCCAGTGCAGCAGTCTGGAAGCTGACCTTGTTCGTGAAGACAGAGGCAAAAAAAAAGCATTGAGTACATTAGCTTTTTCCACATCCTCTATCACGAGGTTGCCTCCCTCATTCAGTAAGGGGCCCACACTTTTCTTGAACTTCTTCTTGTTGCTAACATACCTGAAGAAACCCTTCCTGTTGCAACTAGCAAGAGATGTTAAGAGTAACTCCAAGTGTGATTTGGCCTTCCTGATTTCACTCCTGCATGCCTGAGCAGTATTTCTATACTCCTCCCTGGTCATTTGTCCAGTCTTCCACTTCTTGTAAGCTTCTTTTTTGTGTTTAAGATCAGCAAGGATTTCACTATTAAGCCAAGCTGGTCGCCTGCCATATTTACTATTCTTTCTACACATCGGGATGGTTTGTTCCTGCAACCTCAATAAGGATTCTTTAAAATACAGCCAGCTGTCCTGGACTCCTTTGCCCCTCATGTTATTCTCCCAGGGGATCCTGCCCATCAGTTCCCTGAGGGAATCAGTCTGCTTTTCTGAAGTCCAAGGTCCGTATTCTGTTGTTCTCCTTTCTTCCTTGTGTCAGGATCCTGAACTCGACTATCTCATGGTCACTGCCTCCCAGGTTCCCATCCACTTTTGCTTCCCCTACTAATTCTTCCCGGTTTGTGAGTAGCAGGTCAAGAAGAGCTCTGCCCCTAGTTGGTTCCTCAAGTCCACAGACTGGTCCCAATAACAAACCCGTTTTATTGAAATCCATTACAATCACAACTGGACAAAGAGAGACCAGATAATTTATGGGATTAGCAACAGAATAGAGAGCTTCTCACTTCTATATCATCATAGGTGGGTCAGTAGTAGCTAGATATCATTACCATCTAATGGCATGTTTGGTAGCCTCTGTGAGATTAGTTTGGCGGGTCTCAATCTAGTTGGATTGGAGTCCAAATCACACCATCACATGTCAAGGCTGTATCCCTACTTTGAACTTTAGGGTACAAATGTAGGGGCCTGCATGAAAACTTCTAAGCTTATCTACCAGCTTAGCTCTGGTCCGCTGCCACCATCTTAAGAATTCCCTCCCTGGGAAGCCTTGAGAAACCTTTCACCAACTCCTGGTGAATACAGATCCAAACCCCCTTTGGATCTTAAAACAAGGAGAAATTGACCCTTCCCCCCTCCTTCCTTTCACCAACTCCTGGTGAATACAGATCCAAACCCCCTTTGGATCTTAAAACAAGGAGAAATCAATCAGGTTTTTAAAAAGAAGGCTTTTAATTAAAGCAAAAGGTAAAAATCATCTCTGCAAAATCAGTATGGAAAATAACTTTACAGGGTAATCAAACTTAAAGAGCTCAGAGGAATCCCCTCTGTCTTAGGTTCAAAGTATAGCAAACAAGATAAGCACTTTAGTAAAAGGTACATTTACAAGTTGAGAAAAACAAAGTAAATCTAAGACGCCTTGCCTGGCTTTTACTTACAATTTTGAAATAAGAGAGACTTGTTTAGAAAGATGGGGAGAACCTGGATTGATGTCTGGTCCCTCTCAGTCCCAAGAGCGAACAACCCCTCAAACAAAGGACACACACAAAAGCCTTTCCCCCCCCAAGATTTGAAAGTATCCTGTCCCCTTATTGGTCCCTGGGGTCAGGTGTCAGCCAGGTTACCCGAGCTTCTTAACCCTTTACAGGTAAAAGGATTTGGAGTCTCTGGCTAGGAGGGATCTCAGCACTGTACACAGGGGAGCTGTCACCCTTCCCTTTATAGTTATGACACACCCCCCAAATCACAGATAGTGTTGGACGTTTGGTTCCACACTGGCTGTGATTTCTTTCCTGGAGCTCTAGGAGAAAACAGAGTTAATAAGACACATGTACCTTTAGACATACTACTGATTATATAAAAACTAACAATATGTTTCATTACAAGAACAATTGTTAACCAGTTAACTCTGGGAAACTTTCCCGGGAGAGTGCATCAGCCACTTTGTTAGAAGCTCCCGAAATGTGTTGTATTTCAAAATCAAAATCTTGGAGAGCTAAACTCCACCGAAGAAGTTTTTTGTTATTTCCCTTGGCGGTATGAAGCCACTGTAGCGCAGCATGGTCTGTTTGTAGTTGGAAACACCGTCCCCAAACATATGGGCGTAGCTTTTCTAGCGCGTACACAATGGCGTAGCATTCCTTTTCGCTGATTGACCAGTGGCTTTCCCTCTCAGACAGTTTCTTGCTGAGAAACACGACAGGATGGAATTCTTGATCTGGTCCTTCCTGCATTAAAACTGCTCCCACGCCTCGCTCGGAAGCATCTGTGGTTACTAGGAACGGTTTGTCAAAGTCTGGGGCCCTTAGCACAGGGTCAGACATGAGTGTTGCCTTAAGCTGGTTAAAGGCCTTTTGACACTTATCAGTCCACTGAACTGTATTTGGCTGTTTCTTTCTGGTTAGGTCTGTCAGCGGGGCGGCGATTTGGCTGTAGTGTGGTACAAATCGCCTATAATATCCGGCCAACCCTAAGAAGGATTGGACCTGTTTCTTTGACTTTGGAACCGGCCACTTTTGGATAGCATCCACTTTGGCCTGTAGGGGATTTATAGTTCCTTGACCCACCTGGTGCCCCAGGTATGTCACTCTGTTTTGGCCTATTTGACACTTTTTAGCCTTAACAGTTAGTCCTGCCTGCCGGATGCGCTCGAAGACTTTTTTCAGGTGCTCCAGGTGTTCTGTCCATGAATCAGAAAAAATGGCCACATCATCGAGATAGGCAACGGCAGATTCTCCCAATCCCGCCAAGAGACCATCTACAAGTCTTTGGAAGGTGGCGGGTGCATTTCGCAACCCGAAAGGGAGTACATTGAATTCATACACCCCTGCCTGGGTGACGAAGGCTGACCTTTCCTTAGCGGGTTCATCTAGTGGTACTTGCCAGTACCCTTTGGTTAAGTCTAAAGTAGAGATGAATTGGGCATGTCCCAATTTTTCCAATAGCTCATCTGTGCGTGGCATTGGATAGTTGTCAGGACGAGTTACAGCATTTAGCTTACGGTAGTCCACGCAAAAGCGTATTTCCCCATCTGGTTTGGGAACTAGAACCACTGGAGATGCCCATGCACTGGTAGAGGGGCGGATTATACCCATCTGTAGCATGTCCTGGATCTCCCTTTGTATAGCCGCTTGGGCATGAGGTGACTCCCGGTAGGGTGGGGTTCTAATTGGGTGAGCATTACCTGTGTTAATGGAGTGGTATGCCCGTTCGGTCCGTCCTGGAGTGGCTGAGAAAATCGGTGCAAAGCTTGTGCACAGCTCCTTTATCTGCTGTCGCTGCAGACGTCCCAGGGTCGTGGAGAGGTTCACCTCTTCCACGCCACCATTCCTTTTTCCTTCATAGTAGACACCTGCAGGCCACTCCGCGTCATCAGTTTCCTGGGCTGTAAACTGGCAAACGTTTAATTCTTTAGAATAAAAGGGCTTAAGAGAATTAACATGGTATACCTTAGGCTTTATGTTGGAGGTGGGGGAGGCTATGAGATAGTTAACAGCTCCTAGGCGCTCCTGGACCGTGAATGGTCCTTCCCACGACGCTTCCATTTTATGGGCCTGGAGCGCCTTTAAGACCATGACTTGGTCTCCTACTTTGAAGGACCGTTCTCTGGAATGTTTATCATACCAGGCCTTTTGCTCTTCCTGAGCATCCTTTAGGTTTTCTTTAGCAAGGGCTAAAGAGTGTCGGAGGGTGCTTTGTAGGTTGCTTACAAAGTCTAGAATGTTAGTTCCTGGAGAAGGCGTAAACCCCTCCCATTGCTGCTTCACCAACTGTAATGGCCCCTTAACCTCGCGGCCATACACAAGTTCAAATGGTGAAAACCCTAAACTGGGATGTGGTACAGCCCTGTAGGCAAAAAGCAACTGCTGCAACACTAGGTCCCAATCATTGGAGTGTTCATTTACGAATTTACGTATCATGGCCCCCAAAGTTCCATTAAACCTCTCCACCAGACCATTGGTTTGATGGTGATGAGGGGTGGCAACCAAGTGATTCACCCCATGAGCTTTCTACAGGTTTTTCATGTTCCCTGCCAGGAAATTAGTTTCCGAATCTGTAAGTATGTCGGAGGGCCACCCTACCCTGGCAAAAATGTCTGCTAATGCCTGGCACACACTTTTAGCCTTGGTGTTGCTTAAGGGTACAGCTTCCGGCCATCGGGTAGCAAAATCCATGAAAGTCAGTACGTACTGCTTTCCTCTGGGTGTCTTCTTTGGGAAAGGACCCAGAATATCCACAGCTACTTGCTGAAATGGGACCTCAATTATGGGTAGTGGCTGGAGAGGGGCTTTAACCTGGTCTTGGGGCTTTCCCACTCGTTGGCACACCTCACAAGACCGGACATAATTAGCAACGTCCTTGCCCATTCCCTCCCAGTGGAAGGACTTCCCCAACCGGTCTTTGGTTCTGTTCACCCCAGAATGGCCACTGGGATGATCATGGGCTAAGCTCAAGAGTTTTACCCGATACTTAGTGGGAACTACCAGCTGTCTTTGAGGATGCCAGTCTTCCTGGTGCCCACCAGAAAGAGTCTCCTTGTATAAAAGTCCTTTTTCTACAACAAACCGGGATCGGTTAGAAGAGCTGAGAGGCGGTGGGGTGCTCCGTGCCGCTGCCCAAGCTTTTTGAAGGCTGTCATCTGCTTCCTGCTCGGCCTGGAACTGTTCCCTTGATGCTGGAGACATCAGTTCCTCCTTGGACTGTGGACTGGGGCTTGGTCCCTCTGGAAGCGATGCAGGTGCTGGGGCTTTTTCCATTGACTGTGAACCGCTGTCCGCTGGTGCACTATGTGGTATTTCAGGCTCTGGCTGAGCCTCTTGGGTAGGGTTATCTGCTGCTTCCACCAGTTCAGACTCGCTGGTGCCCTCTGGCATTGGAGTTGTAGACGGGCTTGCAAGCGCTGGACTCAGTGCTGGCAATGGTTCTGGTGCTGGGTGCGTTGCCAGTTCCGGTTCCGGGACTGGCTTTGGCTGGGTCTCTGGGATTGGATCCACTACGGCTGTTGCAGTTGTTGGCAGGGGATCCGGTTCCACCACCTGTGTTTGGGTCTCCGGTAACACAGACGGGGCCCTGGTGGACGGCTCAGGAACAGGGATGGGGGTGAAAGCTTGCTTAGCCTGGCTGCGGGTGACTATTCCCACCCTCTTGGCTAGCTTCACATGGTTGGCCAAGTCTTCCCCCAGCAGCATGGGAATGGGATAATTGTCATAGACTGCAAAAGTCCACATTCCTGACCAGCCCTTGTACTGGACATGCAACTTGGCTGTAGGCAAGGTTACAGACTGTGACACGAAGGGTTGAATGGTCACTGTAGCCTCCGGGTTGATGAGTTTGGGGTCCACTAGGGATTGGTGGATAGTTGACACTTGTGCCCCAGTGTCCCTCCAAGCGATAACCTTCTTTCCGCCCACTCTCAAGGTTTCCCTTCGCTCCGAGGGTATGAGAGAGGCATCTGGGTCTGGGTTTCTTTGGTGTGATTGGGGTGTAATGAACTGTAATCGGTTGGGGTTCTTGGGGCAGTGAGCCTTTATATGCCCCAGTTCATTACATTTAAAACATCGCCCTGCTAAGGTATCACCGGGGCGATGTTGGTTGCTGGAGACTGGTGTGGTGGGGTGAGAAGGCGTCTGGGGTTTCCCTTGGGATGTGGGTGGGGCCTTGGGTTGTCCCCGGTGATAAGGTTTTGTTTCGGCTTGCCCCTTCTGATATTCGCTCCAACTGCTACTAGCTTTTTTCTTTTCTGTCACCTCCACCCATTTGGCTCCAATCTCCCCCGCCTCGGTTACAGTTTTGGGCTTCCCATCTAGGATGTACCTTTCTATTTCCTCAGGAACACCCTCTAAAAACTGCTCCATTTGCAATAGGAAGGGCAACTCTTCCGTAGATTTAACATTTGCTCCTGATATCCAGGCATTCCAATTTTTCCCAATGTGGTAGGCATGTCGGGTAAATGACACATCAGGTTTCCACCTTAGGGCTCTGAACCGCCGACGGGCATGCTCAGGTGTTAGCCCCATTCTGATTCTGGCCTTGTTTTTAAAGAGTTCATAACTGTTCATGTGTTCCTTAGGCATTTCAGCCGCCACCTCTGCTAAGGGTCCACTGAGCTGCGGCCTCAGCTCTACCATGTACTGGGTTGGAGGGATGTCGTATCCAAGGCAGGCCCTTTCAAAATTTTCTAAGAAGGCCTCAGTATCATCGCCTGCCTTGTAGGTGGGGAATTTCCTGGGATGGGAAGTGGTACCTGGAGAGGAGTTGTTAGGATGGTCTGATGCACCCTGCCTAGTCCTTGCTGCTTCCAGTTCCATCTCTTTTTCTTTCAGCTCCATCTCTCTTTTATGGGCCTCCTGTTTGGCTTTTTCTTCTCTTTCTCTCAGCTCCATCTCTCTTTTATGGGCCTCCTGTTTGGCTTTTTCCAGCTCCATTTCTCTCTTGTGGGCCTCCTCTTTGGCTTTCTCTTCTCTGTCTCTCAGCTCTATCTTTTTCTTTCAGCTCCATAGCTCTCTTGTGGGCCTCCTCTTTAGCTTTTTCTTCTTTGGTAGTCATTTTCCTGGTTTTCTTGTGCTGGGTCACACCCCTCTGCAGTTGACTGAAACTGGGATGTACTTAGCTCAGGCTCCTGCTGAGTGCTGCTGAGTTAACAGAGACTTTCTAACAAGCTACTCCCGAGGATGTAAAAAGAAAAAAAAAAAAAAACAATTCACCTTGTAAATTACCTTTTACCAGTCGTTTGCTCATTAATTGAACCCTTCTCTTAACAAAGGACCTTGTTAAAAAAAACTTAACACCTCTGCCTTCAGGCAAGGAGAGATAAGATATGCATCTACCTTCAGCTCTGCTTTCCAAGCAGCTAGAAGGAAAAAAAAAATCTTACTGGCTTTTGGGTTTAAAACGATCCCACCGCTGTGCCACCATGTCAAGGCTGTATCCCTACTTTGAACTTTAGGGTACAAATGTAGGGGCCTGCATGAAAACTTCTAAGCTTATCTACCAGCTTAGCTCTGGTCCGCTGCCACCATCTTAAGAATTCCCTCCCTGGGAAGCCTTGAGAAACCTTTCACCAATTCCCTGGTGAATACAGATCCAAACTCCTTGGATTTTAAACAAGGAGAAATTGACCCTTCCCCCCTCCTTCCTTTCACCAACTCCTGGTGAATACAGATCCAAACCCCCTTTGGATCTTAAAACAAGGAGAAATTGACCCTTCCCCCCTCCTTCCTTTCACCAACTCCTGGTGAATACAGATCCAAACCCCCTTTGGATCTTAAAACAAGGAGAAATCAATCAGGTTTTTAAAAAGAAGGCTTTTAATTAAAGCAAAAGGTAAAAATCATCTCTGCAAAATCAGTATGGAAAATAACTTTACAGGGTAATCAAACTTAAAGAGCTCAGAGGAATCCCCTCTGTCTTAGGTTCAAAGTATAGCAAACAAGATAAGCACTTTAGTAAAAGGTACATTTACAAGTTGAGAAAAACAAAGTAAATCTAAGACGCCTTGCCTGGCTTTTACTTACAATTTTGAAATAAGAGAGACTTGTTTAGAAAGATGGGGAGAACCTGGATTGATGTCTGGTCCCTCTCAGTCCCAAGAGCGAACAACCCCTCAAACAAAGGACACACACAAAAGCCTTTCCCCCCCCAAGATTTGAAAGTATCCTGTCCCCTTATTGGTCCCTGGGGTCAGGTGTCAGCCAGGTTACCCGAGCTTCTTAACCCTTTACAGGTAAAAGGATTTGGAGTCTCTGGCTAGGAGGGATCTCAGCACTGTACACAGGGGAGCTGTCACCCTTCCCTTTATAGTTATGACATCACATTTGACTCCAATTGGCATTCTCTGATAAACAGCTATCAAAAGGACCATGCTGAATTATCTACAGAGACGGAGTCCCTTCTTATCCCAGAGCTGGTTCCTTCAGGTCCTGATTGAGGAACATCAATGGAGCACACTGTAGGGGAAAGTTGCTATGCCACTGCCCATGCTATACCCATCCTGTGACTAGACAGAGAACTTCTCTCCCTGGAACCATCATTCTAGCAACCATTGAACAACACTGTGTTCACTTTTGTACACATTTTAATTTCTTTTTTAAAATGTGAGACTGTCTTGTGGAAAATGAACCCAGAATAAAATAAAATTAACTCCATTTTTAATCAGCTTTGAAATAAACCCAGTTCCCCACCTGACCCCTCTCTCCACTTATTTTAACTGCAGTAGGATTTCCTGTCTTCCCCCACTTTGGTAAAGTGAACATGTGTGTAGCGGTCTGTGTACTGTGCCACACTTTCCCTTCTTATACTGCCTGTTCTCCTCAGGACAAGATAATTAGATCAACCCCAATAAAATAAAATATTTGATGAGCTGTGCAGTCCCAGTTATCCCAGCAGGTTGTTAATAAGTGGAATCCTGGGGGACAGCTGCAGTTTTGATGGGAATGGAGTCAGCTCTGAAATAGCAATTTCTGACACATGGAGTATTAGATAGATGCCACATTGGTGGGATGGAGGATTCATAAGAGGGAAGGAGTGTTTAAAGATCTAGCAGCAACAACAATGCTGAAAGAGCAGGCTGCACTCTGGTTAATTTTCTTGTGATATGAGCAGTGTTGCCAGCCCCTCAAATTCAAAAGTCCTGAGTATGGCCCCAAAGAGTAATGACATTGGCTTAAAAATCATGTTTCTTTTTCAAGTCAGAAATGTGGGGTCTTATTTGTCTTCTGGTTTTGGGGGGTTTGTGTTTTTAAGCTTTTCTTCCCCATCAGGAAAGGAAACTTATTTGAAATGAAAGCTGAGAGTCTGATGTAATCAGGTGAGTCCAGGACCTGGATTTTTAAGAAAAATACCAAGCTTCACAAGATTTGGGAGTAGAGCATGTGGCATATTCAAAGCATATATCTGTTTGGAAAGGAAACTGTCACCAATGATGGGTTTTTGAGCATGATAGCATCCTGTCCATTCAAAATTTTATGAAGGAAGGTGTACAGGGAGACCTCAATGGCCAGATTTTCAGAAGTGCTCCGTACCCAATGAAAACAATGGGAGATGAGCACTTGAAAATCTAGCCACTAAAATATAGATGATCCATGTCACAAAGTTTGAATCCAGATCTGAATTTGCTCAATGGAGAAGTACAAGAGAATAGTACACATTTTGAATTTTATTTTTCTTTCAAACTGACTTTCTGGTCCTAGGTAAGAGGGAGAGAACATTTTCAAAGTTTCATTAACATTTAAATCACAAAGTAAATTTATTTTCTGCCACTGCAGTTTCCCTTTTTTGCACCACTCCCAATAGCCTCTTTCCTTTTGCAAGCCAAGGATCCAGATTCACAAACCCAGACTTTACCCTCAGACAAACATAGAATGCTTCAGTCTGTACAGAATTCACACTGACTAGGACTTTTGGAAACACATTAATGAAAATGGTGTAAATTGTTCATGGTCTGTCGTATGCTAAAACCAGCATCCACTATAGAAAAACAAGAATTAATACAGTTTGTGGAAGTAAAATATCCATGATGCTTATAGTTCAGTAATCCCAGGGATATTAACATCTCATGTATCCATAAAAAGAATAAAAATAAACTTGTGATTATATGGATATCATATTACATCTCTCTCGCTCTCACACACACACAAACTATAATGCCCTGGACATTTTAAAGTCAGTGTGTTATCATTCACGGAGGCTCTCTGAGAACAAGGAACTGCCTTACTGCACCCCTGCAGACTCCAGACAGGGAGTCTGCAGGGATGCATTAGGGTCCTACTATCACAAACTAGGACATGGGTGGTCATACCTGGTGATAGGAGCAGGAGCCAGAGCCAGTGCCAAGGGGTTAGAACTAGAGCCAGGAACCAACGCCAGAAAGTTAGCAAGGAAACAGGACAGAAGCAGGGCTGGGAAGAAGACAAGCACAAAAATAATCACAAGTATGAATGCAAACATTAAGTAACCAGAGATCAGTTGTTGCTGTTAGACTTAAGAGCTGGCTTGCTGACTTCCTGGGCCAATCAAGTGGAGTGGTCAATCAGGCAGCCTTGCTGTCGCTCAGCTGTGCTCATAGGCTGCCCAGAGATAGGACAGGTGCAGCTGCAAATCCTTATTTCTGACACCTGCATTGTACCTCCAGTGGCTTTAACACCACTTTCCCCCCATGCACAATGGCTTAGTTAGAGAGTTGCAGGCACTGATCTTTGTTAGGGGGAGGGGAAAGTAGTAGCTGAAGCTAATGGTGGTGCCATGCTGACACCAGTGCTAGGGGCTCTGAGGGGCTACAATGAGACAGCTCCTTGTTCTCAGTCATCTAGTTCCTCTAGCTCTCACTCATCCTGGGTTGGAGGATTTGGTGCTGGGGAGCTTCTTCCCCAAGGAGGCCAAGCTAGGCAAGGTATGTTCCTCAGGAAGAAGTAGAAGGAGCCTACACTTGGCCCTCCTGGTGCCTTTGAATAAGAGAGAAGTGAGTCCCTAAAAGTAGTAAGGGGGCCTGTGAGGGAATATACAAAATCACACTGGGTCTAAAGGGTTAAAAGACAATACTGGGCCCAAATAGCCGTGCACCTCCAGGCCTGCCGGCATGCTCTGACTAGAGGGAGCAGTTTAAAAGGGAGCTCGGAAACTCAGGCAAAGGGGGTGAACAGGTGGCAGGAGAGAGGAATCCTTCTCCAGCAAGCTAGCTAGATGGTTGAACCTGAGAGGGGAATCAAAGAGTGGATAAGATCCCATAGGCAGTGCTTTTTCTAACTCTCATCCCCTTTGAAAACTTGTAGGTCTGGCAGGGCCCTGCTCCTTTGGACTTCATTGGTTGTAGGGTGATTGATTGGACTATAGAGGCTATGACCCAAATTGAAGGGATCTATTGGTAGGAAGTAGCCCAGGTAAGAAGGGAACTCAAACTTACTATAGGGAGTCAGTGTTGCTCCCTGCTGGAACTAGGGTTGCCACCTTTCTAATTGCTGGTAACTGGACCCCTGAGGCCTGCCCCCTGCTTTGTCTCTTACCCCCCAAAACCCCTTTCCCCATCCTCACTCCTCTCCCTTCCTCCCCCCCATCACTTGCTGGATTGTCTCCCCCTTGCTCCCCGGGCTCCCTGTGTTCTGTGGCTGGGGCTGGGACAGGAGCTGCTGCAGCCTGATAAGGAGCCTGCCTGCAGGTAGGAGGTGAACCTGGCTGAACAGGAGCTGGCATGGGTTAATGACCTGGTGCCTACCCCATGGTAACCAGACTTTTGGTAACCAGACTGTCAGTACATCTGACCGGACACTCCCAAGTCCTCTTTTTGACTGGACTTTCCAGTTGAAAACCAGCATCAGGCAACCCTAAATGGCACCCAGACACAGAAGGCAAAAACTGGACTTCTTGATAAAACATGGATGGGTGACAACTCCAGCTGGGACCCAGTGGAAAGGGAGGGACTGGGTCCCCTTATCACAGACGCTTAAGGGCTAAGGCCCAGATGCAGATGGAAAGCTGAAGATTCTCAGCTTAAGGTCAGGAACAGCTATTGCTATTGTCTTGCCAGAGAGGCAAGGGGTTGGAAGTCAGGTGTGCTAACCACTAGGCTGCTTGGCCCTCTGAGCCCACTATCACAAGGCCCAGATCTGCCCAAGCCTTCCTGTAATTTGAGCACTGGTTTGGGGCCCTTTCAGCAGCCTCTGTAGGGATATTGTGAGATCGAGCTTGCTATGAAGCTGCAGATCTACAGAACCACAGTTAATACCTACTCCAGGGGTCGGCAACGTTCGGCACGCGGCTCGCCAGGGTAAGCACCCTAGCGGGCCGGGCCAGTTTATTTACCTGCTGACGCGGCAGGTTCGGCCGATCGCGGCCCCCACTGGCCGCGGTTCGCCGTCCCGGGCCAATGGGGGCGGCGGGAAGCCGCGGCCACCACATCCCTCGCCCGCGCCGCTTCCCGCCGTCCCGGGACGGCGAACCGCGGCCAGTGGGGGCCGCGATCGGCCGAACCTGCCGCGTCAGCAGGTAAATAAACTGGCCCGGCCCGCTAGGGTGCTTACCCTGGCGAGCCGCGTGCCGAACGTTGCCGACCCCTGACCTACTCTATTGTATAACAGTGAGTTAAGTACAGTATTATATCCATTTTGTAGACTAGGATATTGAAATAGATTAAATGATATGCCTAGGATGACACTGGGAATATGTGGTAGAAGTCTCCAGAGTCCCTGTCCTGTGCCTGTCTTTCCTCCTTTTATGTTTGATTATCTTCACTTTAGTTTAGGGTCTTGTTTTCACAGGCAATTTGTTAAAACATTCCACCATTTTCCTAGCAATGTTAGAAATGTTAAGGGAGATCAGCCACTTAATACCCCTGTTGTCTAAGATGCCAGTGTTCACCAGAACCTTGCCTACACTAGAGCTCCCACCACAGGAAATGCAACTCTAGAAGATTTTAACAAAAGTGTCAGTGTAGATGAGACCTATTTTGTCCCATTTTAGCATCTTTGTATGGATCTCTTTCACAATCTAAAAGCTTATCAACATAATAAAGGGTGGCCTATGGCCTTGTCCACACAAACTTGCATCAATTTAGCTAAAGATGTTTTTAAATCAATTGTGTTAAATTGGTGAAAAACCCTATATAGACACTTACTTTGATTAAAGAGTAGGTGATGTCAATTTTAGCAAAATTGATTCCTGACTGACAAATTTAAATGGAATAAACTGTCTATCCAAGATTTTGTACTAGTTTATTTTTACATATATAAAAAATCAGGTTTTAAAACTGATTTACATGAAATCAGTGTAACTTTCTAGTGTAGACAGGCCCCAGGATCAAAGCTGACCATCTTTAGAAATAGATATAAGAAGTGAGATACACAACATTTCCTTTGACTATGAATTTAATCTTGGGCATTTAGCTAGCTAGTCAGGTGTCTCTCCATTCTATAGGCTAAATTCAGATGGGGGTAAAGATGGTACATCCCCATTAATAAAAATTAACTCCGTATTCAATACCATTGAACATGACCCTATATTTTTAGTACGTCAGAGGGCCTGATATATTGCTTCTGTTAATGGGAAATGTGAATAGACCCAACTTTGAACCATCTGTACTGTAATGTGCATCTAGATCCCATAGTTACAGTGCCTTATTAATCTGTATAATAAGCAGCAAGTAACTGTAAAAAATATGAGGGCAATTTGCATAAATAATAGCCAACTAATTTTAATGTGAAAGGTAGCTATCTACCAGATGAAATACCCCAAACCTTCACTAGTGGCAAGCAGACCACAATATCATTATACAGTCACTTGGTAGCCTCATCTTAACTTCATATATATATATAAACAATAGATCACAATAAAATCAATACTAATACAGGTACAACAAATGCTTAAGGTACTCAGAACAGAGATATGGAAGGAATCATTCCTACAGCTCCATTTACAGTGCTGCAGATTATCAGTGGCTTTTGTACGTTTCAGTTTCCTGATATTCAGTGAGTCATTCAGTTACAACAACTCTGATGATTTAACAAATCATGTGATAGTAGAGCTGGAGAAGAGGTGTAAAGAAAGCAAAAGGAAGTGATCCTTTAGACTGTTATGAAAGCTAACTAAAGTAGTAATTTTGCTCAAACCTTGTGGGATAAATGTTATGAGTAAACACTGTATGATCACAGATATGTAACTGGAGAGAGAGATTGAGACTTCAAAACAGATCCCTAAAATGAGAAATTAAGTGAAAATATTTGTTTTAGAAACTGTAAATTAATACAAATAATTATGTGGAAATGCCTATTTCCTAAAAAATACCCCCAATTTATTGTTCATTTTATCTATTAAATGTATGTATCTATATTTTTATATCTCACTCATCACAGTGAGAACTATATTATCTTACTGAAGACCTGAATCAGAATTCCATATTTCATTTGTCTGAAAAATAAAAGTATCTTTCTGCATGGGGCGGGCACTATCTGTTAGTGTGTAGTAATTTTTCATTTCTGCCCCCTGAATTAACATTTATTTAGCCGCAAGGGAAAGTAATAGATTGGTTTCAGACTTGTCCCTACATTAAAACACAGGTTAATACAATTTATTTATTTGTGATCAGGAGCATTCCAGGACAGAAATAAATGTAATTCACAATTAATAGGATTCCCTGTAGTTGGTGTTATGTTGTATTAGTAACTGGAAATATTGCACTGTTAGCCAATACTGCTACTATGTGTAGAATATGTGCACCAACAAGTTAGCTGGGTATAGAACCCGGTTGTCTGACTAACTAGTAATTCAGATAGAACAGGCAAATGACTTTTTTCTTGACAATGCTACTGTTGTTGTAATGTGCAAAAGAATCCTATTATGACTGTATGGCAACAGGCTTTACAAAAAGAACAATAACCATAGCAACAATCTTTCTCAGTCTAATAAGTATAAAATGACAAATCATTGGCAGTGCCAGTTTTTAAAAGGCATATAGTTCTTTGAAAGCTGGATTTGTTGAGATATTATAATATTCTGAACTTAATGAAGTGCTACAAATCCTTAACGTATGGTTAGAGAATGACACCCTGTAGTGGGTTTTGAAAATATCTGCATCTGAATGGTACTCTTGAACTCTGTAATTGACTTCCTGAATCATACAGTGTTTCTTTTGTCTTTATGCAGAATTATAATTTAAGGTTCCAAATGCAATAAACTTCTGTCAGTGTGCAATAAGTTCACTTACTAATAGCATCATCTTAAAAATGGTAATCTGAAGAAAGTTCAATTTAACTGTTTTTTTCATACAACTTATGTCAAAGGGCTTTTCAAAATACAGCATTTAATAAGAGCTTTAATTAATGAGTGTACCATTTCAGAACCTGCCATAAGAAAGATGTGAACAAACTGGAGAGAGCATAGAGGAGAGCAACAAAACTATAAGAGGTCTAGAACACATGAGTAAAGGTTGAAAGAATTGGGTTTAGTTTAGAGAAGAGGAAGTGGGGGAAAAGATAATAGTCTTCAAATATATTAAGGTCTGTTACAGAGAGGACGGTGATCAATTGTTCTCCATGTCCATTGAAGGTAGGGCAAAAATTAATTGGCTTAGTTTGCAGCAAGGGAGATTTAGGTTAGATATCAGGGAAAAACTAATTATCAGCGTAGTTAAATACTGGAACAGGTTACCTTGGGAGGTTGTGGAATCTCAGTCATTGGAGGTTTCTAAGAACAGGTTAGACAAACAACTGTCAGGGATGGTCTAGATATATTTAATCTTGCCTTAGCATGGGGGGGAGGGTTGGACTAGGTGATCTCTTGAGGTCCCTTCCAGTCCTACATTTCTATGATTCTATAATGCATTCATATCTGTTTACTAGACTATTTTCATTGTATTTTAATTTTGTTTAAATTTTGCCAATTCCTATTATATTACTTTCATACCATGAGGGCTTTTTAAGAAAACCTAGTGCTAGATGTTTATCCCAGAAGACATGACCTAGTATTGTAAACCTCATGTTGAGGCTCCCTGTGTTTATAGTCTCAAATCCCAGTAGGTTTGATTTAATTTAGCCTTTCAACTGTTGTGAAAAATCAAATAAATGCAGGGCTTTGGAGCTGTGCTCCGGCTCCGCTCCAGCTCCAGGCAAAAACCTGCAGCTCCACTGCTCCGGAGCTGCTCCGGGCTCCGCTCCAAAGCCCTGAATAAATGGAGGTATTCCAGGGCTGAATTTAACCTGTAATTTATAAATTCACACTTTCCTATACAGACCAATTGCTTTTATATTTTATATTTGAAAGAATAAGAAGTAATATTTAACATCTTGATTGTTTCATGGAAAAGTAAACCAGTAGCCCCAGTTTCACCAAAAGGAGGTCCCTCAGCTCCCCCTGGTGTCAATATAAATTGGGGGTGCTCAGAACCTAACAAGATTGGATCTCTGCTGTCTACCAGTTGATCAGATTATATTCAGACATAATTTACTTAAGGTATACCTTCCTGTTTTGTATGGTTATTGGAAAGGCTAACATGATTTTAGATTATTATATAAACTTCTTGATAGGAATATTTAAAAAAAATTAAATTGAAATAGCCAAAATAATTGTTTAGAACAATGCACAATATACATTGAAATTATAACATTGTCAGAATCTCCCTAATACTGTGATGAAAGTCAGTTTCTAGATTTTCTCAAAATAAGTTTATCTTGTTTGCATGAGATATCTCTTGAATGTCATTTGAAAACAAAATGTTCCTATTGGTTTCTAGTAACTAAGAGCCCTAACCAGCAAAAAAATATCCTTGGCCCTCAGAGACATGCAACCCTGGAAAGATCCTAGGTGTGTAGGAGGGTGACCATACACTAATCAGTTGGATTTGTCACAGCATACTCAGTGGAGCCACAGAATCATAGAAACAGGAGATGTAAAAGACCATATAGGTCATTTTGACTGTTGTCCATCTCCATGCACGTACAGGAATGTTCCCTAGAGCAGAGGTTCTCAAACTGTGGTCCATGGACCACCAGTGGTCCACGAGCTCCATTCAGATGGTCCGCAGATAGTTCCCTCCAAGGTGCGTGCCCGGGTGGCCGCACAGAAGAGAATGAAGGGCCACCCACCTAATTAGTGGAGCCGCGCAGGCATGGCTCCACTAATTAGGTACCTGGACCCTGGAGAAGATGCACATGTAAGGTGAGGTGGTGGCCTTGGGGGGAATAGAGGGTAGGTGGGAGGGGGCAGTGGGGTGAGAAGAGGGGGTGGGGGGAATTTGGGACGTGCAGGGCAGCGGCGGCCAGAGAAAGAGGGGACTTTCCCCAGCTCCAGGGCTGCAGCTGCCAAGGAGAGAGGGCCCTCCTTCCCAGTCTCAGCTCTGTGGCTGCTGTGGCAGGGGAGAAACCCCCCTCCTTCCCAGCCCCAGCTCGGGTGCTGCCGCGGCAGGGGAGAGACCCCCCCCTCCTTCTGAGCCTCAGCTTGGGGGCTGCTGTGGCGAGGGAGAGACCCCCCCCTCCTTCCCAGCCCCAGCTTGGGGGCTGCTGCAGCAAGGGAGAGCGGGAGAGACACACTCCCCTTCCCAGCCCCAGCTCGGGGGCTGCCACGGCAGGCGAGAGAGGGCACATCCATTGCATTAGAAAGGTAAGACTACTGATATTAAAATATGAGTTGTGTGTTTTTATTTGTAGAACAAAAAACGTTTATTATTATTATTTTATATAGTGCTTTTATCCAAAGCGCTTTACAATAGTTAGCTAATGGTACAAACAACATTTGGAAAGATCATTAAGTGGTCCGCCGAGACCCTCAGCAATTTTCAAGTGGTCCACGAAAAAAAAAGTTTGAGAACCACTGTCCTAGAGCATATTTTCTATCACTTTTTTTCCAATTTAAATAGTCTTCTTTGGGAGATTTTCACAATCCAGTAGATCTGTGGGGAAATTATAACCTAATATTCAGCCTAGATTTGCTCTTTATTAATGTCAGTTTGACTGGAACTGAAAATTGAGGCTTGTGTTTTCTTCTCCTGTACTTGGCGTGTCCTTTGAATATGTTCATCTTTCTTGAAAATAAGAGACTGATTCTGTCTCTTATAACTTTTTTCTCTCTCTATGCTTTGGAGTTAGTGCTTCTTTCTCCATGTACTTTGATTATATTCCTTTTTCATATAAATGCCACGTAGTCTCGTTGAACAATTTAGTCCCCTGTTTAAACTGCTTGCTTTTCTTTTTTACGCTAGAGGGAGCATTTTACTGTGCTTTCTTTTTGCTGCTCTTGTATTTTCTATGTTCACAGAGATGTATTTGCTTATTGTTCTTTTTACATATTCATATAATCATGGAATGCATTTTATATAGTTTGTACACTGTACTTGGAAAATTTAGTGTTTTGAACAAATTACCATTTAAAAATTATTTGAGCATGTGTGAATGAAATGCTTGTGTCTCATGGATTGTCGGTCCTTATACATGAAGTCTTTTATTTATCCACAGAATGGGTACAGCCAAAGCAGGAGCAACACAAACTTCCCACACTGCACGGCAGATGTGTCTCAGGTCTGATTTTAAAGGGACTACTTTGAGAGGTAATAGGTTAATTCATTCTCCACATCTTTTTTATCCTTGTTCTCTTTGTTAAGCCTGCAAATAAAAGAACCAATTGCTGTGGTGTATATTGTGATATAGTCCTCACAAATCTTACATCAGTTTAACTAAAATCAGTTTTTAAATCAAGTTAGTTAAACTGATGGCAACTTCTGTGTTGACACGGTTAAATCAGTTTACAATGGACTTGTACTGATTTAGCATAATTCAAAATGTTTTGATGTAAGTCAGTTGTAAATGGATTTAAGTGTGTCCATACAGGTTTTGTATCAGTTTAACTAAATTTATTTTAAAAGAACTTTTAGGCTGACAGTGCCTTAAAGTCTGAATAAAAACACTTCCTCTCAGTCTCCAGTACATTATTTCTTGTGGAGTCATAGTCTCACTAGTTCTCCAATTTCCATATAGTGCTCCAGAAAAAATGGGCTAGAAAGAACCTGATATTTCTAATGTTGAAGTAGAAAAATCCACATAAAAAATAAACAAATAGACTTTCACGCTTTCTTTATAAACCAGTAAGAAACAAAAAAGGAAACATCTTATTTTTCTCTTTGCAGATCACATTTAATGTGGTATTAACTTCATAGCCCTCGTGGACTCATTTACATTATTAAACAATTATTAAGTAAGCAACAAACCTTGAACATGAGTAAAATAACCTTTTTATACTCCTTTATACTGTTGCATTTTGCAGATTTCTTGGCAGCAGTTTTCAAAGAGAACAGTCATTCCAATGAATTGATGGTAGGGTTTACTGGGTATATTGAACCATAATGTGAGTATGTATTTCTGAGACATACTTAATATATTGTTGAGTATAGAGTGTGCTTCTGTAAATGCTATCTTCAATTTATCCATAATAGAGATCAGAGGTGATTTTGCTTCTTGTTTTTTTGACATTTTTCCCTGCACATTTTTTTAATCTGCCATCTCTGTAGTACCTTACATCCACCAGAAAAAATGGGCAAATAGACTCTTCATGCTGTTGTTCTGTATCTTGTTCGGTAATATCAAAGAGTGACCTGCTCAGCACTCCACCCAATGAAACTTCATAGATCCCTTTTCATTGGTTAGCTTCTTCAAGCTTTTGATCCAAGATTATTTAGGAAGAAATCTCAGCCAAGTTTGCCAACAGGCTTTGTACGTTTGTTGACTTTGCAGGTCTACAGTATGTTAGAAGCAAAAATAATATAATTTAAAAAATGTTCTGCTCCCTAACCAAAGTAGCAGTGATATCTTCTGATCTCAAACTGAAGCTCAAGCTTGGTTAGTACTTAGCAGGGAAATCCAGCAGCAGAAAGTGGTGGGTGGGTTCAGCAGGTGGCCCACTTTGAGTCAGCATGAATCAATTCTCAGGTTAGTGTTAAACTGTACAGTGTTGATGGAGGTGCTGATTTCAGATTAAAGATAGGTGATCTATGTACAGAGGCCTTGAAGGATAGTACTTTTTGGTTAATGACATGGACTCAAGAAATTAGTTTTTCTACTAACTTTTTAGAAGGCCATCAATAGCAAATACAGAGAAATGCTTATCAGTTCTGTTTGCAAACAGCTTCTCAGTTTTTCCTTTGGAGGTATGACTTAACATCTAAAGTTATTTTTAGGAGGAAGGATAGGATGAGACATACTGTCAAAATCCAAACTCTGTTAAATTCATGCAATGCAAACTAACTGCAAATTAAGTCAATGGTGTTACTTTGGACTTAGTCATGTAATTTAGTTTAGGATGTGACAGTTCATAATGTAGATTTGAAGGAATTTCTTTTATAACCTTATCTTAAAAGTTTATAGTCCTTTCAAGAGTAAATGTCTGCCATTTCTTTAATTACACTAATTTTAAAACTTTATTAAATCTCTGGATACACTGTGCTAATACGTTACAGGAACTCAGTTTGAGTATTCTGGAGTAACAGGAGAAAAGTATATCCCAGTGGTTCAATTCTGAATTCATGAATAGATGAACCAATGTCAGTTCAACACTTAGAGTCCTTTCTGACATCCATACATTGCAGTGATGTAAATGTTTTTAAAAAAAAATCATTCTCAACTGTGGAATGGACTCTGAAATGCTTTCCCTGGATAATGCAGAGTCCTGTCTTTTATTTCAAGTAATTAAATCAATGATGGGTTCACCTCTAATTTCATACTAAGGCAAGTCTTCCTTAAAGTGATGTAACTGCAGTCAATTGCTTTGCAAAAAATTTGAACAATTTCATTATGAGAACAGACATGCTCTGGAGGTAGAGCCTACAGCAGGGGTCGGCAACCTTTCAGAAGTGGTGTGCCGAGTCTTCATTTATTCACTCTAATTTAAGGTTTCACCTGCCAGTAATACATCTTAATGTTTTTAGAAGGTCTCTTTCTATAAGTCTATAATATATAACTAAACTATTGTTGTATGTAAAGTAAATAAGGTTTTTAAAATGTTTAAGAAGCTTCATTTAAAATTAAATTAAAATGCAGAGCCCCCCGGACCAGTGGCCAGGACCTGGCCAGTGTGAGTGCTACTGAAAATCAGCTCCCATAGGTTGCCTACCTCTGGCCTATAGAAAGGAAATGGCTGGCACACTTTCTAAAATCATATATTAACCATGTTTTCTTTAGTCTCTCCCATTGTATAATCCAGGGAGCAGATTTGTGGGTAGACTTTTGGCAATGAACAATTAGATACAATTTTGTCTAAATATTTTGTGATCTCTCATATCATTAACACTGTCAGATTAAAAATCATGGATCCTAGCAATTGCCAAAGGTGCTGTAAGTTTAATGGACTGGTCCCCTTAGAGACTGGTCTGTGCAAGGACTGGTTGGCATGGCACTTTGGCCCCATGGAATAGAGCTATGCCAGCTTTATACCACCTTGGGAGTCCCCTGTGTGCTGCCTTAACTGTAAAGCAGCTGGAAATGGGAGTGAGGGGGTCAGAGATGTGGCTTTTATGGATGTGCACAGCTTCTAAAAAGAAACAAACTAATAATAAACAGTGTTTGGGGACAGTTTGAGCTGTTGTTCCCTTGATCATCCTCCATCAACCTTGTGATCATCCTCCCCAGTGTGATTAAGGAGGGGGTGTAGGGCCGAACTAGGAGAGAAGGCCTTCGAAGCCAGAGGCTAAGCGACCAAGGGGAGCTAGTGAACCGGGGACTGCAAACAGGGGAGTTAGAGAGGGCGAAGGAGGGTCCCCTGCTGAACGAACAAGGTGCGAACAAGGTGTGAGTACTAACCTTGGGGTGAGTGAGTTTGTTTGGCTGTTTGTGTTTTTCTTTTTCTTTCAGGTTATTTCAGTTACAGTGTCAATTGGGATTGTGTATTTGGGGACAGTTTAAGCCATTGTTCCCTTGATCAGCCTCGTGATCACCCTCTCCCTGTGTGATTAACGAGCGGGTAGGGCTGACCTAGGAGGGAAGGCCTTAAAAGCCAGAGGCTAAGCGACCAAGGGGAGCTAGCGAACAGGGGAGTTTGAGAGAGGGAGTCATAATTTTATCGTTATTGTTAGGAAGGGCCCCATTGCCAGTGCCAGCACTGCTCCTGTCTCCTCCACCTGTGCCTGTATCCAGACAGACAACCGAACCATGGATGCCTCTACCCAGATCCTGGTGTGGATTGGCACAGACTGTGGCCTGCATTTCCCACTCACAGAAAGCCAGGCTGGGAGGACCATCCCGTGTGAGAGGTGTCTGCTGGTGGAATCTCTCAGGAAACAGGTGGGAGAGCTACAAGAGGAGGTGGCTAGGCTGAGGAGCATCCCTGCACAGAAGAAATTCATTGACAGTATTCATATGGAGACTTCCAAGGCTGAGGATGCTATCCAGCTAGAAAGGACTGCTGTCATGCCCCTGGGTGAGGAGGATAAGGCTCTGGTACAGGGAGCACACTGGCTGCTGGTTACTTCTGGCAGCAGGCAGTGCTCCACCCCTACTCCCAACCCACCCACTTTGGTGATGGGGAACCATTATGCTGCCCTGACAATGAGTGATGAGGAATCACCCCCAAAGGTTGAAGAGGAGAAGCCATGTACCCCCAAGACTGGGAGGATCACAGCCACCACTCCCAGGAGGAACGTAGGGTAGTGGTGGTTGGAGACTCTCTTCTGAGGGGGACGGAGGCACCCATCTGTCACCTCCTGGGATGCCATGTCAGGGCATACTGCCTGCCAGGGGTCCGTATCCGAGATGTTACAGAGGGATTGCCGAGGATCATCCGGCCCTCTGACTACTACCCCATGCTACTCATCCATGTGGGCACTAATGATATTGAGAAGTATGACCCTCAGCAGATCAGAAGTGACTACAGGGCTCTGGGAGTACCAGGTTAAGGAGTTGGGAGTGCAGGTGGTGTTCTCTTCAGTCCTTCCAGTCAAGGGTAGGGGCCTCGACAGAAACAGATGCATCCTGGAGGTGAATGCCTGGCTGCGAGGATGGTGTCGCCAGAAGGTCTTCGGCTTCCTTGACCATGGGATGTTGTTCCAGGAAGGAGGACTGCTAAACAGAGTTGGGGTCCACCTATCGAGGAAGGGAAAGAGTATATTTGGCTACAGACTGGCTAACCTAGTGAGGAGGGCTTTAAACTAGGTTCAACAGGGGCAGGTGACCAAAGCCCACAGGTAAGTAAAAAACATGGAGACCTGGGAGAAAGGTCGGAATCTGAGGGGAGGATGGGCTGTTATAGCAGAAATAAGGGAGACACAAGACAGAACAGGAGGGGGAAATCAAATCAGTATCTTAGATGTCTGTATACTAATGCGAGAAGTATGGGGAATAAGCAGGAAGAACTCGAAATGCTAGTAAATAAACACAACTATGATATAGTTGGCATCACAGAGACTTGGTGGGATAATATGCATGACTGGAATATTGGTATAGAAGGATACCGCTTGCTCAGGAAGGACAGGCAGGGAAAAAAGGGAGGAAGTGTTGCCTTATATATTAAAATGTATACACTTTGAATGAGGTTGAGATAGAAATAAGAGACAGACTTGTTGAAAGTCTCTGGGAAAGGATAAAAGGGGTAAAAAACAAGGTTGATGTCATGGTAGGAGTCTACTACAGACCATCAAGCCAGAAAGAAGAGTTGGATGAGGCTTTTTTTAAACAACTAACAAAATCATCCAAAGCACAGGACTTGGTGGTGATGGGGGACTTCAACTACCCAGACATCTGTTGGGAAAATAACACAGCAGGGCACAGATTATCCAATAAATTCTTGGAATGTATTGGAGACAATTTTTTATTTCAGAAGATGGAGAAAGCTATTAGAGGGGAGGCAGTTCTAGATTTGAATTTGACAAATAGGGAAGAACTGGTTGAGAATTTGAAAGTGGAAGGCAGCTTGGGTGAAAGTGATCATGAAATGATAGAGTTCATGATTCTAAGGAATGGTAGGAGGGAGAACAGCACAATAAAGACAATGGATTTCAAGAAGGGAGACTTTAGCAAACTCAGGGAGTTGGTAGGTAAAATCCCATGGCAAGCAAGTCTAAGGGGAAAAACAATTGAAGACAATTGGCAGTTTTTCAAAGAGACATTATTAAGGGCACAAGAGCAAACTATCCCACTGCATAGGAAAGATAGGAAGTATGGCAAGAGACCACCCTGGCTTAACCAGGATATCTTCAATGATCTAAAACTCAAAAGAGAGTCCTACAAAAAGTGGAAACTCGGTCAAATTACAAAGGATGAATATAAACAAATAACACAAGTCTGTAGGGACAAAATTAGAAAAGCCAAGGCACAAAACGAGATTAAACTAGCTAGGGACATAAAAGGAAACATGAAAACATTCTACAAATACATTAGAAGCAAGAGGAAGACCAAGGACAGAATAGGCCTGTTACTCAATGGGGGGGAAAGACAATAACAGAAAATGTGGAAATGGCAGAGGAGCTTAATGACTTCTTCGTTTCGGTTTTCACCATGAAAGTTTGTGGCGATTGCACGTCTAACATAGTGAATGCCAGTGAAAATGAGGAAGGATCAGAGTCTAAAATAGGAAAAGAACAAGTCAAAAATTACTTAGACAAGTTAGATATCTTCAAATCACCAGGGCCTGATGAAATGCATCCTAGAGCTGACTGAGGAGATATCTGAGCCATTAGCAATTATCTTTGAGAAGTCATGGAAGACTGGAGACATTACAGAAGACTGGAAAAGGGCAAATATAGTGCCCATCTATAAAAAGGGAAATAAGGACAACCCAGAAAATTACAGACCAGTCAGCTTAACTTCTGTACCTGGAAAGATAATGGAGCAAATAATTAAGCAATCAATTTGCAAACATCTAGAAGATAATAAGGTGATTAAGTAACAGTCAGTATGGATTTGTCAAGAACAAATCCTGTCAAACCAACCTGATAGCTTTCTTTGACAGGGTAACAAGCCTTGGGGATGGGGGGAAGTGGTAGATGTGGTATATCTTGACTTTAGTAAAGCTTTTGATACTGTCTCACATGACCTTCTCATAAACAAACTAGGGAAATACAACCTAGATGGAGCTACTATAAGGTGGGTGCATAACTGGTTGGAAAATCATTCCCAGGGAGTAGTTATCAGTGATTCACAGTCATGCTGGAAGAGCATAACGAGTGGTGTCCCGCAGGGATTGGTTGTGGGTCCGGTTCTGTTCAATATCTTCATCAATGATTTGGATAATGGCATAGAGAGTGCACTTATAAAGTCTGCAGATGATACCAAGCTGGGAGGGGTTGCAAGTGCTTTGGAGGATAGGATTAAAATTCAAAAAGATCTGGACAGACTGGAGAAATGGTCTGAAGTAAACTGAATGAAATTTAATAATGACAAATGCAGAGTACTCCACTTAGGAAGGAACAATCAGTTGCGCACATACAAAATGGGAAATGAGTGCCTAGGAAGGAGTACTGCGGAACGGGATCTGGGGGTCATAGTGGATCACACGCTGAATATGAGTGAACATTGTAATGCTGTTGCAAAAAAAGCAAACATCATTCTGGGATATATTAGCAGGAGTATTGTAAGGATGACACGAAATGGGAGACAACTGCAGCAGTAGCAGCAGCAGCTGCCATCCTCTCCATGAAGTCTGGTTTGGCCCATTTGGAGCCAGACGGAGACCTGAGATCTAATTTCAGCTCTTCCATTGACTAATATTAGTTCCTTGCACTTCAAAGCTCTTCTTATTGAGCAAGGCATTATACTTGTACCTTAGGAGTCAGGCAAGCAATTTCTTCCAATTTTATAAATAAGGTGACTGAGAGGTTTTAACAGGTAACATCTGGCAGAGGTAGGACTAGAACCCAGGTCTATAAGTCTCATCTACGTAGCCAAACGTTCAGATTTCTAAGTATTTAGGCCTTGCCCTTCTCAATGTTGCAATGCCTAACTGATTTAGGAGCCTAAGTCTATTTTTCAAAATTGATGTAGTCATGTACCTAAGTCTTTGAAAGATAATCAGACTTAGGCTCCTAGGTCAGTTAAGAATTGCAACGATAAGCCTAACTCCCTTTCAGAATGAAATATATCTATAGGCTTAGCAATGCTGTTTATAAGTAGGGCCCTACCAAATTTGTGCCAACTTTCTAACCGAACACCCTTGCCCCACCCACTCACTCCATCCCCCATCCCTCCGTCACTCACTCTACCCCACTCTCACTCACTCATTCATTTTCACGGGGCTGGGGAGAGTGCCTTTTTGACCGGTGTTCCGGTTGAAAACCGGACACCTGGCGACCCTAATTTGCAGCTGTGAAAAATGCATCACGGACCGTGAAATCTGGTCTCCTTCGTGAAATCTGGTCTTTTGTGTACTTTTACCTATACAGAAGTAAGGGTGGCAATACCATACAATGCCACCCTTCTGTGCTGTTGCTGGTGGCAGCGCTGCCTTAGGAGCTGGGTGCCCAGCTAGCAGCTGCCGCTTTCCACTCTGCCTTCAGAGCTGGGCGGCTGGAGAGTGGCGGCTGCTGGCTGGGTGTCTAGCTCGGAGGTCACTGCCGCTACCAGCAGCAGCGCAGAAGTAAGGGTGGCATAGTGTGAACACATGCACAAAATTTGCTGTTTATGTTGCAACCAACCCATGAAAAATGTGTGATTTGTCCACGATTTAAGTAGACCCCTATTTGTAAGCCACTAGTTTCATGCTCCTCCACAGTCAGGAAGAGAACCCAGGATTACTGATTTACAATATTACTCTGTTGTCCAGGAAATAGTTCTGTAAGTGTGTGTGTTCCATCCCTCTCTAGTGGCTGGTCCACACAGAATATAATAGTCTACTAAAGGTAGTTCTTTCTCTCAAGTGGTAGAGATTTGTGATGTGGATCTAAAGTTCCTGGGTCACAATCCTGCTAATGACCTACGCAGGATCAATACAGATCCATATGATGGAATTTGGTTTTTAAATTTGCTTCCTAAAAACATAAATTGTATTTAAAAAATTAAGTTAAAAGAATGTCAAGGCTGCAAAATTAAGAACTCGATGTTAATAAATGCTGGAATTAAGGTTGCGTGTACAACCTTAATTTGGCTCCCCTGAGTATGCATTATGATATAGTTCTTACTTACATGATCATATGCTTTGTACAACAGGACCTCTGCCTCACTGACAAACATTGAATAATAAAGAGAAGAGAGGATTTTCTCTGGTGTTTAATGCACCAGACTGGGACCCAGAACACCTAGGTTCTATACCTGGCTCTCTTACCAGCTTCCTATATAATGCAAGACACAACTATCACAATCCATATGCAAAAAGTATGTGTGTGTGTGTGGGGGGGGGGGGGGGGCGGGCAGAAATTCACTGGCATCTTCTGAGTGTTTGACTTTGCTACCTTTTTTTTTTTTTTTTAGTGTTGCACACTAATACAAACTGAAAGAATACAGCTATGGATATAATTATCATACAGTGTCAGCGTCTGAATATTCGTAGATCAAATAGACTACCAAATTACTATTTACCAAATTGTGCCAATATAGGTTTGGAAAACCCTTCTTTTGGATGCATTTTCTTCTATAAAGAATTGTATTGGGCTGGACCAGAAAAAAAGAACAAACACACAAAATCAATTTAACACTAAATGAAAAGCAAAAAATAACTATAAGATACCTTTTTAGGATTAATTTAGAGAATTCTTTCAATCCATAAGAGTGTGTGTATAATATATATAAAACACATCACTTTATTAAAGATATATTCTATTAATTGGGAAAATGAGAGTAGAAAATTAATTTTCCTCCCACAATGTTAATGAAGGAATAAAGAAACTAATTTTCCGTTGCTGTTAGGGGTTTATCCACTCCTTCGCATATTAAGAAATTAATGTAACAGATCCAGTCAGCTGAACATAGTCTCTGATTTCCCCCACCCCTAACACCAGGTCCTTGTTTCACATAAAATTATTAAAAATAAATTTGAAACAGTCTACAGAAGGTATCTTAACTTCAGCCTCTTAGTGTTTTTAGATCCTAATATTTACGGATTTGAGGCCCAATCCTGTTAGCAATGAAATCTTCCTATGGATTTGATTTGAGGGTATTTGCTAATTCTGGCTCACCATTAACAAGAATTTTTTCCTTGCATTTATTTAATTTTTTTTTTAAAATATCTCCTTGACTTACTTTATTTTCCTCACTAGTATTTGATTTTTTAATTTTGTCAAATGATCCTCTTTTTCACTTGACTCAAATGCTGAAGAGAGGGAAAAAAGCTCCCAGACATGGAATTGTCTTTATTGCTCTGCATTCTGAAAAATCTAGTTTTGATCACAAAAGTTTGAGAACTTGAGAATGTTATTAAACAATGACCAGGGACCAAGTTTTGCCTTGTTGAACCATGAATTTGTGCTACAACAAAATAATCTGAAATTCTCCTGGGACATTGTTTTTGTTTTGTTTTGTATTTTTGCATACAAAAAATGCTAAACTCAGAGGGTTTTGTAACTGTAAAATGAAACTCACAAATTCCCTTAAGGTATTTAAAATAAGTTTTATATTGCTTTTGATATGTACATAATATTTTTTCCTTTCTTCAAAATGTACATCTGAATTGAATGCTGGTGAAAGGTGCTGACTCTGATAATATTGGAAATTATTTTTCCTTAGAGAGCCAAATCCTTCTTATCTTACTTACTACTTACACAAATAGCCCAATTGACTTAAATGGGTCTACTCATATTAATATGACTTGAGCAAGTTTTGGCCCAGATAGGGGATAGGATCTGCAATATTCATTTTAATTAAAGAAAAAAATCTGAGAATTTCAGTGTTTTTTGGTTTTGAGAGGATACAATTCAGGTGAAAATCAGGGAACAGGCAAATAGAGGTATCATTGTGTTGGAATTTCAAAGTCTCAGCAGTATCAATGCAATTTTCATTTTCTTCCAAATGTCTGCCAGGTCCATTATGTTATGTGGTCTCAAGAATCCTGGAATAACTCCAGTAGGACACGGAAACTTGCCACAAATAGCAAGTTTCAGTGTCCTACTGGAGGATTCTTTTTATGGACGCAATCCTAGAGATGCAAAACATGCTGGCCCTGATCCAGCAAAGTACATAAGCATATGCTTAACTTTAAACATGAGAGTAGTCCCATTGGTTTTAAAAGGACTACTTGTATGCTTAAATTTAAGCATACACTTTATAAATTATTTGTTGGATCACAGCAACTTGTAGGAGTGAGCCATATTTCCAGTGAAATACTAAGCTAGATCTCATCCAAGACAGCAGCAAGACGATATTTGTGACTATGTCTATGGCAAGGAGATAACTACATAAAACAGTTCTTAACTTCTGCAAAATTCTCATGTGGAAAACTCTTTGGAGAGGCTCTTGACAATATTGTGGAACAAAACAAAACATGTTCTTCCAGCACCTAGGGACAATAGAAAATTTCAATGCCAAAGGATTTTCTTTCAGCAGTTTTAATAAAGAAAGTCCAGGAAGATGCAGGACTTTGGTTACAACAGGCACAGGCCATGGAACAGAATTAGTAGAGGAGGAATAGGCAGATCTACCGCTGATGTCCTGGACACGCAGGAAGAAAGACAAGATTCAAGAGATGTTTGAATCAGGCTGCAACTTTAACAACTTAATTCATCTGGGAGCTAACTGATGTGGGTGTGTGAGAGGGGCCCAGCTGGAGGGGCAGGACCTATGTATCCTCCTCTGGGTGCACAGAGGCCGTCTGGTCATGTTCCCTCTGCCACTTTCTTGTCCCAACCCAAAGGAACAGGGGAGTCCATAAAGGAGACAGTACCCCTTTCTTCACACTGTCCAGAAAAAGAACCCAGGCCTTTGAGGTTTGGGGTGGGAGGTGCAGTCATGCTATTTAGAAGAACTTCTGTGAGAAAGCAACCTCTTCCATTCAATCAAAGCTAAGTGGGGGAATTCTTTCTGCTTTCTTTTTAATCAGTGGCAAAGACAACTAAGTGCTGGAAGTTATCTGCCAAGATTATGCCATCAAGTTAGCTGAGACACCTACACTGACCATCCCATTATCAACATCCAGAGATCTCAGAGAGCCAACACAGTCCAAATGGTATTGCATAGGTGTGAGATGTGAGTGTGACTTTTCTAGAGGCCTCCAATATTGTTGGCCTTTTTTTCTTCTGTAACATATACAAACTAATATCTAATTTGCTATACACTATCATCTATAAGGACCACTAATTCCAATGGTGTCAAGTATCAGAGGGGTAGCCGTGTTAGTCTGAATCTGTAAAAAGCAACCGAGGGTCCTGTGGCACCTTTAAGACTAACAGAAGTATTGGAGCATAAGCTTTCGTGGGTGAATGCCCACTTCATCTGATGAAGTGGGCATTCACCCACGAAAGCTTATGCTCCAATACTTCTGTTAGTCTTAAAGGTGCCACAGGACCCTCGGTTGCTAATTCCAATGGGAAATTTGTGAGAGAAAGACCAGCAGGATTTTACCCCAGCTGTCTTTCAGAAAGACTGCATTCCAGGTTTCTTCCTCATCAAATATCTGTACTTTGAAATATTTTTATCTCGGTGTATTATGTTGTATTTTTCAAAGGTGAATCTCAGTATTATTTTCTGCCATGTGTTTAATCTCTGTAAATACTCTTTGTATTATTCCTCTGTCTTCTTAGTATTTTCTCTATTAAATATTAACTTTTTCACAGTTAAATATCTTGTGAATTTACCTGATTCATTACTTTAAAAAAATCTTGACTGAGGCTTAAAAAAAAAAGAGTCTAAACTGCAAAATTTTGAAAACTTGGAGGAACATGTTAGAGCTCTTTGTGGACTGATGTTATCTTATGATGCTTGATGAAAGGCTAAAGAGACCTAACTTGCTATGTTCCATCTAAGGTATTCTTTCTAGATGGACTGTTCTAATGATACCACAAAGCTATGCAGAGAAAGATTATGTATGAATTCAAAAGAACCCAACAACATATAATTTTCTGAACATAAGGATCTCTGGGACGACAGTTCCCAGGTTTCTTGTCAAGTATTTACACTATATCTAAACACATCTATGATATAGGAAAAAACATGCAAAACTCTAGATTATCCTGTGCTACTTGTTTTTGGGAATAGCAGTGTCGAATTCTAGCAATAAATACAATCTCAGGGTATTACTACATTGATATTTTGGGAAATCCCTATTCACAACACAAAGGCTTCAAGCATTTGAAATGATCATCAAAATATTTGACATTGTCAAGAGTGACATCTATTTCGTTTTGTCCCACATGTTTCTTAACATTTCTGGGAAATACTCCTTTTTATTTAAATTCATTTTAATTTTAATTTGTAGGATTAGCAAGAGAACAGGAGAGGTAATTAAAATAAACAGATCAAGACTGTAATATTAACAGAATCCCACAATCAGGACAACAATTAAAAATAGTTATAAACAAACAACATTAATATTTACAATCTTTATAGTACCACGGGAATAAATGGCCAGAAATAGTGTTTTTCTTTTCTCCTTGGCATGTTGCCTGTCTTGCTATCTCTGGTCTTTTTAAATTTGTGTATTTAAAAAATACAAAACATAGAGACCTAAATTGTTTTATAGAAGATTTTACTATATTTTATTGATACCTTTGCTACAAATATTCTCAGGTAGTAATTACAGTAGTTAACATACAAAGCACTAGCTCTGGAATTTTTCTCAGTGGTATAGATCATCAAATTCATGTAATCTAAAAAAATTACATGGGGTGAAAATATGCCATGAACACCATTCCAGTGCACTATGAATACACTTCCTCAAAGGTGGGGTGTCAAAGGAATTTAAGAAACATGTTGGTGTAATTACAAATATTTAGTACCTGGAATTATGGTGTATATGTTTAGAGTCTATAAAAGGTTCTTCTTTCATATTAGTAGAAATACATATTTGATACAATTTGTGATTCAGACTCCATATTCTGGACTGAATAATTATAGCAAGTGTGAAAATGAACTGTGATATCAAATCTGTGTATAAATTGATAATTGTATTTGGGTTAAGGCTAACACTAAACTCAGATACTAGATCTGATTCTAGAAGACGTAGAGGATTAAGGTTACCCTATTTCACTGTCAAATACAAATATTAACTTATTTCACAAAATTGTATACATGATATAGAATACATTACCATAATAAAATTGATGCAGAAATGAGATAATAGCTGAGAGTTAGTTGCACAAAGGCTTAACTTGATCCAACATATAAGATGGCAGAAAAAATGTACTGTATTTTAAAAAGAATAGCAGTGTTGTTCTCAATAAAGCCTTAGTTGCAGAAGTTGCATCTTTGAACAGACTATAATAATTCACAGTGAAAACCATTAGAATAACGCTGCAAGCTTCTCTAATATGTCATCTGGTTTAGACTAGCATCATAAATATTATTTTGAAGATTGTAGTGTTTATATCATAACATTATGGTTTCCAACAGCTGTCATAGGCACCAGTATGTATTAATCTCATGCTTATATGGAACATTGTCTTTAAACTTCAATAAAAAGATCAGTTCTCTGCTTCATTCAATTTTCAGCTTCCACTGTGGCTTTGACAAGAATATCTGCCATATTAACAGTGTCAGTCCAAATTATGTCCCAACTCGCTAGTACTAAATTAGAGATTTGAAGTCTGCTGTATGAGGAAACTCGCTCAAAAGATGTAGGTTTGAAAATATACCATTTCATAATCATCAGTAAATTTCAAATACATGTCATAGTTTTAACCATCTGAGTAATTCCTGGGATTGCTTTTTCTATGACTGCTTTTCAATTAAATTGTGATTTAAGCTCAGTGAATATTGCTATGAATATCATTGAGAAGCATGAATTGTCCATTTATACAAACAAAATGATTTAATGAAAATCCATGCTGTATTGACATTATAAACTACATGCAAAACAATGGGATTCAAAACCATTTCAAATAACAATATTTTGGAAAATTTTAGTGGTGAGGCTTCTTCACAGAGAGTGAATCGGCACTCAAATTGTGACATGCAACAGAACATTAAATGAAATAAATATCCACAATCCTTTCAGAGCAATCACAATCCTTAGTTATATAAGCAGCAGACTATCATGTAGGAGTAGGGAGGTAGTATTGCCTATGTATATTGCATTAGTGAGATCACTACTGTGTCCAGTTCCAATGTCCATACTTTAAAAAAGACATTGGAAAGACTTGCAAAGGTTCAGAAAGAGCTACAAGCATGACTGAGGTCTGGAAGGAAATGCCTTATGTTAAGAGTATGCAGAGAAGGGCAACTCTATCAGAGCAGAGATTTCCCAAACTTTCCTTTCAATTTGGTGAGGTCAGAATGTTAACCTCACCAGCACATCCGTAACATGATGTGTGTTACCCCCATTATTCAGTCACACTACTCTTCATCACACACCCGCTTCCTCCATTTGCTTATTGTCGATTACAGAGAGACTAAAGAAGTTCAGTCTATTTAGTTTATCCAAGAGGAGTTTAGGAGGTAACTTGCTCACAGTCTATAGGTACCTACATGGGGACAAAGCTTTCTGATAATATAGGGCTCTTTAATTTAGCAGACAAAGGCATAAGATATGATTGGAAGGTGAAGCTAGACAAAGTCAGGCTAGAAATGAGGCACAAATGTTTTATGGGAAGGGTAATTAGCCATGGGAACAACTTACATAAAAATGTGATGGATTCTCCATCACTTGAAGTCTTTCAGTCAACACAGGATAGCGTCTAAAAGATATGCTCTAGCTTGACCAGAAGTTCTGGGTTTGATGTAGGAATTACAGGAGAACATCTATTTATATACAAAAATGTAGTATGTGTTTAATTGTTTTCCTGAATAGGGATAGATTTAAACATATGCCCTGAATCAGGGCCAAGAATTGTAAGCTCTTCAGTGCAGGGAATTTGTCTTCCTACATCTGTGTAAAGTAACTGTAGCACTAACAGTGTGCCATGAATAATGTACTGACCTTGGAGCTATTCTCCTTGAAGCTACAATTATTTTTTAAAATATGTTTTAATTGTTCTCTGAATATTGTATTATTATCATTTACACATTTTACTGAAACTTTGGTCTGTCCCATTTCAATTCATCTAAACTGTCTCCTTAGTGAAACTTGCAAAACTAATGTTGAAAAGCCATATTGTTTTATCTGTTCATTATATGTTCAAACAATATTTAGCTTTATCCACTTATAATATCTGGCCCTGTTCATGTTGAAGTCAATGGGAGTTAGAGCACGATCAGGCTCTAAATGCATAAAATTGGGGATTTGAACATCTACACTAAATTTCATGTAAGTAAGGAGCCATTTACAATGAAAATTGAAAATCTGTGATGACAGACCTTTATGAACAGAACATATATGGCCCCAGTTGCATGTTTTCAATCAGTAATCCCCATGACAGTAAAGGACACTAATGAGCATCTATTCGGGAAGAAAATATTCTGAACAATCATGCATGATTCCTAAATAGCTTAAAGCTTTATATGGATTGACAGTAGGAATTTTTCAGTAATATTTTTATCATGGTCCATTTGTGATAGTTAGCATAGATATAGGGTGACCAGATGTCCCGATTTTATAGGGACAGTCCTGATTTTTGGGTCTTTTTCTTATATGGGCTCCTATTGCCCTCCCCCCCATCCCAATTTTTCACACTTGCTGTCTGGTCACCCTACATAGATAGCACTATGTCTCTTGGGCATGCAGCTGTGGTAACTGGTAAGGTCAATGAGGACTAACTTGATAATGCATTAGAACTGACACAGAGTGACATGGCCACTATTACTTAATTTGACAGTAACTGACAATGCTAAGGTCAGTACTGGCTGCAGTATTGTAAGGACTGGAAAACATTAAGGATTGTCTCCATGTAAATGTATATTGCAATTACTGTTACATTCAGATTTTTTTAAAAATATTCCTTTTTAATGTACTGTAATGTTAACAAATAATCCATCTGAAGAAATACAAAAGTACTTGATTAAATATTAAAATTTTGTTTTTAGTTTTAATTGACCTAATTCTGCTCACCTTTTTTCATGCCAAAGACATGGTATTTCAGGCATCATATTTATAAAGTCAACACTGTGGATCTGAGTGGTTCAGGTATGTGACTTGACATTATACTCGTCCATTATTGGCTATTGCTTTGTTCTGCATGCCTGGCTGAAATTGGGTTGTATATTTCCCAGAGGTCAAATTGTCCACAACTCCTGTTATTTTTGTGCAGGAAACTTAGAAGTCTGAGATAAATTTATTTGGAGATATGACCTTTAGCTGAAATAACACTAGTGGAGCAGGTTTGAAAAAAATGAAAAAATATAGTGCCTATTAAACGATGTAATAGAAAATATTTGGAAAAAAGTCTATAATATTGAGTTAGGGAGATATACGTCGGACCTATCCAAATAATTTAGTACGTTATATGAGATAAAATTTCCAACTGTTCAAATATTGGGGCAGGTCTACAGTACGGAGTTAAGTCGACCTAAGTTACGCAACTCCCGCTATGTGAATAACATAGCTGGAGTTGACGTACCTTAGGTCGACTTATTGTGGTGTCTACACTGTGCTGGGTTGACAGGAGAAACTCTCCTGTCAACTTACCTTACGCAGCATCGATCCACCGGTAAGTGGAGACAAGCCCCTAGAGTTAAACTGAAATCTGAATGACTGTGGAAAATTTTAGTCACAGATTCTTTACTTAAAAAATATAGGAGAAATTGGAAATCTGGAGCCCAACCTTCTTAACTTTTGTCTACTGGGAAGTCTTCTTCCGTTTATATTGTAGTTTGAGTTAACAAGATCTGTTAACTGTGGAATACCTGGAATTATAAATTAAGACTTCATTCAGCAACCAAACTTTTATTATTTTTATGTATAATTATTTCTATAGTGCATGTGTGTGCATGGCTGTTACAGAAAAATTAAAAATGAGCAAAGAGATTCCCAGTTTAAGGACCTGATCCTGCAGTCCATACTTGCTCAAGTACACCTTATATAACAGTTGCAGGCTCAAACTCTAAATTTTATGTACAGAACATTCTAGAATAAGGAAGGTGGGTCTGGGAAGGATGAAAATTCATATTAAAATGATATACTTCTGTCATGCATACGTTTTATTTTTTGTATAACAATGATTTGTGCTTTTAACACCCTCCCCCTTCCTCCCCCTCCCCCCCCCCGATTGAGGCATCAGTTGTGGCTCCATGGTTAAGTTTTTAATTCTGTACTCAAAGCAGGCATTCAATTTCTTTGTTATGAATGAAAAATACAGCTTATTTTCTGAAAAAATAGCATTAATTCTTTGCATATAGAATGAATTTTGAGAATTTGAAAGTAAATTCATTAATTAGTTTAAAAATTTAGAACTCCTTGTCAGATCTTTATTTGACTCTAATGAAATTAATAACGGAATAATGCAAACTTCCCTTATAATTTAAATTCAATGAAATCTTATGTATAAAGTACACAAGATTTTTTTTTTTAGGGATTAACGTTTAACTGGTAATTTTTTCCAGTTATTCTTCATCATGGAAATTTTCTCTTTCAGCACAGGTTAAAGAATAATGTTCTTCTACAGAGAATTCCACAAAGAACTTAAGAGAAACAAAAATATGCCCTCTTCCAAAATGGTCAATATTTCCCATTGTTCCCAAAAGGAGTGATGTCAAGCTTTAGGAAGATGACCGTAGTCCTTCTATTATCAGGAGGTGGAGAGGAGCCAGAGGTGGATTAGGGGTTTGTGGACCCCTGGGCTAGAGCAAGTGGGTGCCCCACCCCACCCCTTCCACCTGCAGTTCTCCCCGGAGCTTCTGCCAGGGAGTGAGGTCAGGGCGCCGGGGCTTGCCCCGCTCCCCCGGTGCTCCTGCCAGGGAGCGGGGGAAGCTCTGTGCCCTGACCCCGCTCCCTAGCAGGAGCGCCGGGTGAGCGGAGCAGGGCAAGCCCCTGCACCCTGACCCCACTCCCCAGCAGAAGCACTGGGGAGGCAGAGCAGGTTGGGGCCCGGGGGGCCCCCAATTAGCATGGGCCCTGGGCACAAGGCCCAGTGGCTAATCCACCACTGAGAGGAGCACTGTGAGGAGAAGGAGAATGGGGAGAGCAGCCATCTTTGCTAGATGCGGCTATGCCGGGGGTGGGCAAACTACAGCCTGGGGGCCACATCCTGCCCTTCAGACGTTTTAATCTGGCCCTCAAACTCCCACCAGGGAGTGGGGTCGGGGGCTTGCCCCGTTCTGCATGTGCCGTGGCGCCTTCCCCGCAGCTCCCATTGGTCTGGAACAGCGGCCAATGGGAGCTGCAGGGGCGGCGCCTGCGGACGGGGCGGTGCACAGAGCTGTCTGGCTGCCTCTCTGCGTAGGAGCTGGAGGGGGTCATGCCACTGCTTCCGGGAGCTGCTTGAGGGAAGCGCCACCCGGAGCCTGCACTCCTGACCCCCTCCTGTGCCCCAACCCTCTGCCCCAGTCCTGATCCCCCTCACACCCTCCGAACCTCTTGATTCCAGCCTGGAGCACCCTTCTGCACTCCCAAACCCTCATTCCCAGGCCCACCCCAGAGCCCACAGCCCCAGTCAGACCCCCAATCCCCACACCCCAACCCCAGCTCGGAATCCCCTCCCGTACCCTGAACTCCTCATTTTTGGCCCTACCCAAGAGCCTGCATCCCCAGCTGGAGCCCTCACTCCCTCCCGCACCCCAACACCCAATTTCGCGATTATTCATGGCCCACCATACAATTTCCATACCCAGATGTGGCCCTCGGGCCAAAAAGTTTGCCCACCCCTGGGCTATGCTCTCAGTCCCACTGAGAACAGAAGATAGCAGCCATTTTGAAACAGTGAAATTCCATACCTTAATATGCTTGGATTCCTTTTCATTTTAAACATAACTCTGAATTTCCTGGGTTTATAACATTTCATTTGGGGATTATTAGGACAATCCCATATTTTACCATCAAATACTGATATCTCCATCTTTTGCTTGGGAATTTTATTTAAGGTTTGAAGAATCCAAATTTTTACCAAGGAAATGTAACTGGAGTGTAGGTCAATGTTGGCAGGGCAATTCTGAGAATGTCTGAGTCCAAACAGAACCTAGGTTATTAAAAAAAAAACAGAATTAACAACTTGTCTTTTCATAATTAACTCTTGAATATTAGGGATTTCATGTAAAGTTCAAAAACAACATATTTGAATATATAGATTTTAAGCAAGTTATTAGAATAAAATGTTTGAGAGTCTAGGTGTGAAATACTGATCCCCATGAACTCAATGGGATTTTTGGCTGATTTCCATAGAGATAGGATTTCACACCATAATTTTTCTAAATAATAGCAGGCAAAGCCTACCTTTTCTGAAGTTCAACAATTACCTACATGCACCTATTCACTGTCTGATGATGCATGCATAATATGTTCTGATACTTAGTAATTATTTTAAGTGAAATTAAAATCCATGCCAAAATATTGCTGCCATTATTTATTTCTAAATGCCTACATTTTCTTTTTGGATTATCTTGAATTTTCCTTTAACAAAATGAAGCTTTGTTACAGCAGATAAAGAAAAGGAACAACACTGAATATCTTCAAATACAAAGGAAAAATACTCTGGACCAGAATTTGGCTATTTTGCAAACTGTTTAGGAAAGCTAAAATGATATTATTGTGATTTTTTTCTGAGACTGAATGGTGTGAAAACCTCTATTTTCCACTTCGAAAATGTTGGACAGTGATTGCTCTCTATGATCTACAGAAAATTGTGAAGACTAGTAGTTAATATGTGCAGGTTTAAAGTGCTAACCTCAGGCCATGCCTACCCTAAGGCCTTGTCTACACTGGCAAGTTTCTGCGCAGTAAAGCAGCTTTCTGCGTTGAAACTTCTGAGGTGTACACACTGCCAAGCCACTTAGTGCGCAGAAACTGCGCAGTTGCATCACTGTACAAAAACCCATCCCAATCAGAGGTGTAGCTTTCTGTGCCGGGGGTACAGTGCCGCAATGCCAGTGTAGACACCCTGGTCGATTACAGCGCTGCGGTTGGCCTCCAGGAGGTGACCCACAATGCCTGTTCTCGCCTCTCTGGTCATTGGTTTGAACTCTACTGCCCTGGCCTCAGGTGACCAACCATCATCCCCACCCCTTAAATTCCTTGGGAATTTTGAAAGTCCCATTCCTGTTTGCTCAGTGACACGTGCAGTGGTCTCAGCACATCTTTCCAGGTGTCCATGCCTGCTCCATGCACCAGGTGATCTCCCACTTGGAGCAATGCCGAGCTGCTGGACCTCATCAGCATTTGGGGAGAGAAGGCTTCCAGACCCAGCTGCACTCCAGCCATAGGAATTATGATACCTATGGACAGATTTCACGATGCATGACAAAAAGGGGCCATGATAGAGACACATGGCAGTGCAGGGTCAAAGTGAAGGAGCTGTTGAACGCCTACCACAAGGCGCGGGAGGCAAACCGCCACTCCCATGCTGTGCCCACGAGCTGCTGGTTCTACAAAGAGCTGGACGCGATACTGGGTGGTGACCTCACCTCCACTACGAAGGCCACTGTGGATACTTCGGTGGCTCACGTGCCAGTCGAGAGTGGACCGAGCCAGGAGGAGGAAATCTTGGACGGGGATGTGGAGGGGGAAAGGGACCCAGAGAGAGAGGACAACTCGGAGGTCAGAGATGCATGCAGTCCAGAGCTCTTCTCTACCCCGGAGGAGGCTAGCCAGTCACACCTGTCGGATCTTGGCGAAACGCAAACAGGAGAGAAGGCCCCTACCAAGTGGCTTTGATTGGGAAAATCGCTGAAGCGAGTTGTTGGGGGCAGGAGGGTTGCAGAAAGCAGGCTTGTGTCTCTATGATGTGCATAACACCACATGCCTAGTCTGAGCAGCAAAACAGGCTGTTGATTGACTCTCTCACTTCACGGGAATCTACCTCAAAGTTCTCCAGGAAACTCTCATGGAGATACTGGGCAATCCACTGCCGCAGGTTCTTTGGCAGAGCTGCTTTGTTTCTTGCCCCATTAAGGGTAACTTTCCCATGCCACTCTGCTGTCACCAAGCGGGGGTGGGGGGGGACGACACCATTGCTGCACACAGGCGAGCCGCATAAAGGCCAGGGCAGAAGCCGCAGTCTTGGAGAAGACCCTCCCTTGATTCCCTGCTCACCCTCAGCAACGAGATATCTTCCATAATGAACACAGGCTGTAGAAAATGTGGAGACAGGAATGATTATAAGCCCCCCTCCCCCCCAGTGCTGGCTCTCCCCAAGAGCCACGTGCCCTGTCTACAGTACAGTCCTGGAACACTGATTTACCCTGTCCCTGCGGTTTGTCACCATTTTGGCGGGTCTTGTGGCTCATGTGTGCTGGCCTGGGGTCAGCAAGTTAGTGACAGGTATGTGAATAGTGGCTGTGTTTTAAATAAATGGTCTCTGTGTTGCAAACAATACTGCTTCTGAAAAATGTTGCATTTTGACTTCACAGAGATGACCTTGGGAGCCCAGCCTCCCTCTTTGTTATTGCCGGCTGAATGGCTGAGCAGAATTAGAAAGCGGCCAAGAAGAACTAAAGAGGACTTTCTGCGTGAGGTCATGATGCACTCCGCGGCCAAAAATCAAGAATTGAAGGAGTGGCGGGACAGCGAGAAGAGGGACTGAAAGGAGAACGTGGTGCGCCAGAATGAAGCCACGGAGTGGCTCTTAAACGTTATGGAGCGCCAAGCAGACACGCTCCAGGCGCTACTAGCACTGCAAACAGAGCAGCTCCACGCCCTCCCTCCCCTGCAGCCGCTGTCACAAAACTCTTTCCCATGTGCCTCCCAGACACCGCCAACACAATTATCAACTTCCTGGCTCCAGTCTGTACCCACTGCATTCCACTCCTGCCCCGTCATAGTCCAGCCCTGCGGACTCCCAGTACCCATTACACTCAACACCCATCCCTCTGAAGTTTAGCCCTGTTGAAGTACAGCACCCGCTGCACTGTACTCCAAAGGAGAAGGTTGGATATGCTCCCTGGACATATACAATCTTTAACCAGCCCGGGACCCCACCTGCTCCTGGGACCCTCCCCTACCCTTCAGTGCTGATGTGTTTTTTTTGTTTGACTCTCTTCTCTGGTTGTTGTTTTTTTACTAAAAGAATTGTGTTGGTTTGAAAGCAAGCTTTATTCCATGAATTGAAAGCAAATAGAGCCCTGCAAAGCAACAGGCAATTTTCTTACACCTTCATATTGCATCGTCTGTACCATCACAATCACCTCCTAGCATTACAAACATAGGTGCCGACTCCATGGGTGCTCCGGGGCTGGAGCACCCATGGGGAAAAATTGGTGGGTGTTCTGCACACAGTGGCAGCCAAGCTCCTCTCCCCATCCCCATCCCCACGCCCACCTCACCTCCGCCTCCTCCCCTGAGCACGCCGTGTCCCCGCTTCCTGCCTAACAAGCTCCGGGAGGGAGGGGGGAACGGGAACGCGGCGCGCTCAGGGGAGGAAGTGGGGAAGAGGTGGGGCCGGGGATTTGGGGAAGGGGTTGGAATAGGGGCAGGGAGGGGGTGGAGTTGGGGCAGGGACTTTGGGGAAGGGGTTGGAATGGAAGCGGGGCAGGGGCGGGAGAGGGCGGGGCAGGGATGGAGTCGGGGTGGGGCCGGGGGCAGAGGGGGGTCGAGCACCCACTGGCGCCAGCAGAAGTTGGCGCCTATGATTACAAACGCTGCACTCCTGAGCATAGCAACAAAAATATTAGTGGCTTTCAGCTCCAAATTGCTGCCTCAAGGCATCCCTGATCCTTACGGCCCCGCACTGCGCCCCTCTAATAGCCGGGGTCTCTGGCCGTTCAAATTCAGCCTCCAGGCACTGAGCCTCAGCGGTCCAGCCCTGAGTGAAGCTTTCACCCTTCCCTTCACAAATATTATGGAGCGTACAGCACATGGCTATAAGCATAGGAATATTGTCATCAGCCAGGTCCAGCCTCCCATATAGACAGCGCCAGCGGGCCTTTAAATGGCCAAAAGCACACTCAGTAGTCATTCTGCACTTGCTCAGCCTGTTGTTGACCCGCTCCTTGCTGCTGCTAAGGTGCCCCATGTATGGCTTCATAAGCCACGGCATTAAGGGGTAGACGGGGTCTCCCAGGATCACAATGGGCATTTCGACTTCCCCCTACGGTGATTTCCTGGTCCGGGAAGAAAGTCCCTATTTGCAGCTTCCTGAACAGGCCAGTGTTCCAAAAGATGCGTGCGTCACGCAACTTTCCGGACCAGCCTGAGTTAATATCCGTGAAACGCCCACAGTGATCCAGAAGCGCCTGGAGAACCATTGAGAAATCGCTCTTCTGATTAATGTACTCGGTGGCTAGGTGGTCTGGTGCCAGAATTAGAATATGCATGCCATCTATCGTCCCTCCACAGTTAGGGAAGCCCATTTGTGCAAAGCCATCCACAATGTTACACACGTTGCCCAGAGTGAGTCTTTTGGAGCAGGATGCGATTAATGGCCCTGAACACTTCCGTCAACACGAGTCCAACAGTCTACTTTCCCACTCTGAACTGGTTAGCGACTGATTGGTAGCAGTCTGGAGTAGCCAGCTTCCACAGTGCAATCGCCATGCACGTCTCCAACGGCAGGGCAGCTCTCATTCTCGTGTCCTTGCTGGGCTCGGGCGAGTTCATCACACAGTCCCATGAATGTGGCTTTCCTCATCCAAAAGTTCTGTAGCCACTGCTCATCATCGCAGATGGGCATGTTTCCCAGTGCTTGTTTCCCGAGCCCAAAAGCAGCGTTCCATTGTGGTCAGCATCTCCGTGAATGCCACAAGCAATCTCGTGTCATAGCTAGTACGCGTAGCGAGATCAATGTCGCACTCCTCTTGCCTTTGTAGTTTAAGGAATAACTCCACTGCCACTTGTGACGTGTTAGAGCAAACAGGATATTGAGCAACAGTGCGGGATCCATTCCTGCAGATTGAAGAGGTAGAGCGCACAGTACACAAACTGTTGAAAGATGGCACCAAATGCGGACGGAAGCATAGGGATTGCTGGGATGCAAAGCAATGCATCACGGGGCATTGGTATAGGATCCAGGACGCTCCCTCCACCTTCCCACAACTCTTAGCAGGAGAAAGAGGTGCTCTGTGGGATAGCTGCCCAGAGTGCACGGCTCCGAATACCGTTGCAAGTGCCACAAGTGTGAACACGCTATTGCGCAGACAGCTGACAGTGTGAACACACAACAGCAGTTTCCCTTCAGCGCTCTCTGAGCGCTCCTGTAACTCTGCCAGTGTAGACATACCCTAAAAAGGCATTACAACAGTATAGCTATGGTGCAGTAGCTATGCCACTGCTGTTCTGTAGTGTAGTGCTTCCCACAGCCAGGGAAGGTTTTTTTCTAGTGCTGTAGTTAGTCCCCACCTCCCTCACTAGCTAGCATTCTTCCAGGATCCCAACAGGCTGAAAACAGCAGGGGTTAGATCAGCTGAACTGTAGTGCTCAGGCTGTGTGGATTTTTCACACACCCCACTGATGTAGCTATTCCGCTCTAAATATTAAGCCTAAACCAGGCCTCAGCTGACAAATTCCTGTCTGAGCTCCCTTCCCCATCGTTGCTATCAGTCTGGCCTAACAAGCTCCTCACATTTCTCTCTCTCACTTGCCCTGGTTTTAGTGAGAAGCCAATGGCAGCACTAGTGCAACGAGCGCAGCTGTTTGGGACTCAGGCCATAACTGAAGGGCAGATGATGCAATTTGCGGGTGGTGCGAGCACCTTCCTTGCTGCATATTTTATTTTTCTTTTCTATTATTTCTAATGATTTTACACATAAGCACAGGGAGGCACCCGGGAAATGGAGGGTGTGTGACAGCGACCAGAGCCCCAGAAACCAGCCTCCTTCGAAGGCTGAATACGGCAGGGGCTCTGCAAACCCTCAGCCGAGACCCGCACCCAGCTGCCCTTCTCGGCCAGGCCGCGAGGAGGAACCGACGGTTGGAATTGGCGGGAAGGAGGCGGCTCCGCGGCGGTGGTGGCTCAGCGTGCGGGTAAATGGGGGACGATGACCCGGCCCTTCTCCTTTGGCTTTTCCCTCCTTCAGCCGCCTCCCTTGTAACGTGTCCTCCCCTTCTCCACCGCCCACCCGCCCTGCCCCCCGCCTCGTGTTACGCCGCGCTGGGGCGGGGGGAGGTTGTTTTTCTTCAGGGTTTCAATGCAAGCGCGTGGGTTTGTAAAGAAAAGGGGGGAGTCGAGCTGCGGGGCTGGGGCACTACGCGGGGAGCCTGCAGGAGGCGGGTGGGTGCGGGGCTCCGCTCGTTGGGTTCGAGTTGACGAGTTCCCCGAGCTCGTTCCCGGGGGGAAGGGGGCAGGGATGTCCGACCCGCCGGCGGTGTCCGAGCGACCCGCAACTCCAGCTCTCCCCGGGTGGCGTTGCTGGGGACTGGTCTCTTCATCGGCGGCACCCGCCCAACCGCGCGGAGGGGCGGCGGGCGGCCTCTGCCAGGTGCGCGGGTGTTTTGAGTGCCCTGACTGGCGGCAGCGGCTGTGCAAAGCGGAGAGAGAAGCCCGATGCTTTATTGGTCTAGCTGCTCTTTAAACAGCCGCTGGCCAGAGCGAGGGGTTTAAAATCCTCCCACCCGTGAATGTTGTAAAACTTACTTTCTCCACCAGACCACCCCAGCAATGAAAAGACTCCAGCTAGCAAAATAAGGGCTGCAGCTTTGTTAAACCTCCTCTGGCCTTTAACAAACCAACCCACCACCACCAGGGAGTGTGAACCTGCTTATAACACACAGGCATATATTATTGCCTCTTCAGTCTTCCCACGCTGGGAAAGCAGTAGGGAACTGAACTTGACAAGATTACTGTTCTCAAGGAGCTTCAGAGAGCAACTTTGCCCAGTTCAATCCATTTCCAGTTTCCTGTGCCATTTTGTTGTCTCTCCTCCCTCCCCCCATCCGCCCTGTAAGGTATAGTCTTTATGTGCATAAATCCATTCAAAGTTAAAGTTTAGAATATTTACATTGCTAAAATGTGTTAATAGCTTCTTAGCATATGCACAAAGCAGTAATTGAGCCACAAACAGCAAATATGTAGAAGGCCGTTCATGCCTTTGCTTCCTGTCTTTGTGCTCTATGGTCAAGATCAGTCTCCCATACACGGATCTTGGCAGAATGACACATCTTCTGCTTCTCTTCTCCTCCCCCCCCTCCCCCCAGCTTTTCCTGTCCCTGTATTTCATTCTTCTATCTATCCCTTCACTTAATCCTTTGAGTACTACTGTAATAATTTCCTTGCCATATATTAGTTTGTACATTCCAGCCTAGAGGAAACATGCTACTAATAGCATTTATGATTCAAGGACACTGGCAGACAAATTGAGTGGCTTTTTTGCATTGGCTTTTAATTTCCATAGTGATCTCTGAAGCTGATTATGTATTACAATGACCACACTAATAATTGCCTCAGCTGGGAGAGTAACTGGTGAGTGTAGCCAGTAGTAAAGTTTATGGTGATGTGAGATAGGAAATATACCCTCTACTGCATCAATCAATGGATGATGTGCATTGTTGCCTTTTAACATGACAGTGGATTCCAACAAAATCACAAATAATACGAGCACATGTATGACGTGTTTAGTAAAAGGATAACAATTTATTGTAAAGTGAAATATCTTGTTTTTTCTTATTTGTCCCTCTTATATTGTCTCTTATATTTGCGTCCAGAGCTAAAATGTAAAAATATAGTTCTAATTTTAAAAAAGTCTTTAAATATATTTATATTGAGAATTAGTTTTAAGAAGCTTGCTTATTGAATTTCTTACACCTCTTTTGTGTTTTCTCTTAATCCTTAGTTAATGGGTTTTGCATTATATTGTACCTTTAGGGTGATATTTCTTAGAAAATATTTCACTGAATCTGTAGTAGCAGGAGCAAATTGATTCCTTAGTGAGATTGGCATATGAGAAGTTCTTTCTGCAGCACATCAAAATTTGTATTAGAGGCTAAGAGAGAATGATGCTTCAGTAGCAAATGATGCTTCCTCTGATTAATGAGACTAAGGATACATGTTTAGTGATGTATCAAAAAGGTTATATACACAAATTAAGTTTTTAATAACTTCAGCTGTTTGTGTAACTACCTGTGCACTGATTTGAACATTTACTACCAGTGTGAATGATTCCATAGTGTTCAGATTCTATTATTTTAGGGCTTGAGAATATGAACCAGAATCTAGTTGCATTCCTGCCACTTTGTGTCACTTAGAGCAGCCTTTTTACACTGCTAACTTGAGTCGGGACTCAGGGTGGCATAGATCCACCCTTAGAATCTGGGAGCTGTAACCTGTTTGTTACAAGTATCAGAGGGGTAGCCCTGTTAGTCTGAATCTGTAAAAAGCAACAGAGGGTCCTGTGGCACCTTAAAGACTAACAAAAGTATTGGGAGCATAAGCTTTCGGGGGTAAGAACCTCACTTCTTCAGATGCAAGTAATGGAAATCTCCAGAGGCAGGTATAAATCAGTATGGAGATAACGAGGTTAGTTCAATCAGGGAGGGTGAGGTGCTCTGCTAGCAGTTGAGGTGTGAACACCAAGGGAGGAGAAACTGCTTCTGTAGTTGGATAGCCATTCACAGTCTTTGTTTAATCCTGAGCTGATGGTGTCAAATTTGCAAATGAACTGGAGCTCAGCAGTTTCTCTTTGGAGTCTGGTCCTGAAGTTTTGCTGTAAGATGGCTACCTTTACATCTGCTATTGTGTGGCCAGGGAGGTTGAAGTGTTCTCCTACAGGTTTTTGTATATTGCCATTCCTGATATCTGACTTGTGTCCATTTATCCTCTTGCGTAGTGACTGTCCAGTTTGGCCAATGTACATAGCAGAGGGGCATTGCTGGCACATGATGGCGTATATAACATTGGTGGACGTGCAGGTGAATGAGCCGGTGATGTTGTAGCTGATCTGGTTAGGTCCTGTGATGGTGTTGCTGGTGTAGATATGTGGGCAGAGTAGGCATCGAGGTTTGTTGCATGGGTTGGTTCCTGAGTTAGAGTTGTTATGGTGCGGTGTGTGGTTGCTGGTGAGAATATGCTTAAGGTTAAACCATACCTGTTTGGCTAGAAAAACCTCTTGAACTTTGTCATTTAACCATACTGTTTTTTTCTCCCTTGCCTTTCTGCTTCTTTTATTTTTTTAAGGTATATTATGGTATACATAAGTAGCTTCCATGCTGAATCTAAGGATTTTAATTATCTAATTTTTTACTTTATGGTCTTCTTGAGTTGCTCCTCTTTTCAAAGTTTAATGTCAGTGTTAGATTGCAGCATGATGCCTTTTGTTGAGAATATTAAACTTAATTATATTGTGATTGTGATCACTGTTGTTTACTGGCTGAATCATAGTTATTCATTGTTCTAAGTCCCAAGTATTACATAGGGTTAAGTCAAAAGTAGCCTCTAGCTTTGTGTGCTGTGCCAAGGAGCAATCTTTTAAGGTTACATACAGCATGGGTGGAGGAGCTTTGCTGGCTTCTAACTGGAGGTAGTGGCAGGGGCTAAAGCATCCACTGAGGAACATAATGGCCAAATTATATTTGATAGCCAGCACTGAAAGTCTGAGCCACAGGAATATGGATTGGCCAGTGATGCAAAATCATCAGCAAAGAGGTTGCGGTAAGAAGGCTGCTGGCCACGTGGGGAAATTTTTTATAAATTGGGTGTTGGGGGTTTAACAATTTAGAAATTTGGATTCTGTGTGAAAATAGAAACTGGAGGTCTGATTCTCCACTGCTTTACTCTCATCTATAGCTTTGCCCGCAAACGAGTGCCAAGTGGATGTAAAACAATATCAAATAAAAATAGTATCATTTTACATCCAAAATGAACTCATTTTGCACAGGGTGTAAGTGACAGCACAAGGTGCAAATCAGGCCCCAAGCCTGTCCTAATAACAGAGGATCCAGTCATTCCCCTCATGTACTTAAGTCTGCACCTGGTGCTACTTTTGTGCCACTAAATCTCCTTTCCCTGATGGGAAAACAAGTTGGAGAGTCTGTGAGGTTGCCCTCAATTGCTTCTGACCCCATAGTTGTCTCCCAAAAAGTATTTCCAGAAAGGGTTAATATGGCTTAGAGTTCCTAATTAGAACTACAGCAAAGCAGCATCGTTTAGTATGGTGTCAACTAGGTGGCAGTATAGTGTATAAAACAAACACTAAAAGCTTTGGTATCGTTGTATGGGCAAAAAACAAGTAGATGTAATTTGATCAGGTTTCTGTAAAAAGATCTCAGTAGATGTTTCTAGTTCTATAAAATGTGGGTAGAAGTTAGGGGAGGATTAAATCATCTCACATCAATATGTTATGGGTCCCATATACAATTTTAAAATTTTGATAAAACTAAGATAGTCTTATATTTCTATTTTTTTGTTCTGAAATGGGTTAAATAGGATTGTGAAAAATTTAATGAAATTATTTTATGTATGCTTGAAAAGGCCCTTCCCAAGTTGTAATTGTGTTCCTACCATATTTGTGACCTTTAGATACACTACATTATTTTAAAGGAAAATTAGTGTTTCTGGAGTTATTTTGAGGGTATTGTAAATACATTTTGGTGTTCAGTAGATCTATGAAATTTGCTTATGTGGTAGAAAAAAATTAGGAGAACTTAAATTAATCATTTGGATTTCTAGGTTAACTAGCTTTCAAAAGATTTCACAAGAAGTCGAACTATTAAAGAGAACTTCTTGCAGAGGAAGAGAGGTGGTCTCTCAGGTAGGCAGTTGAAAGCCATTATATGTTCTTGTACCGGAGCATGAGAATGTGTATGGTGCAGGTGTGGACCTGCAGGCTCTGCTGACAAAAACCTCTAATCAAAAGCACATAGGAGTGCATGCATCCTTATGTGAAGTACCCATAGAGAAAAAACATCTGAAGAACTCCAGTTCCTGTACATATATGTAACCGCTCCTTACTCCCAATTATTCTCCAGGATCTCCAAGAGAGAAAAGCACAATGTCACCTCTAGGTAGCCTAGTTTATTCCTGCTCTAGACTATAAGCAAATCAGCAACACTTCATGCTCAGTAGTATCAAAGATAGCTGATAGATCTAATATTAGCGTGTGCACTTGTGATGTATCAGTGCCATAGCCAGATAAGCCAGATCACCAAAAATATCTCAAATCTCCTTGACTAACAATTGAGAGTTGTCTTGCCACTACCTTCTCACTAATAGAATCAGGACTGTAATTGACCAGATTGTCAGCATCAAGAGATGGTTTCTTGACCATCATAGCACACACTTCCTTAAAGCATTTGTCATTTTGCCCTCCTAAAAGGAGATTTTGACCATCCCTACCAGCAAAGGAAGTAGCACTTCTCCTTGCCCTTTACTATACTATAGCCTTTTACAGCCAGGAAGACCTTGGTTGAAAGCACAGGTTGTGGGATGAAGATTGCTTAATTATCTGTGAGAGATGAAGCAATATGCAAGACAGCTGGAGTGCCAATGACAGAAATCCTGAACTGAAGATGATAAACTGCAACAAAGATTTCTTAAGTTCTCATAGTGTGGCTCTACTGGACGTAAAGAAGTTGTTTCTTGCCTCCACCATAGCACCTGCAAAACCTGAAACAGTAGATTTATTCAATATACTGGATATCCTATTAAATCTGTTTTATCCCAGGAGCAGACCTAAGTACCTTCTCTTATGTCTTGTTTTGCAAAGAAAATTGATCAGATTCAGACTGAGCTGTCCATGTCTAGGGTAACTGAGCAGGATCTTGAGGGGATGCTGGCTAGGTCATCTGTGCTCAAGTTTATGCTCTTGGTGCTCACTTAAATTCTGGATGTACCGAAAGATCTCATCTAGCCACCCCCATCCTTGGCTTAGGGGAAAGGAAGGGGCAGAGTGAAGGATGGAGGTAGAGTGTGTTAGAGCTGAGCTCTGCTATGCCTGATTCTGTACTGGTGCAGAAAAATGTAAGGAAGGGGAAATTTAGTATTTGTTAATTTCCTCTCTTAAAGTTATTTTACAATAGTCTGGATCTGTCTCCTGTAGTTTAATACATTATACAGCATTCTCATAATTTTAAAAAATAAATTAAAAATCAGTCATACATGTATCTCTGTCCCTTTGGATTATTACAGTTATTGTATTAGGGCATTTTACAAGATCACTGCTCTCTGAGGATATTATGGTTGCCATCTTCATATAAGTGGGAGAGTGACATAATCAAAAGGTCTCCATCATCTGTCAGGGAGAAGTGTAACCCCGACATCTGCACTTGTATAGAAGAATCTGAAAAAAAAAATTGACAAAGTTTAAATTTCTCTTTTAGCCTTAGTTGCAACTTACTAGTTAAGACTGGGTTCACTTTTTCACTTGTAGCAGAGATTCAACCTTTTGTTTTGTATGAAGAAGACAGTATATCTTCCCCATATTTACAGTATGCAATCTGCCAGTAAACACTGAGTTTTCTGAGATTTTCTAGTAAATGCATTACTTAGTTTGTTAAAATTAATTTTAGGTAGGCCTTTTATGAAAGTTTACTTTGAGGCTCATGATTCACTGGTCCCCTCCAGTAAATTCAGGGCATATCTACCCTACAGACTTAAGTTGGCATCTAGCCACCGCAGTAATAAAGTCAGTAGTGCTTGTCCACGCCACACTCCTTGTGTCGGTGGAGTGCGTCCTCACTAGCAGCGCTTACATCGATGCAGAGAGGAGTGCACTGTGGGTAGCTATCCCACAGTGCAACTTGCTGCAGGGGTTTTTGGGAAGGGCTTGTAATGCCTCATATGACCAACACATTCTCGCAGGGGGGACTGGGAACATTGCTTCAACGTCCTATGATGCAATTTTCTCCCTCCCTACCCTGATTTCAACTGCAACATATAATATTTCGCACCTTTTTCAAAAGGCTGACATGGCCATGTGTACCCCATATCCCGAGAAGCATGGACCCTGCTCAGGTGTGCACTCTTGTTGTGAGCATTACAAACACCATGTGCCTTATCCTGCACTATTTCCAGAGCCATGAGAGGAGCCGCCATGCAGAACATTGCAATGTCCTTCAAGCAGCCCTTCTGAAAGCCATAGAACAAAACAAATCCCGGTTGAGCTGGCATTCGCGCAGCAGCTGAACATGGTGGAGTGCCATTTCTGGTCCCAAGAAACAAGCACTGACTGGTGGGATTGCATCATTATGCAGTTGGATGATGATGATCAGTGGCTGCAGAACTTTCATATGCGCAAAGCCACTTTCCATTCTATGCATCTGAAGAAGTGGGCTGTAGCCCACGAAAGCTTATGCTCAAATAAATTTGCTAGTCTCTAAGGTGCCACAAGTACTCCTGTTCTTTTTGCGGATACAGACTAACACGGCTGCTACTCTGAAATCTGTTTCCAGGATCTGTGTATGGAGCTCTCTCCTGCCCTGCAGCGCAGCAACACTAAAATGCTCTGACAGTCAAGAAGTGAGTGGCGATCGTTCTGTGGAAGCTTGCAATGCCAGACTGCTACTGGCCAGGGGGAATCAATTTGGAGTTGGTAAATCCATCATGGGGGATGTTCTGATCCAAGTATGCAGGGCCATTAATCACATTACATTTTGCTAAGAAGGGTTGTGACTCTAGGCAATGTGCAGGAGATACTGGATGGTTTTGCCACAATGGGGTTCCCCAACTGTGGTGGGACGATAAATGGCACGCATATCCCTATCTTGGCACCAGACCATCTTGCCAAAGAGTACACCTCTACCCTGATATAACGCGACCCAATATAACAGGAATTCAGATATAACGCGGTAAAGCAGTGCTCGGGGGGGGCGGGGGCTGCGCACTCCGGCGGATCAAAGCAAGTTCGATAGAACGTGGTTTCACCTATATCGCAGTAAGATTTTTTGGCTCTCGAGGACAGCGTTATATCGAGGTAGAGGTGTACATAAACAGGGATACTTTTCAATGGTGTTACAAGCACTGGTGGATCTGTTTTACCAAGCACTTGGGGCTGTTTTACTGAGATCAACATGGGATGATCAGGGAAGGTGCATGTAATGTGCATCTTTAAGAACATAGGTCTGTTCAGAAAGCTGCAAGCAGGAACTTCCTTTCCGGAACGCAAAATAACCATTGGTGCCATTAAAATGCCAATAGTGATTGTGGGAGACCCAGCCTACCCCTTACTCCCATAGCTTATGAAGCCATACACCAGACATCTGGACAGCAGCAAGGATTGGTTCAACAATAGGCTCAGCAAGTGCAGAATGGTGGTGGAATGTGCCGTTGGCTGTGTAAAGGGTCACTGGCGCAGTTTGCTTACTAGGTTATAGCACTATCCCCATGGTTATAACTGCCTGCTGTGTGCTTCATGATATCTGTGAGGCAAAGGGAGAGAAGTTTTCACATAATTGATTCAGCTTGCACAGAAGTGTCATAAAAAGCCATACAGGGCATAACCAAAGGTATCTGAGTTTCTTGTATAAAAATGTTACTGTAATATTTTAAAAAAAGCAGAAGTTTTTCAGACAAATTTGTTAAGTTTTCACAGGAGAGGGGCATGGAGGGTGTCTGCTAATTTTGAGCAGCCAGATAGTAGGGCTATAAGAAGAGCTCAGCGTGGAGTACTGCATCTCAGGGAGGCTTTAAAAACCTGTTTCAGTAATGTAATGTGCGCTGCTTCTCTGTATTGTGCCTTTCCATAGTGTGAACCTTGGTGTGACTTCTGGGTTTTTGTCTCCAGCACATCCCCTCTGTTGCCTCAGTTTCCCGGTCCCTCCCCTTCCACACATTTTAAATTAATAAAGATGATTTCATTCTCAAGACATGGGCTTTTATTGCATAAACATACTGAAACTTAAAGATCACAAAAAGAATTTAACTTTGGAAACCTGGCAGAATAAAACTGGGAGAGGAAAAACACATTCATCTTGTCTCTAAAAGCACAGTGGCTTTGTCTGTCACATATCATTGTGTGGCTTTTATTCTTAGGACTGTGCCCCAGGGTTGAGTGGAAGGGATATTGCATTTCCCACCCATGCCTCTTGGAATGAGAGGGAGAAGGGGAATACAGCGATGTTGGAATGTTGTGCTGCAGAGAGAGTATAGCCTCAAGGTGTTTCTCCTGAAGGTCAACCAGATGCCTCAGCATGTCTGTTTGTTCCTTCAGAATCCCCAGAATCTGCTTCATGCCACGCTCATTCTCCTGGTTGCAATGTCCATGTCCAGTTTTTCAGAGAGAGGAATGCTCCATGCTCTCTGCACAGTGTCTGCTGTCCCAGAGGTGTTCATAATTTTGTGAAACGTTATCACACATTCTCTTTCCCCTTTGTCTCGTCTGGGAGAGCCTCTCCACTGGTATGGAAGAAGAGCTGAAGACTACACTTTCAGCTGTAAGCCATGGAAAGCACAAAGCAACTATTTTCAATGCAAACCTAGGGTCTAGTGCAGAGTTGCTGTATAAAAATAACTCCCCTATTTCATGGACATTTAAGGCAGAACATTTTGATTTAAATAAGGTATTTATTGAACCAGTTTGCTGTCCCAGCCATGGTGAGTATGGCCCTGATGCATGAGTGCCGGACCGTCACGTGTGTGTGAGTGTGCACGCGTGTGTGTGCAGTGGCGAGTGGGCACCACAACATTTCTCTTCCCGCCTTCCCCCCATTTCCCCTGGTGCTGCTGTTGCTAGCCGTCGCCAGAGGCTTGAAGTTACTAAGGTCAATGCTGGCCCCTGCCACCCAAACTACAGCCATGTTTTGGAAACCTTGGGTGAAGGGGCGTGAAATCATGAAGGGAGAGAGCACATGCACTATTGTTTGCACATGCGGTATTGTTTGTGGGCTAAGCAGTTGAAATGAAAACTACCACTGCCTCCCCTAGGTGACCCTAGCTGATATCACTCTCCTGAGGGTAACCAAGGTGGCAAGGAACAGATGCCACAAGCATCTGGGTGCAGACTGGGACCGTATGCTGCTATGTTGTGTACTGCGACGAGGCCAGCTGAATTAATACTGGAATGGCGTGGGAAAGTGTCCTACCGCGGTGGAAGAAATAAGGCAGCCCTCTCCAGAAACCTGCAACAGATTGCAGAGTACCTCCACAAAAGTTTCCTAGAGATCTTTATGGAGTTTCCCGGATTATCCCTGTGTACATACAGTCTTTTTCGTGGGGCACCCTCTGCCTTGCTGGTATGGCCACTAGGAAGCAAATAGCCACTCTACCTCACCTTGTCTAATTAAAAATAGAATATCAGAACATATGATGGGGTGTACCAACCCCGCACTGAGCCGCTGGGAGCAGACCAATCGTGGGCTCAGGATGCCATGCCCTCTTTCCCCTACTGAGCATGCTCTAGGTGGAGAAGCCAGATAAAAGGAGGCAGTCCAGCTCATCCGGGACGGGCGATGGAGGAGGAAGGATGTACACTGCCGGTTCCTGCAGAGGTACCCGCGATGCTCCTGGCGGTAAAGCCTGAAGTCCTGGACTACACTCCAGGCGACTCACTGACTGCAGAGACCGTGGGGGAAGCCAAACCGCCGCCCACTGAGGAGGCTGCTGCCTGCTGTATGTCCCAGCCCAGAGGGAAGTAAGACCTATAGACTCTTTGCTTACCTTGCCCCGTCCAGGGGCTGCAGCCTGCTTGCTGTTTCACCCTGCTCAGGGGGCTAATTCCCCAAGTGCCCCCATTGGTGATGGACTCAATATTTTCCACAGTCATAGCTGTAACACAAGAATGGGGTAGCCATGTTCCTATGGGCAACCCTGGGGTTGGAAGCTATTTGTTTGGAACAGGTTCATCTGGGAAAACTTTCCCCCTTAACATCTTTACTTCTTTATTTCAATTAGAGCAGGATTGGTTGCTAAACCTGCACGCACTTCACTGGGATATAACTTTTACAAGCATTTTTCATTAAAAGATCCAGTTTCCTTAGGGCAAATGCCTTACATATTTTTTCTCAGTGAGCACATACTCACCTGCAACCAAATAAATGTGCATAATTATGTATGAAGAGGTACTACACATTTAATAATTGATTCAGCTTGCACAGAAGTGTCATAAAAAGCCATACAGGGCATAACCAAAGGTATCTGAGTTTCTTGTATAAAAATGTTACTGTAATATTTAAAAAAAGCAGAAGTTTTTCAGACAAATTTTGTTAAGTTTAAAAAAAAAATTTGTACTGTTAAATCATTATTTCTTTTAAAAGATACTTTGATCAATTGTAGTGTTCAGAAGTTTTATCTAATATCAAAACCTACCAGTTGTTGTTGTGGTAAAATGATAGTGTGAAATTAATGCTGTTATACTATAACAATAAGGACGTGACTCATGTATTTTATGTACACATGCATTCAAGTGTAGTGACAAATGGCTTCATGCTGTGTGATTAAATGCATATTAGTGTTTGCCCTAGGCATTTGATTATTACCATCTTTACTTCATTACATTACCACACTGTATGGCCATATAATTTATAAGATAATACAGACATCACTTTGTTGCTGATAGGAATTATTCTGTTTTATGGATGGTGTCCTTTAATTTTGCCTTTCATGGATTATAAAATTGGTTAATATCTGCTGAAGTGAATCACTGGAGAAGCAAATAAAGATGTTGGCCTCCGGTCACAGTGTCATTTGTGATACTGGCAAAATCTTACAGGCTCATTTATCCCTGTACATGATTGATAACACTATGGGTTAAATGGAGAAAGCTTTGCTTCCATTAAAGGATCATCATGAATGAAGACCTCCCACTTAAAAGTCAGGCATGATGAGAAGACAAGAGACTATCTACAGGTCAAATTAAATAACTTAAATAATTTAAGTGGAATGACAGTGTAATTTGTCCATTCTGTGTTATTACCCTGACCCCTATCAGGCTCATAGGCTAACTTACTTTCTAGTGTAGGGTATTTAAGATGTAATTTTTAATAAATGTTCAGATATAAAAACCTTTATGGCACTTAAAAGTGTGTTTTAATAAACAGATTTAATAATGTGTTTTTAAAAAAGTCATTTTATCATGTTATTTGTTAAACATAAAAAAAAAATAGAAAAGCAAGTGCAGTGAATGCTTCAAAGTGGGGATTTTAATAATTTTTTTTATAATTTTTTATTTTTTTTCATATTTAGAATGTTGTTGTCTTAAAGATGCACATTGTAAACTTTTTAAATGTTTTTTTACACCAATTCTGACAAACATGTTTGTGGCCAAGAATAGAAGGAGCGTACATTTCTTTAGGGACATTTTTTGTTGCACAAGAAACAATTTCTGTATTATCATACTAACCAACACGCAGTATTGTTTATCTTGTGGTTTTTATGGCTTCTAACAGTTGTATTAATTTGAGATGTTCATAGTAGACATTTAATCTGTCATTCCAGAATACATCTGATGTTTTTAAATCTTTAAAACATGTTTTAGTAATTTAATATAATATGAAATTATTAATTTAAACTTAATCAGATGTCTTCTGTCAGTATATTTGCATGCTTTTCTTTTTGCTGCACATCATCTAGTCAAACAAATTATAGAGCAAATGGTCAAGTTCTCGTATTCCTCTGACTGGTGCGGAGGGTCACACAAGTATCACACTCAGCCTGGAGAGGGAGTAGGGTATAGCATGCATCATACCTTTGCAGTTTCCAGTGGTTTGTTATGGAGCATTTTGTGGCAGTCTCAAAGGAGGCTTGCCTGACCTCCCAGTTGCAAAATGAGTGCAGATTATACATGAGAAATTGGTACTTCACAATGGAGGGATGAGTGAAATCTCTGAGCTTCCACTCAGAAAAGCTTTTATTTTGACTCACTGACTTTGGGATGTGAAGCTTTGCTTGTCAAGTGCCCTTGCTGGGATCAGTTGGGATCAATTGGCAAGTGGATGCCTCAGTTCCATTTTCTTCCTTCCCTTAAAAATGGTAAAGTTGATTTAAAAAAATAATCACTGACAAAATAATTCCCAAAACTGCTTTTTTTGATGAACAAGGAATTGGACTCTATCCTACATAGACTAACACATATAACTTTGCCCATTGACTTCAGTGAGGCTACTTGCATGATTACTTACAAGCATCAGCCTTTGCAGGATTGGGCCCTAAATTAGTCCATCACTTTCTTTGTGTACAGAATTTTCCCACAAGAATTAATTTTTCTCTAAACATACCACACACAAGATTCTCCTATTTGGATTAGCATCCTTGTGTCTGAAGCTGGTGGAATTCCAAAGCTCAGAAGGCTAGGTCTACAAAGGGACTTAGATGTTGCAACACTCAGTGTTTCAGTGCCTAGGCATCCTGCTGCCTAGTGGAATCCTCAGGCCTGAGATAGGCACCCAGGTTCCCCATATAATGCATGGGAGGATAGTTAGGGGCCTAAGATAGGTGCCCTTAGAGGGGAGCAGGTTGTTTGGGGAGCAATGTAAGCTAGCCAGGAGCAAAATGCAGAGGAAAGCAGTGGGGCTTAGATTCATAAAGATACTTAGGTGGCTAACTTCCATTGATTTGGGCTTCTATGCTCCTGTCTCTCCTAGGGACTCTGAGCCATGAACTCTCTCCCTCACCTCTTTTTTGGGGAAAACCAGAGAGAGATACCCCTTCCCCTCCATTATGCCCAATAGTTAAGGCACTTTGTTGTGAGGTTGGAGACCTGGGTTCCAGTCCCTGCTCAAAATCTTGCAGAGCAGGGATTGGAATCTGGGTCTCGCACCTCCCAGGAGAATGTCCTAACCACCAGGCTGTTGGGTATTCTGTGGGTGTCTCTCTCTCATTCTCTTTTGGTGGAGTTGTTCCAATTTGTATAAATGATTAAATCTTCATTGGAATAGGAAATGTCTGAACCACCAGGCTGTAGAGTCAGTCTGTCCATCTGGTCCAATGCATATTTAATTATTTATACAAAGTGGAACAGCTTCAACAGGAGAGATCGAGAGAGACCCACCCTAGAATATCCAGTAGACCTGAACCCAGGTCTTCACCTCCCAAGAGGTTAGGGCACTCTTCTAGGAGATGGGGAAACCTGGGTTCAAGTCCCTGTGTCAAATCAGGCAAAGTAGGAGTTTGAATCTGGGACACACACATGTAAAATTCCCCTCTTTGGAGGTCTGGTCTAGTAGGCATGCTTTGAGAGAGCCTGAGTAGGGCTTGATCCAGTAGGCAATGGGTGAAATGCCTAGTTTAAAAATCCTGCAGGGACTTAAATGTGAGCTTGGGCTCCAACTTCCAAGCAATTTGTTAAGCTGGGGGTGGTGCCAGGATTTAAGTGGCTTTGCACATGTTCATAGGGAATATTTAGGCATCTACTGGGTTAGGTGGCAGCTAAGCAGTAGTTTGGGGAAAGTCAGTAGACATTAGGTGCCTACAGAGGTAGTTAGGCACCTAAGTACTTTTGTGGATCTAGCCCAAAGAGTTAGCCCTATGTGACTGGTATTGGCACTGGAGCATGTACCAGGTCTCCTCATTTTACTTTATAGTCACAAAATCTTGTCTTAAATCAGGGCATAGCACAATTAAAGATAGAAAACTATTGAGTCCATCTACTATGACATGAGAGTAGGGTCTTTATTAGTTATGTAACTGTTGATGACCTCCCTAACACTAAAAACTCTAGAAAGTTGTATTCCTTGTACTGCTTTATATTTTTGTGGTGTACCCCTGAAATCTGGGGTCATTTCAAGTAATGAAGGAAAGAGAGAAATTATTTGCATCTGTTATTGGGAGGGCTGATTGTGCAGTTTTGGATTCAGTAGGAGTTTTGGCTAAATAAGGATTGGTCTGTCCTGAATTCTAGTGCTAGTTTTTTTTAATTAAGCCTGTATTCTATGTGCAAAAATGAATGTGTAACTGTGTAAATGAAAGTGCAGAGTTTGGTTAATAGCACAATATGTGTTTGCACATTCAAACAACCACTTGATGGTGGTGCTTAATGTGGATACATTTTTTTTACACGCAGATTTCAGCTTCTACTCTTGGAAAATTTGGTCCTTTAATTCTACATATATTTTGTTAATGGTGTGGAAACGTAAGTACTTTTTAAAATTATTGATAATTTATTATTAAGTGCTGACAGTATTCTTGGTGCTGTATAAGTCAGAAGACAATAGTGGGCCTGATTCTCCTCTCCCCCCGCCCCTGTGTAACTTCAGTGAGTTCATTAGGGCATGGCTACACTTGCAGATATAGAGCGCTGTGAGTTAAACCAGCCTTCGGAGAGCACAGTAGGGAAAGCGCTGCAGTCTGCGGCATTTGCGGCACTTGCAGCGGCATTGGGAACGGTGCATTATGGGCAGCTATCCCAGCATGCAAGTGACTGCAACATGCTTGTCAAATGGGGGGCGTGGGGTGAAGTGTGACAGGGAGTGTGTTGTGTATATGTTGGGGGAGAGAGGGATTGGGGTTATGGGGGGCTGAGAGCATGTCAGCATGCTGTCTTGTAAGTTCAGACAGCAGCAGACACCCCCACCCCCCCGCCTCTCTCACACACAGCATTCCACAGTAATGGCTTGCATGCCGGCTGTCAGAAATGGAGCTTTGAAAGGGCATTTCCGCATTCCTACAGGAGTTCAAAACAATGACAAGAGCAGCCACTTGACTTAAGGGGATTATGGGATGTTTCCGGAGGCCGATCAGAGCGCAGTAACCCAACACCTCGTTCACACTGACGCCCGTGCGTTGTAGCCAAGGCTCAGAAAAACGTTATTCCTCTCGCCGAGGTGGAGTACCAGCAGCGCTGTAGTCGCGGAGACAGAGCGCTCTACGTGCCTTGCCAGTGTGGATGGGGAGTGAGCTAGGGCTCCCGGGGCTCCTTTATTGCTCTGTAACTTGCAAGTGTAGCCAAGCCCTTAGAATTACTCCTGGTTTGCAGTGGTGTAATTGAGAAAAGAATCACACCTACAATCCCTTCCCCAAGCAGCTCAGGGTGTGTTTATATTATGGTTTTAGCCATCAGTTAACAAGGCTTTAGGCACTGTTTCTGGCTCATGTTTTGGCCTCATGACACAAATTGGGAATTCCCCCAGGAGGATCCCATGTTGTTGTACTCTTTCTCCCCCTCCAGCCCCCCATGACCTTTGGAGCCCCAGCATAGGGAGGTGCTAAGTGTGGTCCCGGGATTAACTGGTATAGTAAGGAGGAGGTGTTGCTAGAGCACTCTGCATTCTGGCTATTTTCGGCTGCTGATATAAAACATATCTTTCAAAAAGAAGAAAATTTTTAGAAGTGCATCCACTATATCTACAATTACTCCTGTTCCATAAATAAGGCAAAATGCTGGGTAATCTGAGGAAAGTACTATAACTCACCATTATCATCTCCACCCCAAACAGGCTGCCCCAATAGTGGCAGTAATATGAATCTGTATTGGTGTGTGAGACCAGCACTACAAACGATTCCTTGTGTGTAAGAGAGGGGAATAGTTGAGTAGATGAAATCCACTGCCAAATCAGCACAAGGAGCAGTGCTACATGTCAGCCCCTGCAGCGACTGTGTTGCCAAGTCTTGCAATTTTATAGTGAGAATTTTATATCATATTTAGTGTTTTACTTAAAGCCCTAGTTCCTGTAGTCAAATGACCATTAGAAAATCTCGGCTTTCATTTTAAAAAAGTAAGTTTATTGCAGTCATGGTTGTGGGGAAAAAAGCCCCAATGTACATTTTAAAAAAAAATTACGATTTTTAAGCCAATGTTAAGCTTATTATTATTATTATTTAGGCTTGAGTCATGATTTTTGAAGTCTTGGGGTTGGCAATTAAATTCTTTTTCCTAGGTTGAAATAGCAGCTGCAGCCTACCCATGTCACTGCTGTAGGCTATTTGAGCTACCAGATGTGCATAAACATGGATCCTATGTCCCTTCCCTATTTCACACCCTATGTATGTATGTATTTATTATTGAGACTCGAAGCAAAAGATAAGAGAAAAAATTATGGGATATGGTGAGATAGTGATAAAAACATCTTTGTCCTCTACCATCATCGTACATCCTTTTATTAATACCATCTTTATTTTTAACTAATGTGTAATCATTAATGGTTTTATATTTTCTGGAAAAAAGTATTCAGTATATCTCTAATTTTTTTGGCAAATCTTTAGAAACAAATATAAAAGAAACTAGAAGCTAGCAAGATCTCAAGTTATATCATGTACCTGCTACAAGAATAAATAAGAAATCAAAATTAAATATATTAACTCTAAAGTAAGCAATAAGCAAGGAATTTCATTTTTTGTCAAATTAAATATTACTGCCTAATTTCACAGTTTACAAATGGCTGTTTAAATAGCTAAATTATGATATCGTTTTCAACACTTGCAAGTTTTCAGAACGTGAAAGTCTTTAAAGGCTAAATCTTAAAAGATGATATAAATTTGTATATTGCAGATACAGAATTTAAATATGGATAGAGACTTTAAGACAACGACACCTGCTTATACTTTTCAAAGTTCTTCAGACAGATTGCTTTCTATTCAACTGTTAGATTTTAAAACAAGTTTGCTAGAGGCAGTAGAAGAACTGCGTGTAAGAAGGGTATGTGTGCTAGCATTATTTTAAACTCCCAATTCTTTGTGTTATTTCCAACTGTTCATTATTCATTGTAAGAATTCTTACTCATCTATAAAAGCAAATAACCCACTTTCATACAAAAGAACACTTATCCGCCAGGATTTTGTATCATAAATATCATGGAAGTTTGTAGTGTGTGTATTTGGGGCATATATTAGACTTGGACAAGTTAGTTCTTATGGGTACATTGGGACAATGAATACAACTGTCACATATTTATCTATCTATCAAAAAATACAATTGTTTACCAAATTAATAAGGCAGAAATTGTCTATAGTCAACTTTTATTTTCTATTGTGTTTATTTTATTACCGGTATATCCTTCCATATCAAAAACCGTTTCAAGAGTGACTCGTGATGTGGAAAGCAGGCAGACATGTAGATGTACACCCATAAGTGAGTTTATCTGAGTATTTTTTTAACAGATTGATTTACCATTTACCAGGAGGGGTGTAGCTTTGACCTGCTTTTCAGTCAGTATACCGGTGCTTTCACTAAATTAAAACAGAAAGCAAATAGATGGTTAGTATCTTTGACATACACAAATAAATTTTTTTCAACCATCTCATTGGTTGTAAACATAGTCAATAAAGGACAAAGTCAAACTATTACTTTAGAGACATCGTGAGCACTGCCATGCTAAGATATGAGTATTTCTTGATTTTAAAATAAAGAAATAGATGGAGATTCATCTTTAAGTATTGCAATTATGTCTTTATAATTAAAGGCTAATAGTAACACCTATTTTATTTTTCAGTTATATTGCAAAAGATTCTAGTGTACATTTGCTAATGCTTTTCTTTTTAGATTTTCTGAACGATTTTCTTTCTGCCTTTCACAGAAGAAATATACTTTAGTTATTTAATATCTTTGTCCTGTTTGACAAAAGTGTATTATAAACATTATACAAAAAATGTTTGCATTGATAAATGTTTACCTTTGTTTTGATCTATTTTAAAAGTTAAATGGCACAACGCTTCTAAAAAATAATACTACATCTGTAATGGCTGCTGCACAGTATCTAAACCAAAAGCCTCCAGGCCCTTGGTGCAATTGCAGTTGTTATAAATTCACCACACCCTAATCACTACGAACTGTGGGTTTAGTCTAGGACAGAAGGAGTTTAGCCCAGTACAGCCATGTTTGCAGTACTGAAGGGACTCTGGAGAATTTTTACTGAGATAATAGATCAGAATAGCAAACTACCACTTTTCCCCATAGGGATAATATATTTTGGTCTCGTGGTAGCCTGCTGCCCGTTACACTATCAGAGTTTTAACCTCTTTATTTCATTTGGTTAGAGTCATATAACACTATGCAAAAGGTCTCTTGTAAGGTATCCTTACAAAGCTTATAATCCACTGAGTGTGGTCATCCTACTTGTGTAAACGTATCACTCTTGTATCTGAAACTAGAAATATGAAATATAACTCTGAGGGCCTATTGTAATTATGCAAAGTGTGGGCCATTAATGGTGGTTTGGAATCTTGATGGCTCCCATCAGCCAGGACAATTGACTGTGGATGGCTCTGTTTGCAGGCAGGCCTTCTTGTGAGTCAGGCTGGGAGGAATAAAGGCTTGGAGTCTCACAGGAAATGTGACCATGTCACCTGGTACTGAAATCCATCTTAAACCTGGTGCTTTTCCATTTAGAAGGGGGGAGGAGGGGCAGACCCAGAGAGACAAAAGATTCATGCCTTGTGCCAAAGCCATATAAGGGGGTGGAATAGAACAAAGGGGGCGGCAATCATGAGAAATCACCTAGCTACCACTTGAGCTGGAACAAGGGCTGTACCAGGGGAAAGTATTGTGTCCAGACTAGGAAGGCATCCAGTCTGTGATAGAAGCTTATTGAAACATCTCTGAGGGTGAGATTTTATCTGTATTCAGTTTTCTTACTGTATTAGGTTTAGATTTGCATGTTTTATTTTGTTTTGCTTGGTAATTCACTTTTTTCTGTCTGCTATTACTTGGGACCACTTAAATCCTACATTCTGTATTTAATAAAATCACTTTACTTATTAATTAACCCAGAGTATGTATTAATACCTGGGGGGGCAAACAGCTGTGCATATCTCTCTATCAGTGTTATAGAGGGCGAACAATTTATGAGTTTACCCTGTATAAGCTTTATACAGGGTAAAACGGATTTATTTGGGGTTTAGATCCCATTGGGAGTTGGGCATCTGAGTGTTAAAGACAGGAACACTTCTTAAGTTGCTTTCAGTTAAGTCTGCAGCTTTGGGGCACATGGTTCAGACCCTGGGTCTGTGTTGGAGCAGACTGGCATGTCTGGCTCAACAAGACAGGGTGCTGGAGTCCCAAGCTGGCAGAGAAAGCAGGGGCAGAAGTAGTCTTAGCAGCCCCAAGAGGGTTTCTCTGACCCAATCCGTCACACACAGTTCTTTCCTTGCTCTGAGAGAAGAGTGAGTTACTTCACCTTTTTCATGAAGTAATTTACTACCTACTGTGCAGCTGACCAGTGAGTAGGAGAGATGGGGCTGAGCCAGAGCAGAGGTCTTCAAACTGGGGGGCGTGCAGAATATATTCAGGGTGGGGAGAGAAGCTTTAGGGGAAAAAAAAATTTATTGTGCACATTCAGAGCTGGGTGGCTGGAAAGTGGCGGCTACTGGCCAGGCACCCCCACCAGCAACAGCGGAGAAGTAAGGGTGGTAATACCATATCTGTCGGCAGTGCTGGCAGCGGTGCTGCCTTCAAAGCTGGGTGGCCAGAGAGCAGCGGCTACTGGTTGGGTGCCCAAGTGAGGAGTATAAACCACTACAGACACAAAGAAAGGGGGCATGATCAAATAAGTTTGAGGACCATTGACCAAGAGGGATTCCCATTTCCCACCCGTCTCTGCCCCCACTTTGCTGAGTTGTTCCCTAGGAACAGGATTGGGCAGGTAGCTTATCTACCTTTCTCCCATCTATCACAAAAGTAATCTTTTTCCTTACCATATTTAGAAAATTTTGCATATTAAAAGAACATGAAGGTGGCAAAGTGAAACTCAAAATTTAGGAATTCCAACAATCAAGGTTGCCCACAGAGCTTTACTTTGGTTCCCTTGTGCCTGTGTATTATGATACAATCTTTAATTACATGATCACATACTATTTTTTCCACAGTGCCTCTTTTAACCTTTTTTAATGTAATCTCCTAATAAATAAATAATAAAAACAAAACTGAAAGAACCCCCTCATAAATTCTGTCATGTGGAACCATGTCAACCTGTAAATTTGGTCAACCGGGTTTGAACCTTTTATATCCACAACAGAGAACTGTATCGCTTGAAGTAATAGAATAACTGGTAGTAGGTACTAGAGGGGGATGAGCTATACACTTTGCCAGTGGATTTCACAGCTTGTGCGCTGATATCCAAGGAATGTAGAGACAGGGGTCCTGGGATCAATTATAAGTTCTGGAGGGGAGTGTGTTCTAATGGCTATAGACTCCTCTGCTCCAGTCTGTCTCTGCCCCCTTCTGTTCTGTTCCTATTCATCCCCCCCAAATGCTCTAGCTCCTTTCCTCCTCCTCCTCGTCCTCCTCCTGTACCTATAGACCCTCCAGCCCCTCCTCCTCCTCTTGCTGTTATCCACTCCTCCAGTGGCTCCTGTTCTCCTCCCCTACCTCTGTCCCCTTCTGCTTCCCTCCATCCTTTAGCTCTTCCTGCTTCTCTTTTGTTACTTCCTACCCTCTGGCTCCTGCAGCATTCTACCTTCCCTCCACTCAGCGGTGGACGTAGCTTCCCAGTTCAATGGGTGCACTATACTAAACTCTTCTTGGACATGATTTTGAATTGTAGTCAAGGGACCACCAACCACCCATAGCAGCACCTTCCACCCTAGCACTGCAACCCTAATCCAGATCCAGTGTGGAGGAAAGGCCCAGGAGGTGAGGGTCTGGAGACTGAGCAGCATCTCCTGTCCCACGGGGTTGGGGCTGGCTCCTCGCTCTGACCATTGTGATGTGTGGCACATGTAGTCGAAGTCCCACTCAAGTTTGGCACTTTGGTTTCATGATTTCTGTAAGTGCAAATGAACCCACACTAAAGCCACCCCTGCCTCAGGCTGCTTCCTCCTATTATTACTCCAGGTTTCCCGGGTGCCAGCAGCAGGAACATTGAGAAACCATTTCCCTGCTTTCATTTCCTGTGCCCATACTGTGGCAGCCCCTAGCTGCTGGGAAGATTAATTGTAGGGGAAATCTTGCTCTGCCCCTGGAGCTCTGATATGGAGCATGCTTGGAACAGACAAAATCTTAGTAGAGTTAGCTGCCAACCTTTAACACATCTGTGTTGAACATGTGCAAATTGAGATTTTTGAGAGGCTTATAACTTGGCCAAATTTCAGTTAATTTTTACATGAACAGCAAAAGGCAGATCCGTGTCACCAGCATGTCATCCCCTGTGTCAAATTTCAAGCCCTTGCTCCAAAGCATGGAGGTGCAAACTGTATTTTTCCCTAAATTGGTCTCAGAAATGGTGGAACTATTTAGCTGAAACTTAAAAAAAAAAAAAAAAAAACAGACTGAGACCAACATTGTGTAAAGTTTTAGTTTGATCAATTAAACTTTGTCAAAGCTATAAACAAGTGAAATCAGGGTCTTACAATGGAGAGTGTTAGGGAACCCTAACTGTTGGTGATGCTACCAGCTTTGCCTATAATAATTTGTACTGTATATGTTTTGCTATCCTTCCCTTTTCACATTGCTTTGGTGATTATTTTCTGAATATAATAATGATTTCAGTCTCCACTTCTTCCTTCCACCTTTATGCTGCCATTTTAAAAAAATACTTTACTTCTTCTGTTAACTTACTTTCACCCTCATTAGTAAGTCAGAAAGGCTGGATTCCCCTTCCCATCATCCCTAACTTTTCCACTTGATTTATTGAACACTGGCATAAATATATGGTTCCTGAATCTTAAGAACCCTCAACATTTCTTTAGAATCAGTGATCGGGAGAGGCAACTGGATGTAGCTTTCTTGTTATAGCTGATCTCTGTTGCTAGTTAATTCATGGATAGCAAGGGTGAAATCTTCTGTGTGTCTTCTTAAGTGTACTAAAAAAATTAGGAAACACTTCCATTATGCAGACAGAATAATAATTTTAATATGCAATTTATCATTTGCATGTGCAATTAATGTTCTGCATTAAAAATACAGGGTTTTGTGCCTGCAAAACAGATAGTCTTGAAAATTTTATGGGAGCAATCAAAGAAATATTTTGAAAATGTGGCCCTCAGTGTACCATGATAACTGAATAATAATTATAATATCTGAGAGACCAGGTAGGTGAGGTATTATCTTTTCATTGGATCAACTTCTATTGGTGAATGAGTCTAGCTTTTGAGCTGTACCAAGCTGAAGAAGAGCTCTGGTATATAATTTTGAAAAACAGTTGAACAAATATTTAAAAAGATAATATGTTGTGAGTTCAAATTTTAAGGGAAGGGGACAGGCAAACTGCTTGTCCTCTTTCCTTTATAAAATGTCCTATGTTCATACACTTACACTCTAAATATCAGTACAGCTTCATTTAACATTATATACAACTGCTACATCAGATTGTAATTACTGTAAAGTGCTACCTAATGTAATAATAGAAGGAAAGAAGTTAAGAAGTATAGGCAGAGGAAGAAAGTTATTAATGAGATTTAAAATGAGATGGCGCCTCAATGAGGCAGATAGATACAAGAAAGCTATTCCAGATGGTAATAGTTGCAGAAAACACTGTTCTTTAAGTAGTGTCCCAATGGGTGCTCCACTTCAGGTGCTCATCTGCCTTTTGAGTCCTTGATCAGAGATTTTCCTTAGCAGTATTCATTCTGCCCATACATGCACTCTATACAACTTCATGCTGTTCTTTGAGAATATATAGGGCTGTGTGGGTGAACTGTCTTCAGTTCCTTCTCTATCACCTCAGCCTGGGACAGAGCTCTAACATGTCCACCTCATGGATGCCTCAGCATGTTTTATAGTTACTGTTTAGTTAGTTCAGTGTTAGTTGTTATAGAATTGGTTAGATGTGAGAAGTTTGTTTTTCCTCTCTCCCTTTTTTCTTTCCCATTTTTTTCTGGGGAGCTTATTTGGCCTGGCTGGTCATGCCTTGCTCTCTTGTTGGGAGGCTATCCCAATCACCGATGGCCACTCTAACTGTGTCCGTTGCTTGGGAGAGTCCCATATCTCCCAAAGTGTAACTTTTTTTCCTGGCTCTAAAATCTAGAGCTCAGAAGAATTGGAAGATCAAACTGAAACTGCTTCTGATAGAGCACTCCCTTTGCCCAGCTTCTGAGTCAGGTCAAGAAATTGCCTCCCATACATCTGTAATTAGACAGATCCAGTACCACTTTGGCTAAGGTCTCACTTAAGAAGGGGAAGATCTTGGACAACTCATGGAAGGCTCAGAAGAAAAGGAGCTCAATCTCCCAAGAAGCTCTGATCTCCTGCTAGGTCTGTGGTGTCGAAGGGCTTGACCTCTCCACTCAGTACCTTGGAGGTGAAAAACTCTTCCTTCAGTACTAGCAGAACAGGGAGATCCTGAAGCATTTCAGAGAAACCTGGCACCAGTAAGGCCCTAATACCGTCTGCCTCCAGATCAGCACCATCTATTTCAGACTTACCAATACTGCCTTCCCACTCAACTCTGTCGGTACTGACAAAATCAAACCCGTGTCTTTGACCCCGACACCTACACTCTTCAAACCAATGGTACCGCCCAAATCAACTGCTGTTTTGTTACCAACTCACTCAGTACCGCAGAATTCCATGACTCCAGGGATTTGTCAGTGTTAGACGAGCCAGAGACCCCATAGGTGTAGTTTGACTTCTATATTTTGGGGGCGGCTCCAGTCAGGCCAATAGGGCCACACGTGTGTGTGTGTGTGGGGGGGGAGATGACGACAAATTCTGGGCCTGCCCACAGGGATGCTATTTCAGATTGGGGGAGGGACTTTAACCATGATTCAAGAGGCTACGTAGGCAACTGAAAACTCTAGTGTTTTTGTAGATAATAACTTAGAAATATCTGACAGGAGCATTGTATCTAATTCCTATATCAAGAAAGAAAATTAAATCAATATTAGACCCGCTCAGCTCTAATACTAACAAGTTCTGACATCTTGTGGCAAGTCACTTATGGGACACTGGTTAGGTTTAAAATCATAATGTATATTCTTACTCAGATACTTTTAATAAAGTCAGAAGGGACCATCGTGATCATCTAGTCTGACCGCCTGTACATTGCAGGCCACAGAACCTCACCCACTCACTCCTGTAAAAGACCCCTAATCTCTGGCTGAATTACCAAAGTCCTCAAATCATGGTTTAAAGACTTCAAGTTACAGAGAATTCACCATTTACACTAGTTTAAACCTGTGAGTGATCTCATGCCCTATGTTTCAGAAGGTGAAAAACCCCCATGGTCTGTCCCAATCTGACCTGGGGGGAAATTCCTTCCTGACCCCAAATATGATGATCAGTTAGACCCTGAGCATGTGGGCAATACCCACCAGGCAGATACCTGGGAAAGTATTCTCTGTAGTAACTTAGCCCTGGTCTACATTACGAGTTAAGGTCGAATTTAGCAGCATTAGATCGATTTAACCCTGCACCCGTCCACACGACGAAGCCATTTTTGTCAACTTAAAGGGCTCTTAAAATCGATTTCTGTATTCCTCCCCGACGAGGGGATTAGCGCTGAAATCGACCCTGCTGGGTCGAATTTGGGGTAGTGTGGACGCAATTCGACAGTATTGGCCTCCGGGAGCTATCCCAGAGTGCTCCATTGTGACAGCTCTGGACAGCACTCTCAACTCAGATGCACTGGCCAGGTAGACAGGAAAAGCCCCGCGAACTTTTGAATTTCATTTCCTGTTTGGCCAGCGTGGCGAGCTCATCAGCACAGGTGACCATGCAGAGCTCATCAGCACAGGTGACCATTGAGTCCCAGAATCGCAAAAGAGCTCCAGCATTGACCGAACGGGAGGTACTGGATCTGATCGCTGTATGGGGAGATGAATCCGTGCTATCAGAACTCTGTTCTAAAAGACGAAATGCCAAAACATTTGAAAAAATCTCCAAGGGCATGAAGGTCAGAGGTTATAACAGGGACCCGCAGCAGTGCCGCGTGAAACTTAAGGAGCTGAGGCAAGCCTACCAAAGAACCAGAGAGGCAAACGGCCGCTCCGGGTCAGTGCCCCAGACATGCCGCTTCTATGATGAGCTGCATGCCATTCTAGGGGGTGCCCCTACAACTACCCCACCCTGTGTGGGATTCTCACGCAACAGGGATGCGGATTTTGGGGACAAGGAAGATGAGGAGGAGGAGGTTGAACATCGCGCCCAGCAAGCAAGCAGAGAAACCGTTTCCCCCGACAGCCAGGAACTGTTTTTCACCCTGGATCTAGTACCCTCCCAACCCACCGAAGGCTGGTTCCCGGACCTAGAAGGTGGAGAAGGGACCTCTGGTGAGTGTACCTTTGTAAATATTGTACATGGTTTAAAAGCAAATGGGTTTAATGATTAATTTGCCCTGAAGACTTAGGATGCACTCGTGGCCAGTACAGCTACTGGAAAAGTTTAACATGTATGGGGATGGAGGTAAATCCTCCAGGGACATCTCAATGAAGCTCTCCTGGATGTACTCCCAAAGCCTTTGCAAAAGGTTTCTGGGGAGGGCAGCCTTATTCCGTCCTCCATTACCATGCCAGGCCAGTAGCACGTAGTCTGGAATCATTGCATAACAAAGGATGGCAGCATATGGTCCCGGTGTTTGCTGGCATTCAAGCAACAGCCGTTCTTTATCTCTCTGTGTTATCCTCAGGAGAGTGATATCATTCATGGTCATCTGGTTGAAATAGGGGAATTTTATTAAGGGGACATTCAGAGGTGGCTGTTCCTGCTGGGCTGTTTGCCTGTGGCTGAACAGAAATCATCCCCGCTGTGTGCGCCACGCGGTGGGGGGAGGGGTGAAGCGATCATCCCAGAGAATAGAGTGGGGTGGAGGGGTTTAGTTGGGTTTGTGCTGCACGTTAACCTGAAAACCGCAGCCCCTCCTTTTAAATGGCCAACCCAGTGGGTGCTTGGTATGGGACATGAGGGCGCTGCTGTTTGAAACCATTCCCACATGTTATGAAGGTTAAAGAAACCAAAAGACTGTGGCTTACCATGTCTGCCTGCAAGCCGAATTCTGTTGCCCGCCAGCCCTGTGAGTGTGATCTCTCACACCAAACTGGCAGGCCCTCAATATAAGAGGCAAAATGCGACCTTGTAAAGAAAGCACACGTGCTATGTAATATTAACAGCTTGGTTCACCGTGAAAGAGTCTACCCATTGTTCTCTAAAATGTGTCTTTTTAAATACTACTCTCCCTTTTTTTTTTTCCTCCCGCAGCTGCAGATGTTTCAACGCTCCCCGTATCATCTCCATCCCAGAGGCTAGCAAAGATTAAAAGGCGAAAAAAACGCACTTGCGCTGAAATGTTCTCTGAGCTCATGCAGTCTTTCCACACTGAAAGAGCCCAGCAGAATGCGTGGAGGCAGACAATGTCAGAGTGCAGGAAAGCACAAAATGAACACGAGGACAGGTGGCAGGAGCAACAGGAAAGGTGGCGGGATCAAGATGATAGGTGGCGTCAGTGTGATGAAAGGAGGCAGGAAGCAATGCTCAGGCTACTGGAAGATCAAACTGATATTCTCCGGTGTATTGCTGAGGTGCAGGACGTGCAGTAGGAGCACAGACCGCCGCTGCAGCCCCTGTGTAACCAACCATCCTCCTCCCCAAGTTCCATAGCCTCCTCACCCAGATGCCTAAGAATGCGGTGAGGGGGGCCTCCGGGCACCCAATCACTCCATCCCAGAGGACTGCCCAAGTACCAGAAAGCTGGCATTCAATAAATAAGTTTTGAAGTGCAGTGTGGCCTTGTCCTTCCCTCCTCCCCTCCTCCACCACCTTACCCGGTGCTTCCCTCTTCCCCTACCCCTCCTGGGCTACCTTGGCAGTTATGCCCCCATTTGTGTGACGAACTAATAAAGAATGCATGAATTTGAAATAGCAATGACTTTATTGCCTCTGCAAGTGGTGATCAAAGGGGGGAGGAGAGGGGAGGGCGTTTGGCTTACAGGGAAGTAAAGTGAACGCAGGGGGCAGGTTTTCATCAAGGAGAAACAAACAGAACTTTCACACCGTAGCCTGGCCAGTCATGAAACTGGTTTTCAAAGCTTCTCTGATGCGCAGCGCGCCCTGCTGCACTCTTCTAACCGCCCTGGTGTCTGGCTGCGCGTAATCAGCGGCCAGGCGATTTGCCTCAATCTCCCACCCCGCCATAAACGTCTTCCCCCTTACTCTCACCAATATTGTGAAGCACACAGCAAGCAGTAATAATGATGGGAATATTGGTTTCGCTGAGGTCTAACCGAGTCAGTAAACTGTGCCAGCGCACTTTTAAACGTCCAAAGGCACATTCTACCACCATTCTGCACTTGCTCAGCCTGAAGTTGAACAGCTCCTGACTACTGTCCAGGGTGCCTGTGTATGGCTTCATGAGCCATGGCATTAAGGGGTAGGCTGGGTCCCCAAGGATAACTATAGGCATTTCAACATCCCCAATGGTTATTTTCTGGTCTGGAAAGTAAGTCCCTTTCTCCAGCTGTTCAAACAGACCAGAGTTCCTGAAGATGTGAGCGTCATGTACCTTTCCCGGCCATCCCACGTTGATGTTGGTGAAACGTCCCTTGTGATCCACCAATGCTTGCAGCACCATTGAAAAGTACACCTTTCGGTTTATGTACTGGCTGCCTTGGTGGTCCGGTCCCAAGATAGGAATATGCGTTCCGTCTATCGCCCCACCACAGTTAGGGGATCCCATTGCAGCAAAGCCATCCACTATGACCTGCACAGTTCCCAGAGTCACTACCCTTGATAGCAGCAGCTCAGCGATCGCGTTGGCTACTTGGATCACAGCAGCCCCCACAGTAGATTTGTCCACTCCGAATTGATTCCCGACTGACCGGTAGCTGTCTGGCATTGCAAGCTTCCAGAGGGCTATTGCCACTCGCTTGTGAACTGTGAGGGCTGCTCTCATCTTGGTATTCTTGCGCTTCAGGGCAGGGGAAAGCAAGTCACAAAGTTCCATGAAAATGCCCTTACGCATGCGAAAGTTTCGCAGCCACTGGGAATCATCCCAGCCCTGCAACACTATGCGGTCCCAGCATTCTGTGCTTGTTTCCCGGGCCCAGAATCGGCGTTCCATGGCATGAGCCTGCCCCATTGCCCCAGGATGGCCAAATTGCCGGGGCCCGTGCTTTGAGAGAAGTCTGTGTCCATGTCCTCATCACTCTCGTCACCATGCTGCCATCACCTCCTCGCCTGCTTTTGCAGGTTCTGGTGCGGCATACACTGCAGGATAATGCGCGTGGTGTTTACAGTGCTCATAATTGCCACGGCGATCTGAGCGGGCTCCATGCTTGCCGTGGTATGGTGTCTGCGTGAAAAAAGGCGCGAAACGATTCTCAGCCGTTGCTCTCACTGAGGGAGGGGCAACTGACGACATGGCTTACGGGGTTGGCTTACTGTTCCCGCAGTCTTCGCTGCCCATTGGAATTCTGGGTTGCGCTCCCAATGCCTGATGGGGCAAAAAGATGGGTGGTTCTGGGTACATGTCGTCAGGTCCCCCCTCCTCCCTCCGTGAAAGCAACGGCAAAAAATCGTTTCTCACCTTTTTTCCTGGGTTACCCGTGCAGACGACATACCACGGCAAGCATGGAGCCCGTTCAGCTCACTGTCACTGTATGTCTCCTGGGTGCTGCTGGCAGACGCGGTACGGCAGTGCTACACAGCAGCATCCCCTTCCCTTGCCCTGCGGACGGCAGATGGTACAATACGACTGCTAACTGTTGTCATCGTCCCGTAGGTGCTCCTGGCCGACCTCAGTTAGGTTGGTCGGGGGTGCCTGGGCAGACATGGGTGCTCCTGATGGGCCTCGGTGACGTCAGTCAGGGGTGCCTGGACAAAAATGGGAATGACTCCAGGTCATTCTCTTTTTTAAGTTTCGTCTCATGGAGATTCAGCCCTGCCTGGAATATCATGCCAGCTGGAGGCTTCTGCCTCAGGCTGCTCTCCCAGTCGGCAGCACTGCGCAGTCGCACCTACCCCAGCCTACCCCTTGCTCCCATGGCTCATGAAGCCTAGACAGTAGTAAGGAGCAGTTCAACTATAGGCTGAGCAAGTGCAGAATGGTGGTTCACTCTACTTCCCTGTAAGCCAACCACCCCCCCCCCCCCTTTGATCTCCGCTTGCAGAGGCAATAAAGTCATTGTTGTTTCAAATTCATGCATTCTTTATTAATTCATCACACAAATGGGGGGATAACTGCCAAGATAGCCCAGGAGAGGTGGGGGACGAGGGAAGCACAGGGGTGGGGTAGTTGTAGGGGTACCCCCTAGAATGGTATGCAGCTCATCATAGAAGCGGGGTGTCTGGGGCTCTGACACAGAGCGGCTGTTTGCCTCTCTGGTTCTTTGGTAGGCTTGCCTGATATTCCAGACAGGATTGAATCTCCATTAGACGAAACTTAAAGAAGGGACTGACTCAGGAAAAAAGGTGAGAAATGATTTTTTGCTGTCGCTTTCATGGAGGGAGCGAGGAAGGGGGATGGAGCCTGACAACATGCACCCAGAACCACCCACGACAATGTTTTTGCCCCATCAGGCATTGGGAGCTCAACCCAGAATTCCAATGGGCAGCGGAGACTGCGTGAACTGTGGGATAGCTACCACAGTGCAACGCTCCGAAAGTCAACGCTAGCCTCGGTACTGTGGACGCACTCCGCTGACTTAATGGTTTTAAGTGGGGACACGCACAATCGACTGTATGAAATCGATTTCTAAAAATTCGACATATTAAATCAACCTAATTTCGTAGTGTAGACATACCCTTAGAGCCCTCCCTATCTAGTGTCTCGTCTTCAGCCGTTGGGGATTTTTGCTACAGGCAGTTGCCGATGGGCCACACACCATTGTAGGCATTCCTGTCATACCATCTCCTCCATAACCTTATCAAGCTCAGTCTTGAAGCCAGTTAGGTTTTTTGCCCCCACTGCTCCCTTTGGGAGGCTTCTCCAGAACTTCACTCCTCTGATGGTTAGAAACCTTTACCTAATTTCAAGCCTAAACTTATTGATGGCCAGTTCATATCCATTTGTTCTGGGGTCCACATTGCTGCTCAACTTAAATAACTCCTCTCCCTCCCTGGTATTTATCCCTCTGATGTATTTATACAGAGTAATCCTATTTCCCCTCAGCCTTCTATTGGTTAGACTGAATAAGCCAAGCTTTTTGAGTTTCTTCTCATAAGGTAGGTCTTCCATTCCTCAGATCATCCTAGTAGCCCCTCTCTTCACCTGTTGCGGTTTGAATTCATCTTTCTTAAACATGGAAGACCAAAATTGCACACACTATTCCAGATGAGGTCTCACCTGTACCTTGTATAATTGTACTAACACTTCCCTGTCTCTACTGGAAATACCTTGTCTGCACCCCAGGACAGTATTAGCCTTTTAGAACATAAGAACGGCCATACCAGGTCAAACCAAAGGTCCATCCAGCCCAGTATCCTGTCTTCCAATAGTGGCCAATGCCAGGTGCCTCAGAGGGAGTTAATAGAACAGGTAATCCTCAAGTGATCCATTCTCTGTCGCCCATCCCCAGCCTCTGGCAAACTGCCGCATCACACTGATGGTGCTCAGTCATCCTGTGATCAACCAATACCCCCAGCTCTTTCTCCTCTACTTTCACTTCCAACTGATAAATCCCCAGCGTATAGCAAAAATTTTTGTTGTTAGTCCCTAAATGCCTGACGTTACACTTTGCACTATTAAATATCATCCCATTTCTATTGCTGCAGTTTACAAGGTCTTCCAGATCTTCTTGTATGGTATTCCAGTCCTCCTCCGTATTGGCAATACCTTCCAGCTTTGTGTCATTTGCACATTTAATTAGCACACTCCCACTTTTTGTGCCATGGTCAGTAATAAAAGTGTTAAATAAGATTGGTCCCAAGACCAATCCCTGAGGAATTCCACTAGTAACCTTCCTCTAGTCTGAGAGTTCACCTTTCAGTATGACCTGTTGTAGTGTTCCCTTTAACCAGTTCCTTATCTACCTTTCAGTTCTCACATTAATCCCCATCTTCTCCAATTTAACTAATAGTTTCTCATCTGGAACTGTATAAAATGCCTTACTGACATCCAGGTAGATTAAATCTACTGCATTTCCTTTGTCTAAAAAATTAGTTATATTCTCAAACAAAGATATTAGTAACTTTACCACCTCTTGAATACAACAACTGAAACAATTGTAGAAAAATCTATAATTACTTTCTATCATTTAGGCTACATACTTTTTTACGGTTGACCAAGCTTGGAACAGATCATTTAATTTTAGGAAACATTCTAACAGCCCTTTCTTAATCACCTGTTAATCACTCTGTTTTATAAACAAAATTCTGACTCCCTGCCTCAGCGGCGCAAACTGGGAGCAGCACATCTCCTGTCTCCTCTGCAGAACTCATTGCATTGCACACTGCCTGCCCCTGAGGCTTGTAATTTTTGGGGGGGGGCAATGCCCTCCTTTGCCCCCCAAAACTCCAAGCATGCACAGACCCTACTGCTTATGGGTACTGAATAACTCTCGGTACTGAGACCTCGATCTCCAGATTACCTATGCTGCCTGGTACCTCATGATTCTCCATCCTTCTCTGCTAGACCCTCCTCTCCCCCCCTCACTGGAAGATGTTGAGGAGGGTGAAGACATTCAATCAGTCCCCTCATTAGTGCGGGGTTCCCCTCCCCATAACTACAGGAACCCATATCATATTTTGACAAAGATAATCACCCATATCAGGAATGGTGGGATCAATTCTGAGTACCAACCCTCTCCCGTATGGGCCTCCCCAGTGAGCATACTGGGATCCTTGGGTGGTGTATTGGCAGCAAATTTGCCAGGCCTCTGGCTCCACTTCACCAGGAAACTAGGATCACACAGTCTCCTCCACCAAACTCCCAACATGAGAAGACCTTTGAGGTACAGGAAGGTAGGGCAGACAAAGAGGCTACTTCTCAAACCCCTACTTTGTCTTTGTCTCCAGACGAGGCAGTCCTGCCTCGACCATCATCAATGGTAGAGTTTAGTCAATCCCAGAATCTTGTGAAGATTCTTATGGCAAACACTCTCCATATACCTAAGGACTCGCATCACAAGCTCCTGGACAGAGTGCAACCCGGATTGGTGTTACCAAATACAAGACCCATTAATAATGTGCTCCTGGATCCAGCAAAGACTGTGTATGGAAACTCCTGCCACCATACTGCCAACTTGTAAATGGGCAGATAAGAATACTATTTCCCACTCCCGCCCAGGGACTCAAAATTTTTGTTTTCCCATCCCCCACCTAATTTCCTGTTGGTGGATGTCATAAACAAGCCGGGTAGACAGCATTGCCCCAGTTCTACTCCTTATGACAAGAATTGGGAATGGTTAGAACTTTTTGGACGGAAAACCTACTCATCTGCAACTCTCCAGTTTTGGATCACAAACTATCAGGTGGTCATGGCCAAGTATGATTACATGAATTACAACAAGTTCACAATCTTTATTGAACATCTTCCACAGGACCATAGAGAACACTTCGAGGCCATGATTAAGGAGGGTCAGTTATTTGCCAGTAGTACCAACCTGGCCGAGGCAAGCTTGGTGTTCTTATCTGCTTCATCTGTGTGTCCAACTGGCTCTCAAGCTTCTGACTGTCCCTCATCTCCTGTCCCAGGACCTTGGTTGTGTGCTTCATCCTAACCTAGGACTCCTCTATCTACAAGCATGGCTCCTGGGTGGTTCACAGGATTAGAATCTATCTGTTTGACAGGCGTACAGCAAGTATTGCTAAATAGTAGGTGGTCAATTTGAATCACTTACCTTCAGAAATGGAAGAGGTTCAACCACTGGTAATACCATCACCGCCTTGTGCCTGAATCTTCTTCACTGTCAGCCATCTTGAATTATTGGCTGGATTTAAAAAAATTAGATTGTTCAATTAGCTCTATTAAAGTTCATCTCACTGCAATATCTGCCTTTCATTCCCTACTAGAGGGGATTTCTGTTTTTGTGCACCCTACATCCCTGAGATTTATTAAGCGTCTGGGGAATCTATGCCCCTAAGTTAAGGATCCTACTGTGACTTGGGATCTCAGCCTGTAACTTAGATACCTTTATGGGACCTCCATTTGAACCTGTGGCGATCTGGTCTTTGCTTCACTCATCTATGAAGATGGCCTTTCTGGTAGTTACCATGTCAGGCCGCAGGGTTGGAGAAATTGGAGACTTGATGGCAGACTGCCCCTCCGCCCCCCATTTACAATATTTTTCAAGGACAAGGTCTCCATCTGACTCCACCCAAAATTCTTATCTAAGATGCTGTTGGATTTCCATCTTAACCAGTCTATTCACTTACTGTTATTTTTTTCCTGAACCACACAAATCTCAGTGGGAGTCTTCCCTTCATACATTAGACGTATGACGGGCATTGGCCTTTTATCTGGATAGGACTAAGCAATATCAGAAATCACCTATACTCTTTGTTTCTATTGCAGAAAGATCAAAGGAGTTCACAACCTCTTCTCTGAGACTGTCAAGATGGATTTCTGGGTGTATTACTGCTTGCTATGACTGAGCTGGTGCTTTGCCTCCCCAAAGGATTATAACACACTCTACGAGACCCCAAGCAACTTTCACAGCATTTCTCAAAAACATTCCAGTGTCTGAGAGCTGCTACATTGGGCTCCAGTGCATACCTTTTCTAAACACTATGCCATGGTCCATTCCATCAGATCAGATGTGGCAATTGGTTCTGCTGCACAGTCTTCCCTCCTGGACTTGATTCCCAGGCTCCCTCATTCCTGTGAGGATACTGCCTGGGAGTCACCTAAAGTGGAGCAGCCATAGGGACACTACTCGAAGAAGAGGAAAAGGTTACTTACCTTGTTTGGTTACTGTGGTTCTTCAATATGTGTGTCCCTATGGGTGCTCCACTGCCTGTCCTCCTTCCCCTCTTGCTTTGGACTGTTCTTGTTAAATGTTCGGCTAGAGAAGGAGCTGAGGGTGGTTCACCTGTGCAGCCCTATATACCCTCCGAGCATGATGCAAAGTTCTACAGAGTGCATGTGCAGGCTAAATGGACTCTAACAGAAAATCGCTGATCAAGGGCCGCATGCGCACCTGAAGTGGTGCACCTGAAGTGGTGCACCATAGGGACAGACATCTTGAAGTGTAATCTTTTTTCTGTATCACAGTAGTGAGATTGGTGGGAAGAACAGAGAAAAGGCCAATACTAGATGAATGGAGGGATCGAGTGAGGGAGACAAGATCTGTGAGACTGGCTGGAGCAAGTCCTTGGAACGAATTTAAAATTAGATAAGGTTTTAAAACAAGACCAGTTTTGAGTTAGATTCTGAAATGATTTTGGAGACAGTGGCATTACTAGAGAATTAAGGTGATCTATTGTACTTTGTAATATGAGAGTGTCACATATCTCTTATCCTGTAGAGATATAGATGGTGCCTCACTTTCCTCACCTGCCTGTGCCTCAATTTTCCTCTCAACTGATGCAGTAGTTTAATTTAGGCTCCTGGCTAAATTAGGAAATGCTATTCCTTTCAAGGTAAATAAAAGTCAAATGGAAAAGTCCAAACAAGCCCTCCAGTCAGCTATTCTTTGTTCTAACTTAGCCAAAGCCCTACTTTAAGAGTCTGAGCAATCTTGCTTTCTCCTTGATGCAGGTAAATGAAAAGGAATTTCCAGCCACCTCTTTTGGAAACCTTGCTATTGGCTCCAAGACAGGAAACTAGCATTCAGTAATTGCTCCAAGCTCTTGTGCTCTCATTCCCCTCAGCCTCTTTCATCACCCTGCTAGTCCCACTAAGCCTCCTTCCTGACTTAAGACCTGCTTTGCTGAACTTACTGAGCTGTATCTGCAGTTGTCTCAGACTTCCATCTCTCTGCCCTTTCTCATTCTCCTTCACTCATTAGAGACACCCAAAGTCTTCATGGGCCCTGTAGCATACCTGGCCTTTTCCCAGATTCTCTCAGAAAGAAAACAATGTTTTGCTACCTCCCTAATAGCTTCTTCATTGACAATCAAGGTTCTTTTTTATTTTCCAGAATGTATTGCTGTCCAGACTGCAATTCTCAGAGTCCTCCTGATAACTACACTTTCCAGGATTCCTTCGTTCTGTTTCCAATGGTGTCCCTATGGGTGTTCTGCTTCAGGTGTGCATGTGCCCTAGGCTACCTTTGATCTGAGATTTTTGGTAGGAATGCCCATTTGGCCCATGCATGCATCGTATACCACCTTGTGCCCCGTACTTAGGATATATAGGGCTGCATGGGCAAATTGCCCTCAGTTTCCTGTGACGGTACATCTAGCATGCCCATATCAACTTTGATAGCTTAACAAAAACTCAAGGCTATCATAGTTAGTTTAGCTTACCTGATTTGAGTTTGTTTTATATTTTGGGGCATTTTGTTTAATTGCCCCCATCTGTCCCTTCTTTTCCCTCCATTATGAGGGGGTTTGGTTTGGGTGTCATCATCAACTTGGTGTGCCAGGATCCCTGGGATTCAAACACTGTCTTAACTGCCAGGAAGCTATCCTGGTCTGTGGTGGACATTCCTGCTGTACCTGCTGCCTGGGAGACATCTGCATCCCAGCTAAGTGATAGTTCTGCTCAGCTTTTAAAAGCAGATCTCATAAAAACTAGGAAATTAAACTTAGACTCCTCATGATGGAACACTCGCTCCAACTGGACTCGGCTCTAGGCCCAGATTCCCTGCCCCCCAGATGTTGGCCTCTGAATGAACACAATGCCTGTTGACCTCGGTATCTAGCTTTTGCAGGATAAGAGCTCAGAAGGTATTGTTAGAGCTTCCAGGAAGAGGAGTTCTACATTTCCTCACAAGGAGACTATCTCAAAAAAAAAAAAAAAAAAAAAAAAAAAAAGCCTTGGTCACCATCAAGATCAACCATTTTGTACACCTCATGTTCCAGGAAGGTTCATGCTGAGGCTTTAGGTGTCTCCAGCACTGGGAGGTCATTGAAATCCTCGAGCTCATCAGACTCACGGCACCATGAATACTTTGGTACTGAAATCATCTGCAGTATCATATAAGCATGGGTAAGGATAAAAGGGGTAAAAAAACAAGGATGATGTCATAGTAGGGATCTACTACAGACCACCTAACCAGGAAGAAGAGGTGGATGAGGCTTTTTTTTTTAAACAACTAACAAAAACATCCAAAGCATAGGAATTGGTGGTGATGGGGAACTTCAACTACTCAGACATCTGTTGGGAAAATAACAGCAGGGCACAGATTATCCAACAAGTTCTTGGAATGTATTGGAGACAATTTTTTATTTCAGAAGGTGGAGAAAGCTACTAGGGGAGAGGCTGTTCTAGATTTGATTTTGACACCCTGGCTTAACCAGGAGATCCTCAATGATCTAAAAATCAAAAAAGAGTCCTACAAATAGTGTAAACTCGGTCAAATTAGGATGAATATAAACAAATAACGCACATATTTAGGGACAAAATTAGAAAGGCCAAGGCACAAAATGAGATCAAACTAGCCAGAGACATAATGGGTAACAAGAAAACATTCTACAAATACATTAGAAGCAAGAGGAAGACCAAGAACAGGGTAGGACTGTTACTCAATGAGGGGGGAAAAACAATAACAGAAAATGTGGAAATGGCAGAGGTGCTTAATGACTTCTTTGTTTCGGTTTTCATCAAGAAGGTTGGTGGCAATTGGACGTCTAACATAGTGAAAATGAGGTAGATCAGAGGCTAAAATAAGGAAAGAACAAGTTAAAAATTACTTAGACAAATTAGATGTCTTCAGTCACCATGGCCTGATGAAATGCATCCTAGAATACTCAAGGAGCTGACTGAGGAGATATCTGAGCCATTAGTGATTATCTTTGAGAAGTCATGGAAGATGGGAGAGATTCCAGAAGACTGGAAAAGGGCAAATGTAGTGCCCATCTATAAAAAGGGAAATAAGGACAACCCAGGGAATTACAGACCAGTCAGCTTAACTTCTGTACCCGGAAAGATAATGGAGCAAGTAATTAAGCAATCAATTAGAAAACATCTAGAAGACAATAAGGTGATAAGTAACAGTCAGCATGGATTTGTCAAGAACAAATCGTGTCAAACCAACCTGATAACTTTCTTTGACAGGGTAACAAGCCTTGTGGATAGAGGAGAAGCGAAGAGGTAGACGTGGTATATCTTGACTTTAGTAAAGCTTTTGATACTGTCTTGCATGACCTTCTCATAAACAAATTAGGGAAATGCAACCTAGATGGAGCTACTGTAAGGTGGGTGCATAACTGGTTGGAAAATCGTTCCCAGAGAGTAGTTATCAGTGGTTCACAGTCAAGCTGAAAGGGCATAATGAGTGGGGTCCTGCAGGGATCAGTTCTGGGTCCGGTTCTCTTCAATATCTTTATCAATGATTTGGATAATGGCATGGAGAGTACACTTATAAAGTTTGCGGACAATGCCAAGATGGGAAGGGTTGCAAGTGCTTTGGAGGATAGGATTATAATTCAAAATGATCTGGACAAACTGGAGAAATGGTCTGAAGTAAATAGGATGAAATTCAATAAGGACAAATGCAAAGTACTCCATTCAGGAAGGAACAATGAGTTGCACACATACAAAATGGGAAATGAGTGCCTAGGAAGGAATACTGCGGAAAGGGATCTGGGGGTCATAGTAGACCACAAGCTAAATATGAGTCAACAATGTAACACTGTTACAAACATCCCAGAATGATGTTCGCTTTTTATTAGCAGGAGTGTTGTAAGCAAGACATGAGAAGTAATTCTTCCGCTCTACTCCATGCTGATTAGGCCTCAACTGGAGTATTGTGTCCAGTTCTGGGCACCACATTTCAGGAAAGATGTGGACAAATTGGAGAAAGTCCCAAAGAAGAGCAACAAAAGTGATTAAAGGTCTAGAAAACATGACCTATGAGGGAAGATTGAAAAAATTGGGTTTGTTTAGTCTGGAAAAGAGAAGACTGAGAGGGGATATAGCAGTTTTCAAGTACATAAAAGGTTATTGCAAGGAGGAGGGAGAATAATTGTTCGTCTTAACCTCTGAGGATAGGACAAGAAGCAATGGGCTTAAATTGCAGCAAGGGAGGGTTAGGTTGGCAATTAGGAAAATCTTCCTGTCAGGGTGGTTAAACACAGGAATAAATTGCTTAGGTAGGTTGTGGAATCTCCATCGTTGGAGATTTTAAAGAGCTGGTTAGACAAACACCTGTCAGGGATGGTATAGATAATGCTTAGTCCTGCCATGAGTGCAGGGAACTGGACTAGATGACCTCTTGAGGTCCCTTCCAGTTTTATGATTCTATGACTGTTCCAGCAGAGATCCAAAACACACTGCTTTGAAAAAGGCTGCATCACCCCCAGACTTTCCATTACCAACCCCAGTACCTAAACTGGTCAACCAGACTGCAACACTGGTACCTCCTAGCCAGCATCTTTAGTACCAGCACCATCGTATAGACCGGTACCTCCATAAACATCCTCAGCACTGATATTGCTTACCAGGCAGCCCCAGCTGATACAGATGCAGATTCAGCTGGTACCACAGTAGTTTAGATTCTCTAAAGACGTGTCTGTATCTGACGAGCCAACATCTCCAATACTAATAGGTACCAAATGACTGTCGGTACCGAGTTCTGCAAGATCTCCCAGACCCTTATCCCTCTCTACGTCTCATGGTTCCCAGGTACCGTTGGCACCAGGTGAACAACCATCCTCACCTCCAATATCTGCTTCCCCTCTTAATTATGCTGAAGTCTCTTCTTCAGACTCTCAGATCTCTAAACAGGGTATCTCCTACATACCACCATAGAGACATCTTTTCAGATACCTTTAATGAGAAAGAAGCTTCAAGAGCAAGACATTCTCATGCCCTTTTCCACCGATATGAGCAACACTCATGCCTCCCTCTCTACCTTATAGTCCTCCTCAGTTGCCATATTGGGACCCATAGGCAGCCTACTGTCAACAGTTTTCAAGAGCTCCTAGCTACTCTCCTGGGGATCATTGCAAAAGGCAGTCTCCTGACCCATCTCTCCCTCCTCAACAGCCTCAACTTCATGAGGAGTCTTTTGAAGAGCAAGAGGCTATGGTGGATAAGGAGGTGACACCAAAAACAAACATCGCCTCATCTTCTCCAGATAAGGCTGTGATGTCTCCTCCACCTTCCTATGCTGATGATTTTAAACAGTTTCAAGACCTGATGAAATGAATTGCTGACTTACTACAGATCCCATTGGAGCAAGTCCAAGTTCATTCTTCCCTGTCTGCTGTTCTTAATTACCTGGTGGTTTTAAAGAAGTCAAGTCATTCTGTGAATTCCATCAGAGTTCATTTGGCAGCTATTTCATTCCCCTGTGCAAGGATAGTCAATCTTTGCTCATCCCACAACTTAAAGATTCATCAAGGGGTTGGATAACCTTTTTCTGCAAAAAAGAGAACCTACTTTCGTATGGGAAGTGAACTTGCTCCTTAATGGTCTTATGAAACCTCCTTTTGAGCCATTAGCTAAGTGTTCTCTGATGTATTGATCTATGAAAACAGCATGTTTAGGCTATCACCTCTGCCTGTAGGATTGGGGAACTAGGTGCATTAAATGACTGATCCTCCCTTTAAGATAAGACATTGTTATGCATACATCCCAAGTTTATATCTAAAATATCCAGGGCATTAGCTTTCTATTTGGACAGAACTAAACCATTCAGAAAGTTTTCCAGACTATTTATTTCAGTTGCAGACAGATCCAAAAGATCTTCAGTTTCTATCCAAAGACTTTAAAGTGAGTTTCCAGTTGTATTCTTGTTTGTTACCAGACTGCTAATATTCAGCCCCCTTCAAGAATAATAGCCCATTCAACAAGATCACAAGCTGCTTCCATGACACTGTTAACAAATGTTCCCATTACTGAAATTTGAAAAGCAGCAACATGGGGATCAGTTAACATTTTTTCCAAACACTATGCTCTGATACATGCTTCTAGATCAAATGATGCTGTTGGCGTGGCAGTTCTTCATTGCTTGGCATGGCAGCCATTCATTGTTGGATCCAGTTACGAAGCCCCCTCTTCTTTCAGAGGATACTGCTTGGAAATCACCTGAAGTGGAGCACTCATAGGGACCCTACTTGAAGGAGAGGTTATTCACCATGTTCAGTAATTGGAGTTCTCAAGTTGTGTGTCCTTATGGGTGCTATACTACCTGCCCTCCATCCCCTCTGCTTCAGAGTTTCCTTCAAGAGACTTTGAAGTAGAGAAGGAACTCCTAGTAGTTCACCCATACAGCCCTATATATCCTCAATACGAGGCATGAGGAGTTGTAGGGTGCATGCATAGGTTGAATGGGCATGCTACTGAAAATCTCCGATCAAAGGTGCATGCACACCTGAAGTGGAGCACTGACAGGGGCCCACATCTCAAAGAACTTCAGTTACTGCACATGGTGAATAACCTCTTTTTTGGGACTGAACTGGTTGGTTCTCTCAAAAGGAGAACCACTACATATTTTGCTACCTCACTAATAGCTTCTTCACTGACAGTCAAGGTTCTTTTTTATTTCAAAACCCCCTTTCTCAGAAAGTATTTCTGCCCAGACTACAGTTCCTATGGTCCTTTTGGGAACTACACTTCCTAGGATTCCTTGGTTCTGGGCTGAACTTGATGAAGGCTGTGCCTGGCTTATTTTTAGCAGATTTTATAGAATTGGAGTATATACTAGGAGAATGAGAATTGTTGACAATGTTTTAATGTAGTGAGCAAGAGTAGGAGCCAGCAAATGATAAGAGTGGAAAGGAAGTTACGGGAGGTGGTTTGCCTGAAATATCCAGGGTTGAATAAGGGGATGGATTGGCAAGAAAGGAGAAGGCAGCAATAGGGAAGTGTTTTGAGTAGGAGATATTAATATTAGCAGTAGTAGTAGTATTACCGTGGCACCTAGGAGCCCTAGTCATGTATCAGGACCATGTACAAAGTGTTATACAAACAGAATAAAAAGATGGTCCTTACCACAAAATGCTTATTATCTAATTGGTGGGAAATAGAAAACACTGACAAAATGATGCCTGCAGGCTCCATACATTTGGTATGGGAAAGGCTGATAGAAGAAGATCTGAAGGGTGGGTGAAGAAGAAGGTTCCTGGTATAAAAGAATGAATAAATATTACCAGGGAAATAAAAGAAGAGTAGAAATTAGACTTAGTAGCCAATAATGGCACAATAAAGATGGGGGTCGGTATTCAGTGTTTTATGTGGGTTGTTGAGACCACTGCTTTGTGGAAGTCATATCATGGGCCAGTCTTGCTGACTCTGTTAGGAAGATGGAATATAAGACACTGTAGAGCATCTGATGAGGTTTCCAGATCTCTTAACGAATTTTGAAATGAGGCATACAATAATGTTTTTAAGACACTAACCAATGTGTTAGAGAGCCCACAACTGCTGGTGTGGAAAATAATGGGAGTTTTGACAGGGAATAGGTTGGTTAAAGGCAGAGAGCAGCACAAGTAATTGGTGGAGAAAGGTCAGGTAGAGAGGCTTTAAGAGAACAAATCTAGTCAAAAACTATGTTGGGATTAAGGCGAGAACAGTGAAAAAAGAGCTTTCAAAGGGGAAAGTGCTTGGAAAGGTAACTCAGTCAGTGAGTTACTTATCCCAAGTATATATAGACATTTAGTTGACAGTGTGCTTCTGAACAGGAAATGCCTTTGAGAATAAAGCCCAATGTCTGATTATTACTGGGCTTTAAGAAATCATATCAAATTTCCAATAAGGTCCTATCAGAAATATTGGAAATCGTCAGTAAAATTAATGTAAAACTGTTATAACTCTTGTAGTCCTCCGAATAAATGTTAAAGGCAGAGAAGATTAATTGAAAAAAATATACAGGAAATCTGTTGAACTAAATACCCAAGTAAAACTTTTATGTAAGGAATCCTGATCAGACTGGAAAACAATCAGAAAAGTGTGAGAACTATTTGACTGAGCAGCATGAGAAATTGGATGTGCAATTTTGTAGGAGGTGGATTATAAGTTTGAAAAAGATAGTAAAAGTACCTAACAGCAGTTTTGGCTGCTTGGACATCAGCCAGCTGTCCTCTGTTCCTAAATCTGTTCAGGGTCAAGAATTGAGGGGGCCTGACCAATCCAGAGCCCATCTTGTAAAACTACAGCCTGAAGCAAACACTTTAAAATAGGCTTGACACTTTCTAAAGGTTATAACGAGTAAATAAACCATCAAATTACTCCTCTTTTATTGTTATGATAGTGTTTTTGTGAAAACACTTAAATCCTTGTAGTCCTAAGGCATCTAATAAAAAATAAACACTTTTAAGATTTTGTGTTCTTTGATAGCTTATTAAAGTTATATACAGTATTTTCTTCCTAAATATAACAAAGTTGTTTTTTTAAACAGCTTCAAGAACTTTTTAAAATGGGAGGGCAACTTTTAAAAACTTTAAATCCACAATGAGTAAAAGATAGAGATCCTATAAAGGAAGTCAAAGAGTTAATGTTGGCTAAGGTTTTTAATTGTTAGCAATTTCACATATGAACATCTTTATCAGATAATTGTTACTCTCCCTGGCATTTAATATGGTGGTAGCTTTTTACCATCAGTCATTGTATACACTGGTATTTTTGATAGTTTCCAAATTCTTTTTTGTAATATCTAGGACAGAAATCCAGACAAAATTTGTGTAGGTTTGGGAGGAAATTAAAACACCCTATTGGTTCAGTATCAGGGGGTAGCCGTGTTAGTCTGTATCTACAAAAACAACAAGGAGTCTGGTGGCACCTTAAAGACTAACAGATTTATTTGGGCATAAGCTTTTGTGGGTAAAAACCTCACTTCTTCGGATGCATCTTCTTGCGTGAGGTTTTTACCCACGAAAGCTTATGCCCAAATAAATCTGTTAGTCTTTAAGGTGCCACCAGACTCCTTGTTGTATTGGTTCAGTGTTTTTTTGAGGCCATGAATTTATCAAAGACTGTTTTTTAAATCTAATTTTCAAACCTATATTGAATGGTCTGTGTTTGTTTAGTTCAATTTAAAATGCTTAAGATTAACATAATAGCTAAATATTAAGGTTTTTAATTAGCATTAGTAACAGTACATTTCTCTGAGTCCTAACTTTTTAAACCAAAATATATAATGAAATGTAGCTCCGGTTGTTTGCTCATGCCCTCATTCACATTTAAAGCTCTTTAGTTACATGTACATTTTGAAATTAAACAAATTGAAATGGAGTGTGTGTTGGATTAAGGATAGTCTGAAAAATATATTTTTTTTATAAAATAATTATCTTGTAATTTAAACTAAAGAGCATTGACTACATTTAGACAATTGTTAACAAGTGAGCTCTAGAATCCAATTAACTGGAATGGAAGTTTCATGGGCAGAGAACTTGAGAGACTGGTTTATAGTACTTTACCCAAACCCTTTTTAAATGTTATATACTTTTTCCTATATTTTCTTTTTCATCATAACTAATTATGAAAATACTGTATAGGTGCCCAACCCTACTCCCATTTAAATCAGTGCTAGTTTTACCACTGATTTCAGTGGGTCCAGGATCAGTGTGAATTAATAGCTGTTTTCCCCCTTTTTATCAGTCTCCTTCTCATGTCTTAATTATTTGTTAGTCTACTGTCTATGGTTTGTTTTGTAATGACACAAACTATGAATTTTGGCTTTACTGAATGCATCAAAAGAAGAAGACATTGTAAAGAAAAAAGCTTTTGTTTAGACACAACTCTGTTTGTAATAACTCAACTTGAGAAATTAAACTTTTTTTTTATAATTTTGATGGATAATATTGATGTTTATTTTGAAGCATTTTTTCCAATTTTTATCAATTTTAAATTTTCACAGTTGCAGGAAAGTATGGGGTAGAGGTCAGACAAAAAGTTAAAGCTTTGTAACCATTAAAACACAAATTGTCAATGTCACATTTCAAAATATACTAAATAAATATCCTCAAATCAAGTTAATAACTTATCATACAGCATTTTTCTTACTTTGCCTATCTGTGAATTTTGATTACTGTTGATGGAAATATTTTTTCGTCGGTTTGTGTGTGTACAGTGAAATCAATGTTTACTCACATTTATCAACAAAAATCTAATCCTTTCCAAGCCTAGTAACATCAAGGAAACACAAAAAGTGTATATACAAATTGGATATTTTATATATATATATATATATATATATATATACTAAAAATTAGCTGGAGTGTAGTGAAAGCTAGTGAAAGTGTAGTGAAAGCTAGTCAAAAGCATTTTTAGGGCTCAATCTTGCAAATGTGAACTCTTTAGTGACTTTGCAAAATTTAATCACTTTAGTCCTACTGTAGTCAGAATCCATATGGGGGCAAGAAACTGCTACTTAAGGGATCACTTATGTGAGTACCGTTACTTACTTATGTGAGTGTTTGCAGGATTGAGCTCATAAATAGCAGATTTTTGTCCTCTACTGTTGTTCTCTGAATCTTACACTCATTTAAAAACAATCATTATGCTATGTTAAAGAAGCAGTTGCTACCATTGCATCCTTAAAATTTGAGGGATTATGATAAATAAATTCATAATGATCATGAGGACATTTTAGTTGCAAAATCTTTACTTAGTATTTTCTGCAAGAGTTTTGCTAATGATGTATCCTAGTTTTTTCTTTTCATTAATGTGTAGTTTAGTAGTAGCACATATTAATGTCATTTGTAAATAAATTGTTTGAGACTTCTATAAAAAGTCATAAGGTATTCAAAATAATTGGCTTTTGTCACCAATGGGGGAGGATTCAGGATGCTTTTTGATTCACAGTTTATAGATTAATATAAGAAAACTAATTTGTTGACGTTAGAAAGTATCACTCAGGGAGTACAGAGAAACCATTTTATTATCTTTTTAAATTTTGTGTTTGCCTCTGAGATCTGTTGGAAGTCATGGCCATGTGCACAGAGGAACTGTGCTTCTGGAGTAGTTCCAGGGTTTTCTATCCCATCCCATAGCTTCCTGATGTGGCTATTGCCCTTGAAACCCTCTTTAGAAGGGGGTTCCCAGAAAAGGTTATTAGGATGTATCACCTTTACAGCAGATTTCCTACACTGTTGATGTTGTGACTGTGCACATAATGGATTCATTCCCCCTGGCCAACCCCCTGTTCATATACTACAGAACACTTCTTTGGAGCCTGGGAACATGAGGAAGAGAGTCTTATGGCAATGTCTGATTCTCTCACTCTGCATAGGAAGGGGGCATCCATGTGTGACGCTGTATGGAATACCAATACCAGTAAAATTGCAATGAGTTGTGCCAGATATGCCATGTAAGGTATCTGCGAAAATGCTATAATTTGCCAAGTATAATCTTGTTTATATGTTTGTATCACCTTTGTATTGTAAGTTATAGATATGTATGGTATATCTGTGTTTCCAACCTTGTGCTGTGCATCTGGGTGACACCCCCAGACAGGTTGGCATCAGCACTGCCTATCCTGCTTGATGGTACATCAGCTGTACAATGAACCCATTGAAAGGGTCAGGGGCTACACCTTATGACTCAGGAAGGCATGCAGAGCCATGCCTATGGACAGAACTCTAAGGGTTCCCTGCCATATGCTGGGCAGCTTGTGTTTGGAACAAAGGAAATACAAGCTGCATGGCAAAAGACTGTCAAAGACAGTCTTCTCCATTTTGTCTTTATTCCTGCTTCTTATCTCTGGAGTAACTTTTCTACAAATGAAGCTCTGAACAAAGGACTGAATGACCCATCCAAGCTGTGGATGTGTTCCAGAGGGACTTTCAAGCCACCAAACTCACCAGTACTGCTAAGAACCTGATATATGGACTTTGAAGTCTTTGTATGTATGTAACTGCTTTATCATTTAACAGCTCTCTTCTTCTTCTTTCTTTTTTCTTTATAATAAACCTTTAGTTTTAGGCACTAAAGGATTGACTGGAAGCATGGTATTTTGGGTAAGAGCCAAGCCTATACAGACCTGGTAACATGGCTGGCCCTTTGGGGTGAGAAGAACATTTTGTATATGTGAGCAGAGTTTTAAAATAACTTCTCACTATACTGGACATAGGTGCTGATTGGAAGCCAGAGAACTGGAATGCACTAAAGGGGGCTATGTGATTTCTTTTTTCTTTTTTCTTCTAGATAACCAGTGTGGGGATCAGAAGAACAGTTTGTGACTGGCTGGGGAGTTTAACTTCCGTATTACTCACCAGTCTTGGGAGTATTTCTCTCCTTTTTGCAGCTTGCCTGACCTTGGCATTTCCAGTGAGGGCTACCTCGGGTCACATTGCATAGTTGGCAGGATCCACAGAACCAGATCATTTGGGTTTGGATCAGAACCCCACACTATTCCAAATTTTGAAATTTTGATACTGAGTGTGTTAAAGGTTAAAGTTAGTCACAATGAGTGATCCACGATCAAAACTGCAAGCCCTGAGAGAGAGATAATGCCTACAATATAAGAGAGAAATGGTAGAACTTCGAATGCAAGAGAAGCAATTCTTGGCCTGGCTGGAGAAAGAAGCTGAAGAGAGAAGAAAAGCTGCCCAGGAACGCAAAAGGCTAGAACTGGAATGCAATAAGGGTGGCTGCGCGATTTTCTTTTTTTGCTTCTTGATAACCAGTGTGGGGATCAGAAGCACAGTTTGTGACTGGTTGGGGAGTTTAAACTTCAGTGTTACCCACCAGTCTTGGGAATATCTCTCTCCTTTTTGCAGCCTGCCCTGACCTTGGCATTTCCAGTGAGGGCTACCCCAAGCTCCCCGGGTCGAACCATGCATGGGAGGTTTTCTCTAGCACAGCGGTTCTCAACCTTTCCAGACTATTGTACCCCTTTCAGGAGTCTGATTTGTCTTGCGTACTCCAAGTTTCACCTCACTTAAAAACTACTAGATTACAATATCAGGCATAAAAATACAAGAGTGTCACAGTACACTATTACTGAAAAACTGCTTACATTTTCATTCTGTCTGTATGAAATTTTAGTCGTACAGACTTTGCTAGTGCTTTTTATGTAGCCTGTTGTAAAACTAGGCAAATAGCTAATGAATTGATATACCCCTGGAAGACCTCTGCGTACCTCCAGGAGTACCACTGCTCTAGCATATGAATCTTCACCGGATATTTCAGGTGTATGAATCTATAAAACAACAACAAATACTACTGCTGCTAAATTCATATAGGATTTTCTATCAAAAGATCTCAAAGATGTGTGTATATGTATAAGATAATAGTAGAATAATAGTTCGACTTTTTTTTTTCCCTTTGGGTAGCAACAGCCATTAATCAAATATCATTGTTTCCAAAACAGCAGGGATTCAATATACACTACCCTAGATATGTTAATATACTATCATAAATGTATTGTTTAATTCAAAGGCAAATTTGCATGGAAAATATTACTGGTTTTACTAGGGTACTGCAAGTCAGCAGAAACCCTCACCTAGACTGATCTTAGGAGAGTAATATATTTTTAGACCTGCTTTAATTTAGGATTTCACCAAAGGCCTTCACAGATGTTTCTCTTGGAAGTTATCATAGTCTGCTGTCCCTGGAGGATATGCCCATTATTGTCCCAACTGTCAGGACTGATTTAGATTGTGGGCATCACAGGATTACCTTTATTTTGTTAGAATGCAGATCTCAAATTTTTCTGGTCTTCAGTGATGTGTATTGTCACCTCTCCCAAGCTGCCTTCTTATTCTCTAGAATAACAGCTTTCATTTAATAAAAAAGTAAATCTCTAGCCTTTATAATTGTGAAGAAAACCTTGAAAACAATCCCAAGAGCAAACTAATGCATTGATGTCTGACTAAGTTTGCAGAGATCCTGAAATAGTTCTGAAGTGTGAACTGCCCCATTCATCTCATTGGGTGTAAATTTAGATGCCCAGTTATAATAGTTTAATTGCCGACATTGTTAACTATTTAACTTCCTGGAAAGAAAAGAAGATCTATACAATTTAGTCTAAATGACCGTTCATTTTGGTACCACTTATTGGTGGTCTTGGGAGAATATTATGACTTACGTTTTTGTCCCCAATCAGGAAGGAGCCAAGCCCAAGGAACCTAGCATGCCATCTGAAACCAAACAAGAAGCAGCCAAGCTCAAGAAGCCCAGAGAGTGCATATAATTATATATTGAACATCTGCACGATCTACTAAGAGCAGTGGCTTATTTTGTGTGCAGAGCTTGGAAAAACACCTCTATCTTTTTTCAATTTGACTATTGTTAGAATGTATCCCACACAGAGGCTCAAATATATATTACAAGTGTAGCTATCCCTTTAAGAGAGAGATCTTATCTTATGGTATTCACCTCATTTAGACAATGATCAATGGCAGAGAGAAGGCTTAACATTAACCTTTTGGTGCTTAGAACTACATGTCAACATAGCTCTGTAAGCATCTCTAAAAGTCTTCATCTCTTGGTCACATGCAATACCCGGACAGTAATGAGTAGTCTGCCACAACATACAGGGTCACCAGTAAATGGTCAGTTCTTGCTGGAAATCATGACCCTCTGCCAGTAGACAAAATTGTGTTTTTTCTTCTCTCGGAGCTTTATATTTGCCGGGGAAGTGCAATATATGTGCATATTGACTTAACAAAAGGGAGCTGATTTCACTTAGGAAAACTACACTTTAATATTAAATATTTCAGGAGATCTCCTATAACTTGGTGGCAACCATAATAAACTGTCAGCAAAGGTATATTTTGCTACCACAGTAGTTGTTTGATCCCCAGGCAGATGCTTTTGTAATAATTGGGGAATTGACGTATATCTTCCCACCTCTGCTTATCTATTGTGAATTTTTTTCCAGACTATAAAGCAGGAAAAGGCAAAGGTCATGTGTTAATTCCATTTTGGGCCAGATGTCTGTGGCTATCAGGCCTTGTTTTAGGATAATCTTCCTGACCACATATCTAAATTTACTTTGAACAGCTATTGCCATCTCTTTATCTTTTTTGTTTTCATTTGATTGGCACAAAAGCTTCTTGGTACCAGATGTTGATAAATATTCCACCCTTCTTTTGAAGTGACAGGTTTTGCTCAGCATCCTAACAAAGATTCTGTTTTGATTATCTCTTCCTGTAGCTAGGATACTTTCAGAAAGTATTGTTCAAGTATGGCCACAATAACAGAAATAATTATTGGAAGGAAGCTTTCAATTTTATTGTGGAAGTCTTCTTGAAGGGGCTCAAGTTTAACACTTTATGGGCAGAGACATTAACCATGGTTATCTGTACCTAATCATTACTAAATTGATTCTTCACACATTCATTACATGATGTTGCTTTGTTCTCATCTCAGTATTGTGGCTTGGTCTCATTAGACTATTTAGTCATAAAGGTTTTTCAAGCATGAGTTCAAGACAAGCCTATCTTGCTCTATTTCACTCTGACTCTCGATTTGTTGTAGGATGATGAAGAGTATAGGTATGACAAGGGAAATATTACTTACTGATAATTAAATTAATTGTTTTCCTAATTCCCAATCTTACATCTCTTCCTGTCAACCCTTACTTATTTAATTCATGCTATGATTTTTCTGATTGACGAGGATGAACATGTTTACTGTTTGTACAATGTGTATGTATATAGTCTTGGTTTAATGGTATTTTGACCTCCTTGCTTTTTGGTGGCTAGAAACATACTATTCTATATATTGAACTGCAGCTGAAAAATAGAAGAGCAAGACTACACTAATTGTGTTGGTACATAACTTGTCTTTACTTATAGTTCTTATGTGTTTAAAATTATGGATAATTACCTTTTTATTTTTTAAAACTAGGATGCTGAAATTAATTATGAAGATCAAATTAATAAAATTATTATGGAGAAACAGGAACTTGAGTGGCAGAAGGTTAGTAATTTTTCTATAAGCCTGATAGTTTTAGTATTTAGCTGTTAGAATTTAATTTTAATGGGATGTTAATGGTGTTTGGAATTAGATACAATTGAATGTTAATTTTTTTTTTAGATTATAGTCATACCAGTATTAAAGCATGAGGGAAACTGGATCTGACAATGATCTTCCATACTGCTCATACTATTTTTGGCAATCAGGTAGCTGTGATCAGGATTCTAAAAATGTGAAATTTTGTTAAAAATATCACAAAATTTGGTGTGGTTGGAAGTTGTTGCTAAGAGAGATGTAGAACTTGAATAATGATATTGTATCTCACAGATGAGGTGTCTTGACAGAACTATGTAGGGGAGGTAATACAACAGCTGTCTGCATTATGCCTGGCTTTAGCAAGTGCTAATACTACCACGGTTTCAGGAACAACAAATTCACTCAATATTTTTTGGGGGGGAAATCCAAAGAAATGTATTTTCAGCAGTAAGTTACATGTTTATACCTGTCCAGAAGTGATTTGGTAGCATTTACACTTCCAAGATGAAGCCTCAATTAAAATGGGTTTAACATTCTTTTTAGGGTTAGGACTCATGAGGTTATACTTTAAAAGAAAATCCATTCCCTTTTTTAATATAGTTTAACCTATGACAACTGTCACTAGGTCACACGATAAAAGGTTTCTCTCAACATATTTTATGATCACACACAAAAAAACAACCTCCCACCCATATAGTCAGCCTTATCCTTGATCTTGAAATATTTAACGTTTTAGTGAAGGAAGATCATTTATTTCTTGGGGTTTATCCTGACCATCTAAATTTAATAATCCTAGCTATGTGCTTTGATTCTGAAAGATTAGATATATAAAAATAAAATATGGACATAGAAACAGGAAGCATCTCAGATTTGAAAAGGCCACAGTGCTTTCAGTTTGTATCCCTACCTTGCTTTCCTCAACCTGTGGTTATAGTCCTTCTCAAACCTCAAAGTTCAGTTTCCATTCCCAGTTGAGGCCCCACAAGCAAATTAATGTACACTAATAGGAAAACATACAGGACTTGTAATCAATTGGCCAAACTAAATGTTTTTTTTGGGTCAAATTTAATGTGAGCACACAACATATCTGAGTGTAAACAAAGTTATACAAAATTCAATTCTGTGTAACTATCTGTTGGAATGGATACAATTTGAACAAAATGAGATCAAGGATCTGGGTCTACCACACAGAATTGGGGCTGAGAACTCTATCACTAATCAGTCACCCATGTAGTAGATTAGTCCTTTTACTACTAAGGCCTGGTCTACACTAGGCGTTTATGTCGAATTTAGCACCGTTAAATCGAATTAACCCTGCACCCATCCACACCACGAGGCTATTTAGTTCGACATAGAGGGCTCTTAAATTCGACTTCTGTACTCCTCCCCAACGAGGGGAGTAGCGCTAAATTCGACATGGCCATATCGAATTAGGCTTGGTGTGGATGGAAATCGACGCTAATAGCTCCAGGAGCTATCCCACAGTGCACCACTCTGTTGACGCTCTGGACAGCAGTCCGAGCTCGGATGCTCTGACCAGCCACACAGGAAAAGGCCCGGGAAAATTTGAATTCCTTTTCCTGTCTGGGCAGTTGGAATCTCATTTCCTGCTTGGACAGCGTGGCGAGCTCAGCAGCACTGGCAACGATGCAGAGCTCTCCAGCAGAGATGGCCGTGCAATCCCAGAATAGAAAGAGGGCCCCAGCATGGACTGATCGGGAAGTCTTGGATCTCATCGCTGTGTGGGGCGATGAGTCCGTGCTTTCCGAGCTGCGCTCCAAAAGACGGAACGCAAAGATCTATGAGAAGATCTCTAAAGCCATGGCAGAGAGAGGATACAGCCGGGATGCAACGCAGTGCCGCGTGAAAATCAAGGAGCTGAGACAAGGCTATCAGAAGACCAAACAGGCAAACGGACGCTCCGGATCCCAGCCCCACACATCCCGTTTCTACGAGGCACTGCATTCCATCCTTGGTGCGTCCGCCACCACTACCCCACCACTGACCGTGGACTCTGAGGATGGGATATTGTCCAGGGCCGGTTCCTCGGACATGTTAGCGGACGGGGAAGATGAGGAAGGAGATGAGGAGGACGAGGCAGTCGGCAGCGCTTACCAAGCTGATTTCCCCGACAGCCAGGAGCTCTTCATCACCCTTACAGAGATCCCCTACCAACCCTCCCCAGCATGTAACCCGGACACAGATTCAGGGGAAGGATCAAGCGGTAAGTGCTTTAAACATATAAACCTTTATTTTGTACAAAACTAGAATATTAATACTAATAACAATCTTTGATTCATGATTTCTTCCCCCTGGGCGCTTAAATAATCAGTAACAAGTATTGGTAAAAAAATCAAACAGTGTCCGGTTCTGCATGATTGTGCTGCACAAGCTGCTCCACTCTTTTGTCGCTGCTACTGCATCTAGATGAAAAGCCGGTCTATATGTCCGGGGATAGAGCAGTAGTCCACAGACATTTCAACAAAGCTCTCCTGGAGGTAAAGGGATACCCTGTTCATCAGGTTCCTTGGGAGAGCGGCTTTACTTGGTCCTCCAAAGTAAGAGACGTTCCCGCGCCAGGAGACCATCAGGTACTCAGGAATCAGCGCCTTGCAGATCATGGCGGCATAGGGCCCCGGTCTCTGCATGCTTTCTCGAAGCATCCTCCGGATCTCGTTGTCAGGGATCCTCATGAGGGTGATGTCGGTCATGACAACCTGCTTTGAATTAGGTAGGGGACTGTTAGTATTGGGACTGCTTGCAACAAGTTCCTTTACAGAACTGTGACCGCTGGTTTACAGCCACGCGGTGGGGGCAGGAGAGGGTCAGCATCCAGGGATCTTTCCCTGGCACATCCGCGAGGGGGTGGGACAGGGCCACAGTTCTTGCTTGGCCGACTGATGGCAGCACAGACTGGCATTGCTTTCAATGTGAAAGGTGGCCAGTGGTACTCCTAAAGTTTTAATCTGCAACAAGTCTACGGCTTACCATCTTTGCCTGCTAGAGAGAGTACCATGTCCTGCCCCGGTTCCCAGATCGGCAGTGCAAAAGCCCAGGCACTGAAGGCGAGGTTCGAAAATTCGACCTTGTCCTCAGTGCGCATGTGATAGGTGTGGTTCATGGTCTTGTTCACGGAGAAAGACTATGTTCTTGTGAATCAAGGTTCTTGATTCACAACTACATTTATCTTTCGGAGGAATTCACTGCCTTTTCCTCATTCCCACAGCCACATCTGCAACTGTCTCCCAACCCAGCCTGGAATCACAGTCCCAGAGGCTAGCGCACATTAGGCGGAGGAAGAAGAAGACGCGAGAGGACATGTTCTCTGAACTTATGGGCTGCTCCCGAGCCCAGGCAGCACAGCATAACCAGTGGAGGGAGAATTTGTCCCAAATGCACCGGATACACATGGACCGTGAGGAGAGGTGGCGGCAGGAAGACCAGCAGGCAACTCAAACGCTGCTTGGACTTCTGAGGGAGCAAACGGACACGCTCCGGCGCCTTGTTGATGTTCTGCAGGAACGGAGGCAGGAGGACAGAGCCCCGCTGCAGTCTATCAGGAGCCGCACTCCCCCGCCACCAAGTCCCATACCCCCCTCGCCCAAAGTCCAAAGAAGGAGGGGCGGGAGAGTCCGTGAAAACTCTCATTCCACCCCTGCAGACTGCTCAAGCACCAGAAGGCTGTCATTCCCAAAATTTGAAAAGTCCTTTCCTGGCCGCCTCAAGCAAGCCCCCGTCCAAGTTTCACCCCCCAGTTTCATGTGTGGTTGTTAATAAAAAATACGTTTTTGTTCATTACTGTTTCAGTCATGCTGTTTTGAGGGAGAGTCTGTCTGCAGGGGGGGAAGGGGCTTGGTAATTGGACAGGACATTCACCTTTAGCAGGCTACAGAGGCGGGGGCAGGTCCAGCAGCAGGGCACATACACAGTGCACTGACTAGTTACCATGGTCAGTCTGGGAGGTGGTTTTCATGTTCTGTGTGTGGGGTGGGGGGGGGTGTTGCTCTGTGACTTTGTGGCGGGGGAGGGCAGTTACAGATGTTATGCAGCGGTCCTTGTCCTGGATCACAGAGCCACGCAGCAGGGGATCTGTAACCCTCCTCCCCCTGCCATAAAGTCACACAGCCCCCACATACACGCAGTCCCGCTTAGGAGGGCTGGCAGGCTCCGTGGAAACAACCAATCCGCCACTGCGATTCCTGTCATTCCTGGAGTTTAGAAGGATCATTTGCATCAGTACACTACACCCGCTCCCCACCACAGTCTGCGTCCCAGGTTTAAAACATTCCCGCGAAAACAGTAATAAAGACAACGGTGTTCATTAACAAAATAAAACTAAATTTATTTTTTTGGAAGGGGGTGGTGGGGGTCTGTAACTGGAGAGGATAGTCATCCTTAACTGGGTAAAGAAACGGGGGCAGGTTCAGCTTCTCTGAACAGAAACTTTAAAGTCACTGGTCACCCTGCTCAGTGTGGAACCTGGCTTTCAAAGCCTCCCGGATGCACAGCGCGTCCCGCTGTGCTCTTCTAATCGCCCGGCTGTCTGGCTGGGCGTAATCAGATGCCAGGCTATTTGCCTCAACCTCCCACCCCGCCATAAAGGTCTCCCCCTTGCTCTCACACAGATTGTGGAGCACACAGCAAGCAGCTATCACAATGGGGATATTGGTTTTGCTGAGATCACAGCGAGTGAGTAAGCTTCTCCATCTCCCCTTGAGACGTCCAAAAGCACACTCCACCACCATTCTGCACTTGCTCAGCCGGTAGTTGAAGAGTTCTTTTTCAGAGTCCAGGGCGCCAGTGTAGGGCTTCATGAGCCAGGGCATTAGCGGGTAGGCTGGGTCCCCAAGGATCACTGTAGGCATCTCCACATCCCCAAGAGTTATTTTGTGGTCCGGGAAGTAAATACCTTCCTGCAGCCGTCTAAACAGACCAGAGTTCCTGAAGACGCGAGCGTCATGAACCTTGCCCGGCCATCCGACGTTGATGTTGGTAAAACGTCCCCTGTGGTCCACCAGTGCTTGCAGCACCATTGAAAAGTAGCCCTTTCGGTTGATGTACTGGCTGGCCTGGTGGTCCGGTCCCAGGATAGGGATGTGAGTTCCATCTATAGCCCCACCGCAGTTTGGGAATCCCATCGCGGCGAAGCCATCTATGATGACCTCCACGTTTCCCAGGGTCACTACCTTTGAGAGCAGTACCTTGACGATTGCCTTGGCTACTTGCATCACAACAACCCCCACGGTAGATTTGCCCACGCCAAAGTGGTTCGCGACAGACCGGTAGCTGTCCGGCGTTGCAAGCTTCCAGAGGGCTATGGCCACTCGCTTCTGGACAGTCAGGGCTGCTCGCATCCGGGTGTCATTGCGCTTCAGGGCAGGTGACAGCAACTCACAAAGTTCCAGGAAAGTCCCCTTCCGCATGCGAAAGTTTCGCAGCCACTGGGATTCGTCCCAGACCTGCAGCACTATGCGGTCCCACCAGTCAGTGCTTGTTTCCCGTGCCCAGAATCGCCGTTCCACAACATCCAGATGACCCATTGTCACTGTGATGTCCTCGGAGCTGGGTCCCGTGCTTTGTGAGAGGTCTGTGCCCCTCTCAGAGTTCAGGCCCTCACCGCGGTGCCGTAGCCTCCTCGCCTGGTTCATCTGCATCTGCCTCTGGGAAAGGTGGATGATAACCTGCGAGGCGTTCACAAGTGCCACAACTGCAGCGATGGTCGCAGCGGGATCCATGCTCGCAGTGCTGTGGCGTCCGCGCTGTCACTGACCCGAAAAGCGCGCGAACTGATTTCCCGCCGGCGCTTTCAGGGAGGGAGGGAGGACGGTATTGACAGACGGATGACGACAATTACCCAAAAGCACCCTCGACCCTTTTTTTTTACCCAGAAGGCATTGGCGGCTCGACCCAGAATTCCAATGGGCTGCGGGGACTGCGGGAACTGTGGGATAGCTGCCCACAGTGCACCGCTTCCAATGTCGACGCTTTCCCCGTTAGTGTGGACTCACAAAGTCGAATTACTGTCCTTAGTGTGGACACACACATTCGACTTTGCAATATCGATTCCACATATTCGATTTAAGTGAAATCGAAATACCCTCGTAGTGTAGACATACCCTTAGAGATATTTCTCCTTTTTTACATTAAGGAGGTATTGAGAGGTTACTTACAGTCTCTAATCTAATCCATGAGCTCCTTAATGAGGCCTCTTCTGTCTCATATCTTCAGATATGTCTAATTTATTGCCATATTTGGGGTCGGGAAGGAATTTCCCCCAGGGTCAGATTGGTAGAGACATTGCGGGAGGGGGGAGAGGGTTCGCCTTCTTCTGTAGCATGGGGCATGGGTCACTTGCAGGTTTAAACTAGGGTAAATGGTGAATTCTCTGTAACTTGAAGTCTTTAAACCATTATTTGAGGACTTCTGTAACTCAGCCAGAGATTAGGGGGTCTATTTCAGGAGTGGGTGGGTGAGGTTCTATGGCCTGCAGCGTGCAGGAGGTCAGACTAGATGATCATGATGGTACCTTCTGACCTTAAAGTCTATGACTTTGAGAGCCTCTCACAGAATTAAGACAAAATGGCTGATCTGTGTGCAGTTTTCTACCCTTTCCATCATCTTGTCTTAAGGACCATGTATATAATTCAAAGAATCCATTTTGGAATAATTTTAAAAGAGTGAATCTTTTTCAAGGGTTACAAGTATATCACATTGTTGTCCCTAGCCTCTGTTTTCCAGAAGCTGGGAATGGGCGACAGGATGGACCACAGGATGGACAGGATGATTACCTGTTCTGTTCATTCCCTCTGGGGCACCCGGCATTGGCCACTGTCAGAAGACCGGATACTGGGCTAGATGGGTTTCAGAGTAGCAGCCGTGTTAGTCTGTATCCGCAAAAATAACAGGAGTACTTGTGGCACCTTAGAGACTAACAAATTTATTAGAGCATAAGCTTTCGTGGGCTACAACCCACTTCTTCGGATGCATATAGAGTGAACCATATATTGAGGAGATATATATACACACACATACAGAGAGCATGAACAGGTGGGAGTTGTCTTACCAACTCTGAGAGGCCAATTAAGTAAGAGAAAAAAAAACTTTTGAAGTGATAATCAAGATGGTTCAGTACAGACAGTTTGATAAGAAGCAAGTGTGAAAATACTTACAAGGGGAGATAGATTCAATGTTTGTAATGGCTCAGCCATTCCCAATCCCTATTTAGCCCTGAGTTGATTGTGTCTAGTTTGCATATCAATTCCAGCTCAGCAGTCTCTCGTTGGAGTCTGTTTTTGAAGTTTTTCTGTTTTAAGATAGCCACCCGCAGGTCTGTCAAAGAATGGCCAGACAGGTTAAAGTGTTCTCCCACTGGTTTTTGAGTATTATGATTCCTGATGTCAGATTTGTGTCCATTAATTCTTTTGCGTAGAGACTGTCCGGTTTGGCCAATGTACATGGCAGAGGGGCATTGCTGGCACATGATGGCATATATCACATTGGTAGATGTGCAGGTGAACGAGCCACTGATGGTATAGCTGATGTGATTAGGCCCTATGATGGTGTCACTTGAATAGATATGTGGACAGAGTTGGCATCGGGCTTTGTTACAAGGATAGGTTCCTGGGTCAGTGTTTTTGTTCAGTGATGTGTGGTTGCTGGTGAGTATTTGCTTTAGGTTGGGGGGTTGTCTGTAAGCGAGGACAGGTCTGTCTCCCAAGATCTGTGAGAGTAAAGGATCATCTTTCAGGATAGGTTGTAGATCTCTGATGATGCGCTGGAGAGGTTTTAGTTGGGGGCTGAAGGTGACAGCTAGTGGTGTTCTGTTATTTTCTTTGTTGGCCCTGTCTTGTAGGAGGTGACTTCTGGGTACTCGTCTGGCTCTGTCAATCTGTTTTTTCACTTCAGCAGGTGGGTATTGTAGTTTTAAGAATGCTTGATAGAGATCTTGTAGGTGCTTGTCTCTATCTGAGGGATTGGAGCAAATGCGGTTATATCTTAGAGCTTGGCTGTAGACAATGGATCGTGTGGTGTGTCCTGGATGGAAGCTGGAGGCATGTAGGTAAGTGTAGCGGTCAGTAGGTTTCCGGTACAGGGTGGTATTTATGTGACCATCGCTTATTAGCACAGTAGTGTCCAGGAAATGGACCGCTTGTGTGGATTGATCTAGGCTGAGGTTGATGGTGGGATGGAAATTATTGAAATCATGGTGGAATTCCTCAAGGGCTTCTTTTCCATGGGTCCAGATGATGAAGATGTCATCAATGTAGCGCAAGTAGAGTAGGGGCGTTAGGGGACGAGAGCTAAGGAAGCGTTGTTCTAAGTCAGCCATAAAAATGTTGGCATACTGCGGGGCCATGCGGGTACCCATAGCAGTGCCGCTGACTTGAAGGTATATATTGTCCCCAAATGTGAAATAGTTGTGGGTGAGGACAAAGTCACAGAGTTCAGCCACTAGGTTAGCTGTGACATTATCGGGGATACTGTTCCTGATAGCTTGTAGTCCATCTGTGTGTGGAATATTGGTGTAGAGGGCTTCTACGTCCATAGTGGCCAGGATGGTGTTTTCTGGAAGATCACCGATGGATTCTAGTTTCCTCAGGAAGTCAGTAGTATCTCGAAGATAGCTAGGAGTGCTGGTAGCGTAGGGTCTTGGTCTGACCCACTATGGCCATTCTTATGTTCTGTGAGCTTGTTTTCACCTCACAAAGAAAATCAACTGTTTATACTCTAATTTACCACATTTCTTTACCTCCACAGTTGAATGATCAAGTTCATAGTTGGATATAGGAATGGAAGAAAGATAAATGTGTTGTTAGCAACTTATGTACAATTTTATTTTATATTTATGACACAATTGTTCTTATAGTATCTAACAATTCCTGTTAATAATCCCATAGTGAAGCCTAGCTTCCAATAGGACCATCTTAACAAATCTTTATCAAAGAAATTGCATAAAAAGGTGGTGGTCAGTGTGGTCTTGTGCACTGTGATGTGAGGATTATTAGTTTGGGTTCTGAGCTCAGTCCCTCTCTCACCTGTCAAGGGCTAGAAATACTGCAGAGATAGTTTCTATCCATCCTGGCTAGTTATGCTGCTGTAGTGTTACAGAAACACCATCACCTTTACTGTTTACATAAGCACACACTTTTCCCTTCATCTTGTTCCTCATCTCTGATGTGGAGAATCATATTATTCTAGCACATTAAATAATTTAAATTATGTCAGTAACAATCTATTAAAATATAGTTTAAATCTTGCATTGCATAAAAAGAATACATAATTTGTTAGAAACAACCAAGAGAAGAAATATGTGATATATTGAAAATCATAAATTTATTGTAGAGGCAGAAATAAAAAGTATTTTTGTGTGTATGGTATGCATTTAGTGATATGAACAGTGGGGTATGAATTTAATAAGAAACCAGGAATAGAAGATAGTACAAAGAACAATGCAGTCAAGTTTCTATTGTAACCATAGATCCAGTTTTTCATAACTGTATGCAAAAACGCATGCATAATTTACTTCTGCAATTGTTGATTATGCATACAAATGTATAGTTAGACATTAAAGTGGTAGTTTGCATACACAATTTAATGATTTAATGTTCAGTTGTAGTAACTGTACATACATTACATTGTGCAATTGTGTGCAAACAATTATGAAAACCTAACCCTTAACTTTTTCACCTCTTTGTATCTTTAGTTTTAACTGTGTAAAGATAAAAACAGTGTGTTTGGAGTTATTCAGGTTTCTAAACTTACAAGCCCTGCTTGCTTAAACTGTTTCTTCCTTAGAAGTTTTTTAGTTAGCAGAGTTTATAAATTCTTTGAACTCCAGCAGGATTCTAGTGTTGTGGAGAAAATTTGTACTGCAGAGAAAAGTGGCTCAGCAATAGTGGGGTTGCAGTCCAAAAAATCTTGGAAATTATTTGTGATCAGGGCTGTAAGTCTGTGGTGCTCAGAAATTCTACAGGAGCAGACCAGTAGCCCAAATGTAAACTTTCCAAGTTTCCTGACTGCATGGTAGGGTGCAAAGTCTGAAAACCTGTGAAATTTGAATTGAGTTTATAATCTAACAATTCTACACTCTGTCCAAAATTCTTTAGTCTTCCGAGGGCATAACTCTTATTGACCTCAGAGGGAGTTCTATAAATGGAGATGTGACCGGGGTCCCAGGGAGCTACACTGAGGTTACTCAATTAGGGTAAACTGCAAAGAATGGGGCAGACAATCCCCAAAGCTGGTGGATATTCCAATGCTTAGATTTACCAAGCCAGGACAAAACAGCTTTTATAATATCTTACAGGTTACCCAGCGCCAACAAAACAGTTTCCTTAAAGTAACCCAGCCTTAGGCCTCCACCCAGACAGCCAAGTCAAATATGATGAGGAATACTGAAAATCTTATTAATCATATAAGAAAGTTTTACCAATCCCAAAAGACTGGACACATTACCTTCCAGGTTAATGAATATTCCAGATTTTACCCAAATACACGCTTACAGCAAATTCTTATTAACTAAACTAAAATTTATTAAAATAGAAAAGAGTGAGAGTATTGGTTAAAAGATCAGCATACATACAGACATGAGTACAGTTCTGAGATCAGATTCATAGTAGAGATGGTGAGCTTTGTAGTTTCAAAGAGTTCTTTCAGAATTAGTCCATAGGTTCAGTCCAATGTCCACATTCAGGATGATCCATATGGGACTGGAGATTTCAGTCCTATGACTCAAGTTTTCCCTGCGTAAAGCATCAAGCAGATCTGAGATAAAAAGGATCAGGACCCAAGGGTTTTTTATGCAGTTCCAGGTCTTCTCTTGACGGCTCGGAGTCCTTAGGCAAACAATAGGCAGTCATTGAGACTTTGAAGTAGATCTATTTCCTAAGCATCACCGGTAATTAGCTACAGAGATTAACATAAGGCAATTGCCTGTTTTCCACCATTTGCAGGTGCTTTGCTATACATTTCAAAAAGAGATGAATACAGTGATATCACTATTTTTACAATTCATTTAAATGTTAGGATCTCCTTTTCATCTCTGAATTAAAAGAATACAGCATAGATAGGAACTGTTTGATTACATTGTTAACCTCTAATAATATATATGTAAACACAAAAAACCCACAAATATTATCTACCAATATGTCCCTAAAGGTTGAATCTGGGTCATTTAGCCTGCAAGCTACTTAACCCTTTTTGGCCATGTGTCATACCCCAATGCGAGATTGGTATAGAAGGGAGCAGTTAGAGCTCCTGGATACACCTTAAGGACCTTCCTATCTTGATATGAGCTATATTTACATTGAATTCTTTGTAAGGCCAAATTATTGATACATACTCTGGCCCAAGTTGACAACGTAGTCCATATTTTGTGAAATACTTTAGTGATTTCAGGGTTTGGTCTATATGTTAACTTAACATAGCCATCAATGTTCTTCAGAGAGCACTTACTCTGACATTCAGCCATGAAGTCTGAGATGTTGTACCTCAGTTTTCCTTCTTGCACAGCAGTCCAAGCTTGTAATGGTTTTTCTGCTGTGGAAAGTTTTTGGATTGTGTATAATAAGCACTAGCTGTGAAACCTCAACATTATTAGGCTTTCTAATACAAAGTGTGTTCTTATTGACCAAAATATTATAATCATAAGGGTTTCTATTACATAGTGTGTTTTCATGTACCACTTTTAACATGTTCAGGTTTTTTTCCAAAAGACCATGCACATTGTACATTTTTACAGTTTTTTTGGCATCAACCATGAACTAGTTACAAGAGTTAACATTAGCATTAATATTAACAACAAATCTATTACAAGTGTACATTTACAATCATTTTTGTTATGCCAAGCCTTTTGTTTAGATAGGCCATTTTTTAGGTCAACTTGTTCAATATTCCTTTTGAAGGTTTAGCTTTTTCTTTACCTTAGGGTTTTCCTTAAAATAGACGTTTAGGTTAACCACATACTTGGAGTTTTGGTATTTTAGATATGAGTGAGGCAAGTCTGTAATGACATTTTGCCTTTCATGGATTAACTTGCCTTCCTTCTTTCCCCTTTTTAGGGGGTTGAAATATGAGCTTTCTGTTATACCATAATCTATGGTCTGCCTGGCTATGTTCTTATTGCCAACAGCTATGGCAATAAGAACATTTGTTCCTCCCTTGTCAGCTAGGTAGTTTACATGGACACCATGCCTTAAAGAGAGACAACCATTTTCTATCATCATGTCTGAACTACAGTTCTGCTTTTCAACTACCAATTTCTGCATCCACAAGGTATTAGATGCATCAGAGCTTACTAAAAAATTAGATGACATATTAAAAGGGTCTATGGGTTTATTCACAAGGCTGCTCTGCTGTGTAAAGCCAGGAATCCAGCCTTCCTTTGGAACCTGAGACACAAACTGTTCACTTTCAATATTAGCTAATGAAGCCTCCTGAGGCAAAGTCCAAGGCAAAGTCAGTGTATTCATTTTCATTTGGAAGACTTTGGCCATTAGGCACCGACACACTTTTCTTAGTAGACAAACTGTTGACTACCAGCAATGGCCCATTAAAAGTTAATGGGAGAAATTCCCTTTTACCTTCACTAGGCACAGCTATTGACTTTTCAAAGACTTCACCCAGAAATTCCTTTCCTTCTGCAATATCATGAACTGCAACAGATTCTTTTTGAGCTTTAGTTATGTTCAGAATTGACTTTGGTACAACAGACAAATTAACAAACTCCTTCTGAGTTTCACTCAAACCCAGAACTACCTCTGGTACATCAGGAAGATTTTCACACAACTTCCTTTTGGGCACATAACTTCCTGCTAGACTCCATAGTCAAAAAGTTAGAGGCATTGTCTTTCTCTTTGCAGCTCTTCTTGCGAATAACATGCAGGTTACCAGGCTCAACACACACAAGTTTAGGGACCATTCCCTTTTTGTTACAAGTTTCCACACTGTGTGTAACATAGTCAGATCACCTTTATGCTTTCCTTGTGCCCTGGTCATATCATCAACCTGATCAGACAAGGTTGTCATATCTTTATCCAGCAATGCACTAGCAACAAGCAAAATAGAAGCATCAGAATCGCCTAGTCCCTGGGAACTAGCCATGACATCAACTGGATGCAACCTGGTTATAATGTCATTATCCCTAGCAGACACAAACTTAGGAATATTTCCTTCCTAGGCTTCAGTTGTGTCCAGAATCAACTCTGAGATAACTGATAAATTTTCAACCAACATTGGCTGATGGGCTTCTTCTGTCTGCTTTACAGACAAAGGACTGGAGAAACATTCTCCTTTAGCAGACACACTGCTATCCTCAACAGACAACCAATTTGAGATATCATTTCTCTTATCCCAGCACACATGGCTGTTCACAGTCAATTGTTTGGAGAGTGGGACAGCTTCCTTAACATTTAAGGTGGATTTTAGCCAAAGGCACTCTTACAAAATATTCAGATAATGCTACAACAGTTACACTTTCACCTGGCAAATAATCTGCCTCCCTGACAAGACTTATCTTAACCAAAGTAATATCTGCTGTGGTGTCCCTCCATGCCATACACCTTATTCCATTAACTTCTGCACAGCTAATAAACTCTGTGTTATTGTTCCCATATTTAGCTTTAATATGAGTTTTAAGGTCAAGTCCTTCAGAAACAACAGTAACAGCATTTGCACACAAGGCAGCAGTGCTGGGCTCTATTTGGGTCGCCTGTGTGTTTAGGATAACTGGATTAGTATTTACTGGATTTGCTGATTTATTTTTTACATTTGGCCACTCTGGTTTGATGTGTCCAAGTGTACCACACAAATGACATACCACTTGTCTTTGCTTAGAGTATGAGGTTTTCTGTTCTGGGCTTCCATGAGCTTTTTTAATAGAAGTGGGGCTGGTCCCACTTTTAAACCATTCTCTTCGTTTAGACTGGGGAGAATAGTCATTATTCTTTCCCAAGGGCTTATTTATTTCATGACTTTGATTCTGCACAAATTCATCTGCAATCTCAGCAGCGTGCAAAACAGACCTGGGCTTTTTATCCCATATAGCAGGCCGGACCTCATCTGGACCCAAATTTAACATCTGTTCTAGAGTAATTAATTGCATTAATTGTTTAAAATTGCCCCAAGCTTTCTCACCAGTAATCCACTTCCTGACAAAACCTAACAGCTTATGAGCACATTCCACATAAGAAATATCATTAGTCATTTTAAAATTTCTAAATTTCAACCTGTAAGTTTCAGATGTAACCTCAAAACGTTTTAACACAGTATCTTTATATTTTACGTAATTCAAAGCTTCATCCATACTCATTTCATTGAACACCTCCCTCGCTTTCCCAGTCAATCTGGTCAGCAGGACAGGCATATGCTATACCTTGGGATATGGTGAATTTCACATAAAGGTTCAGAGGTAGTTAGAAATTCCTCTATGTCTTCAGTATTTTTGTAAATGGGACAAATTCTTTCCCAGTTTTTGTTGTCACGAGGGGGGGGGGGGGGGATTTCCAGGTTGTAGCAGCTTTTTCTGCTCTTCAAAGACTTGGAGCTGAAGTCTGGCAGATTCCTGTTGCATCTGGTGAGCCTTCTCCTCAGCAGCCAGCCATTCCATATGCCTTAAATGGGCTTCTTTTTCCATATCAGTTATCTTTTGCTTTTCCTGCAATCGAAGATGTATCAGCTTTTGTTCATGTTCAAGTTGCTGCTGGTTTTTCACTGCAAGCATTTTCATTGGGCCTGCTTCCTGATCACTGGCCAGTAACAGATTTTTCAGTTCTTGCTCTGTGACTTTTTTCCTAAAGGTCACTCCCTCTGTAAGCACAATTCTTCAAGGGTTTTTCTGTCAAGATCTTCATACGATCCTTGCTCACTCATTGTAACTGATTTTTAACCTTTAAACTCCAATATCAAAATGAATTTTTGACAAGCATGTGGTTTTTACTACAAAATCTCAAATAACCACAGACTAAGGAATCATTCTTTTTGTCGAGTTCAAATTCCTTTTCCTAATTTTTGTTTTATGAATAGCTGTATATATTTTTTTCAATATCCTTTTATGTAGTATGTATTGTGCACCAGAGTTTAGATAGATGAAAATTTGTAAATTCTATGGCTGTCATATTATGAACAAAGAAATATGTGGACTAATAAAAGATATTACCTTTCTCCTGCATAGTTTTTCTCCTCATTCATAACAAATGGGTAATACCTTTCACCAGTGGAATTCAGAGGTGATCTAGAGTTGTTGATGCCGGGGACTTGAGGACTAAGCCTCACTCTTCACCCTGGGCTACCAGACTTTCTGCCTCTGGTGGTAGAGCAAGTTGGCCGTTCTGTTTCTCCCAACCAATTTGTTCTACAACTTTATTTTTTATTAATTTTGTGTTCATACAGAAGGCTCCGGCAACAACTCTGGATTGCCTCAAAATTCCACAGGTGAGAGGCATTACCCATTTGTTATGAATTAGGACATAAGCTTCTAGCAGAAAGAAAATTACCAGGTAAGACATTTCTCATTCAAGAGCTTCAATTTTAAATAAGTAATTTATTTTATTAATTTTTTTCTAGAACCTACTTAAGAAAGGATCAAAATAGCAATATTTTTTCTTAAAATATTATTTCTCTGTTACTGAAAGGATATAAGTAAGAGTCACATTTAAAGCACATTATAATTTGAGCTAATTTAAAGTATTTTCACTGAACAGGAATCTCTGCAGCATGAGACAGAAACATTAAACAAACAACACAAAGAAACCATGGCAGCTTTAAAAAAACAGGTAGGAAACTGAGACTCTTTAACTCTGATAATACTTTTAAATATGGTGGTCCGAAAACTAAATTATCAAGTAGTATTAAAAACTTTGTAATGCTGTATATAAAATATTATGCTACAACCCCATGGGAAAACATTAAGTCCTTTTTTGCTTTCAGACACACAAAACACACATGTTTTAATTAATACTTCCTACAGCTGTATCAGAGAGAGAGAATCTTTTTTTCACAGAAATCTCACAAAGCTAAGAATCTGGCAAAGGCAAATTATGATGATCAGGAAGAAATAGTCAACCTGGTCAAGTTCCTACTTGAAGAAAGATATCCCCTTCAAAAATACGTTCCAAAATGTCATCCAGCCTTCAACATTAATGCAACCAGAGAAGCAAAAATAGGATTTATTTGGATCTAATTAAGTGTAAGTATAGTATACTTTGGGCCAGATCCTCAGTTTTGCCAGAGCAGTGCTTGACACACCTGGGAGTCCCCACCTGATCTGCCTTTGGAGGCTGCTGGTGGCTGAATTGCTCCCTGGTACAAGTTAGAGCTTCTCTAACTTGTGCTGGTGAATAACTGCTCTATAAATGATGCTTCATTGGTTAGGATTGCTGAAGCGCATTGTGTTCTAGCTCTGCCCCTGATAACCCCCCAACCAAGGGGAGCAGCAGCTGTTAAGGTGTCCCCTAAAGTAGGGAAATTTTCAGGTGCTGCCTTGAGGTAGCTTTGAGCACCGTTATGTTACTTGAACAGTGGGATTTGTACGTGCTTAGGTACCTTATTGAATTGATATGACCTAAGTGGCATTTTAATATAATGCTCCAATATTTTTTTCTTCTGCCCTTTAAACCATGAAATACAATCCTTATATTTTCTTTTAAAGTTTATTTCCTCATTGCCACCATTTCAATTAATAAAATATCTCAAAATAAGTGAGACAAGGAGGCTGAGCTAATTTCTTTTATTGGACCAACTTCTGTTGGTGGAAGGGACAAGCTTTCAAACTTCACAGAGTTCTTCCTCAGATCTGGGGAAGGTAGACCAGAGTGGCCAACCTAAATACAAGGTTGGACAGATTGTTAAGCATATGGTGTTCACACATGTTGTAGGATACCACTTAAACTGAAGTGGACAATCAACACGTCTGCAGTAGTAGGACAAAGGAGGGTAGTAGGCAGCAGGGTATGTTACAATTACAAATTGTTGTAATGAGCCATAAAACCAACATCTCTAAGTCCATCTTTTTTAGTGTCCAGCAGAGTTATAAATTTAAGTACCCAGGCTCATCTTCTGACAGTGTTGTGCAGGTTTCTTTTGAGGATGAGAACTGAGAGGTCTGATATGGAGACATTGCTTTGTGAAATGTGTTCATCCATGGGTGACAGGATGTTTTTGTCTTTTATAATTTTTCTTTGTGAATTCATTTAATCTTCTGACAGTGTTGTGCAGGTTTCTTTTGAGGATGAGGACTGAGAGGTCTGATATGGAGACATTGCTTTGTGAAATGTGTTCATCCATGGGTGACAGGATGTTTTTGTCTTTTATAATTTTTCTGTGTGAATTCATTTGAGACTGAAGTGATTGTCTGGGTTCCCCCACATAGTAGTTGTTAGGGTATTTAATGCACTGGATGAGGTACACCACATGTTGTGATAGGCAAATGTAGGATCCATTGATGTTGAAAGGTGTTTTGTAGGGGGTATTGATCATTGTAACAGTGGAGATATGTCTGCACATTTTGGATCTGTTGTTCTGGCAGGGTCTGATGCTGCTTTGAGTTGGTGAGTTCTGGTTTGTGGGGACTTCTATGAGTGAAAAATAGTTAACAGAACACTATGGGTGAAGGTCTGGGCTAATGGAAGACATACATTTTTAGAAAAAAAGAAAATGGCAGGTACACAATTCTTAGAAGAAAATGAGATTCTTCTTCAAATAGATTCAGCTGTGTATTGCACTTGTGTGTGCATGTGCCCAGTGCATTGAAGCTGGAGAATTTCACCTAGCAGTACTCATAGGGGGGCAGTTCTCATGCCTTGTGGCCATAGCCCTTCTCCTGGCTCTATGACATGGCACCACCCTGACCGGGCTTGGTGCATGCTGCTGCTCCATGTTCTGGGGCTGGCAATTCCCCCTCGAGATGGAGAAGCTGTTCCCCTCCTTGAGTGTGCCAAGGAAAAAGTCTCATAAGACCAATCGAGATCACTATAAGTCTCGTGATGACTCTTCTTGGTCTAAGAAGAGTACGGATGGGTGCCGTGCTACTGCTGGCACGTGGGATGGAACAGGTCCTTCAAATCATTCCCTGGTACCATGTATACACGCAGGATCCCATACCATTTACTCTGGTTCTGACCCTGGAATGTCTGTTGAGTCTGTACCAGTGACATCTCTTCTGACACCAGCTGTCTCCACACCAGTGGCATACCAGGTGGCAGTGGATCTACTCCCCACTCATGACAGCCACAACCTCATTGGCACCATCTAGACATGTCACAGACCCTCAGTGGCTGTTGGTAATATAGCCTGATTTCCCCCTGTCACAGACTGCAGAGTTGAGACTGGGGCTAGGTCTGGAACCGAGGAATGATACATTCCTTGTCACTGTTGTTGTCTTGGCAGCAGATCTGTTTTTGGGTGCTTTGTCATCTGTGTCTGGAACTGCACTCTCAGCCTTCAACTACAGTTTGAGTGTGCCTATGACTGTTGGGTCACGTGGCTGCATTCACACAGTCCAGTTTGTCAGGCTACGTCTTGGCCCTCTCCAAATGTGGCTGAGGACAATTAGATATATGGTTGTGGACAGTACAGAACAACGTATGACAGGGTGTCCTCTTCTCTCGGGTCCCACTGCCCAGGACCAGAAATATGGTCAGAGCTTGCATGTTGCACTCAGGTCTCTCTATATTTCACTGTGTTTCTCCTCCATGGCTAAATGAGGAATAGGAACAATGTTTGGAGGCTGTGCGACAGGTTTTACTTAATAGTAGGAAGCCCTCCACCAGATTGGCCTATTTGGCCAAATGGGAACATTTTTCAGTGTGGTCATCGGCCCTTAGGGTTCAACCAATGTTGACTGGGATTCAGGACATCTTAGAGTACTTGTTACATCTTCAGTCTTCTGGTCTTGCACTCAGTCTGTTGAAGGTCCACGTGGCTACAATTTTGGCATTTCATCCTTCCATCCAGGGGAGGTTGTTATTTTTGAATGCCATGGTAGCAAGGTTCTTGAAAGGAGTCCTTTGTCTCCACCCACCAGTGAAAGAATCATTTCATTTGTGGGACCTCAATACAGTTTTAGCAGCTCTGATGGGATCTTTGAGTCTTTGGCACCTTTTTTTCCACTTCTGTGTCAAAAGATTGCATTCCTGGTGGCTATGACCTCCATGAGTTGCAGGCTGTGATGGCAGAGCCTTCTTATACTCAGCTGTCTAAAGACAAAGCAACCTTGCAGCCACACACTGAGTTTTATGTAAAGTAGTGACTCGATTTCACCTGAATCAAGCAGCGTATTTACCTGTGTTCTGTCCTAAGCCACAGACAGACAAACCCTGGAGAAGCAGCATCTTCATTCACTGAACATCAGGCACCGCCTCACCTTTTACTTGGACAGGAACTAAACTGTTTTGTGCTTCACCTTGTCTGTCATATGCAGACTGGAAGAAGGGACAAGCCCCTTTTTGCAGACAGTCTCCAGGTGGATAACTTCCTGCATCTAAACTGATCAAAATAGTGTGAACTACGCTCCCTCAAAAGCTGCAAGCTCACTCTATGAGGGCACTTGCTATGTCAATGGCCTTTTTAGGTGACGTTTCAGTATTGGACTTTGCAGGGCTGCCATTTGATCACCTGTGCATACGTTTACCAACTATTATGCCATTACTGCAGCATGCAGAACAGATGTGTACTTTGGTAGACCAGTCCTTGTTTAAGTAGGCTCCTGGCCCCACCTTTTGTGTGTACTGCTTGTGAATCACCTAGGTGGAATACACGGCTGCATCTACTCAAAGAAGAAGAAACAGTTACTTCTTCTTTGAGTGATGGTCCTTATGTGTATTCCGCACATGGGTATGCATGCGTGCCAAGTTCCTAAGTCCAGAAGTTTTCTCCAATCAGAGTCCATTGACCTGCACATGCACAGTGTCTTTCCTCGTGTTTCCAACCAAGGGTATCAGGGACGGTGTGAGTTGACGCCACTACAGTTCCTTCTTACCTCCACAAGGCCTGAGTTGGAATCCCTATTCCTCCTTTGCTCTTATTTCATGAAGAGAGTTGTTGTATATACCCGTGTAAATATTTTTTTCATAGTTTTATAGCTTAGTTTAGCATTGTACAGTGTAGTATAGAACCCCCAGTCGGGGGGAAGAACCCTTTGCTACCTAAGGGCTATGCCCAGGTCCCAGGCTTCAAGAACTGTATCTCCTGCCCTCATTCCTTTTTCATTAGTGACGAGCATCAATGGTGCCTCTAGTGTCTGGGTGAGGCGCACATCTCAGTGAAGTGCGACATGTGTAAGTCCTTCCCGCCAAGAACTAGAGAGGCCTGTGAGCTCCAACTCCATAAGTTCCTGATCAAAGATGATTTGAGGCCCCAGACTCACTCTGATCCTGGCCAGGGAGACACCCCCGTACAGTGGCCTCGACCAACCACTAGTGCCCCTCTGAGCACAAGCCATGATGTGGAGTCGTTGGCAGCAAAGCCCAAGGACAAGCCCCTCCCCATCCCCCCAAGAATAAGAAACACTCTTTTGTTCATAAGAGCAGATCCCTGCAGCAGATTGCGCATAAGAGGCACATTTCCTCCCCAAGCTGTGCCAGGTTGGGTGAAACATTATGGGCTGATCCCGTGGAACCGGCGCCAAAGGGTAAAGTAAAGAAGAAGCAGGATCCTTTGGTACCATCAGTGACCATGGTGCTGGGAATCATGGAGCACCCAACTCCAAAGGTGGCTCTGGATGTTCCATCGGTGCCACCTCATCAATATGCAGACTGTCTCCACTCCTGTCAGGCCTGTCCATTCTCTGGAACATTCCTGCGCCTGGGGATGAACTGTTGCAGGAGAGGCCCCTTCCCCATCCATCAGATCGGGACCCCCCGGTACCAACGGTCTTGCTGTTTCCAATGGAATTGTTGTCTGACTTAGAGGAATCCCAGGACATAGCCCTGCCAATGTCTCTGCCACAGCACACAAACCCAGATGGACAGCCAAGGCAACCTTATCCACCTGGGTATGACTCTTTCCTCCATGCCCCCCCCTCCCACCTCCCCAAGGAAGGTTGGTATCACTTTCAATGGAGGCTGCTGAGACCAGTGGTCCCCCTCCTTCTGGCCCTACTGGAGCCCCCAGGACCCGTATTACAGATGTCTGGCACCATATCAGGGGGTCTTATTGTTCCTTCCCCACTCACCAGCTGGCTTAGTCGGTATACGAGGAGGAAGATGTGGAATCAGTACTGCCAGTTCCGATCGGAGCCTCCTCATCACTGGGTCAGGCAGTCATCCTTTTGCCACCCTCTCTACTGGATGATCCCCATCAATACCAAGAACTGCTATAGAGGGGGGCTAGTGATCTATAAATTCTGCTGAGGAAGTCCAGGATCCCAACATCATCTCCTGAATATTCTTCAACCCCAGGGACCAACCAGGATGGCCCTTCCCATACACAAGACCATACTGGCACTGACCAGGATGGTTTGGCACATGCCCGTATCATGTCTCTTCCTCCCACAAAAAAGGTAAGAGATGCTATTTCATGCCAGCCAAAGGGACCAATTTTCTTTTTATGCACCTGGCCTCTAATTCACTGTGGAGTGGGTTCAACAACAGCTGTGGAGCGGGCTCAGCAACACCCACAGAAGTTGAGCCCACCAGACAAGGGGTCGAAAAGATCTTTTCCTCAGTGGGGCTGCAGTTGTGCGTAGCCAACTACCAGTTGCTGTTTGCTAAGTATGATTTCAGTATCTACTGCGGGCTGGCAGAGTTTAAGGACAAGCTCCCTGAGGATGACCAGGCCCAGTTCCAGGCCTTGGTAGATGAGGGGAGACTGATGGCAAAGGTGGCCCTCCAGGCCGTGGTGGCGCAGCTGACACTGAATCCTGTTCCTTGGCCACCAGACTGGTTATGTGCAGAGACTGTTGGCTCCAGTCTTTGGGTTTCCTGAGAGAAGTTCAAAACACTATTGAGGACCTCCCTTTCGACAAAGCCAATCTTTTTAATGACAAGATGGATGAGTCTCAGTATTCCCTGAAGCACTCATGCTCCACTCTGCGGTTCCTGGGAATCTACACCCTGCCCCCCAGGAAAAAGCACCAGAGGCAGCCCTTCAGACCACATCCGCCTAATGCATACCCATCCTATTATCAATAGCCACCTCCCCACAGATGACAGAGGTCCCAAAGAGCTCGCTTCCCAGCCCCGGCCACTGCCACCTTCTCAATCCTCTCCGAGCTGCAGTCCAAGAGTCATTTTTGATATGGGTTGAGACCTGTGAACAACCTTTGATGCCACCTATCTCACCCCCTGTCATCTTTGGTGGCCACCTTGCCCACAGTTGAGGCAAGATCACTGTGAACAGTTGGGTACTGGACATTATCCATCACGGATACTCCACAGAGTTTTTTCCTTCCTGCCTCATCACCCTCCCACCTGACTCCCTTTGGGGATCCCTCTCACCAATTGATTCTTCAGACTCCCTGCTTCTCAAGGGTGCGATAGAGGTCGTCCTGCCTCAATACCAGGGGAGAGGGTTCTACTCACCATATTTCCTCATCCCCAAAAAAGGCAGAGGGTGGAGGCTCATCCTGGATTTTTGTCAGCTAAATATATTAATCAGAAAGCTGAAATTCTTCTTCGAGTGCTTGTTCACGTCCATTCCACATTAGGTGTACGCGCGCCGCGTGCACGAACGTCGGAAACTTTTTCCCTCAGCGGCTCCCGTCGGGCCCGCAGGGTCTCCCTTCCCGCCAGAGCGGCGCCCCGCCCTAGCGTATATATATCCCTGCCGGCCCGACCCTCCCTCAGTTCCTTCTTACCGCCCGTGGCGACGTTGGAACAACTCTATCTCTCGTTTGAGAGTGTCCCTTAGCATAGTGATTAGTGATAGTTATCAGTTCGTTAATAGTTCAGTGTTTAAGCTTTAGTGTGAATAGTAGTTGATTACCCCTCACAAAGGCCTAAATCGCTTTGTGATAGGGGTTGGGCGACCCCGGCACCGGCCCTGGGCGGCGGGGCATGCCGCACGCCCAAGGCTGCAAGGCTTGTGCCACGTGCCGCAGGCCTATGCCGTTGAGCGACCCACACGACTCGTGTCTTTGTTGCCTGGGGGAAGCCCATCAAAAGGAGCGCTGCAAGATTTGTAAGGCTTTTAAGCCTAGGACCAAGAAGGAGAGAGACTTTCGTCTCAAGCAGCTCCTCATGGAGGCGGCGTTACAGCCCTCCTCTTCCGCGGCACCGTCGACATCGGTGCGGAGTGCCCCGGCATCGGTCCGCGACCCGACGCCGGCAGGACAGCCTAAGCCTACGGTGCCGCCTCGACAGGAACACACACGGCACCGTTCTTCTTCGCCGGCCAGGCCAAAGAGCCAGCCTAAGACCAGGGGACGTTCCCCGCATAAGAAGCCGGCACTGGCGAAGTCCGCGAGTGCCGCCAAGGCCGTTACGGCCCCGGCACAGATCCCGGTACCAGTGGCTCCGGCGCCCAAGGGCCCGTCGAGCCCCGGAATAAGCGCGTCGAGTGAGGAGGAAGGGCTGGAGGAACAGTTGGAACAGCCCTCCACCCCGGACACATTTGAGGCTGCAAAGGACCTCATTGAATTGTCCTCCGAAAGTAACCTCCGCGCTAAAGACATTCCGCCGCGACTGCCATCCAAGGGCAAGCCGGCGATGATGCGCCCATCCCGGTCGCCATCTCGGCACCGAACACGGCGCCGGTCCCGGTCGAGCTCCGCCTCGGTGGACTCCCGGCTTCCCGCCGCGCAACGGGCCGCCAAACAGCCAGGCCCAGACGCGAGCGAGGCACCGTCCCAGCAGCCCGGCTCGAGCAGGCACCGGGACGCGTCAACCTCCAGCTTCCCGAGACCGCGCTCTCGCTGCCGTTCCCGGTCCCGGGATGGCGGGTACCGATCCAGATCCAGGTCTACACGGTGCCTCTCGCGGTCCCGCTCCAGAAGGCGCCGCTCCCCGACTCCGGAACGGCACTGCCCGACGGCACCGCCGTGGTCCTCTAGATCGCCGTCCTTGGCATCGGAGGAGGGCTCGGGCCTTTCCAGCAGCTATGGCCACAGAGCGCATGCCGCTAGGGAGCACGAGGCCTCGTGGCAACCACATTGGAGCCATCCTGGACATTGGCCATTCTGGACCCCGTGGGCCTATCATCAGCAAGGCCCTCCGTCCAGAACCGCGAGATCGGGCCCCTCAGGATACCGGTCCCGCTCCCCACGGCACCGCACTGCCTCCCATGCGGAGGCCACGGTCTCTAGGCCGCCTGACAGGGATAGAACGGACTCGGTACCGAGCCCGGCACCGTCCCTGACCGAGGCCAAGGGACGCAACCCAGAGGACCGTCCCGCCGAGGAGGAGTTGCAGGAGGACGAGGACACACAAAAGGCCATGACCTCCTCCTCCTCACCGGATGAAGCCATGGCGGGCACAACAGTGTCCGGCCCTCCCCCGATTGACCACCGGGCACACCAGGACTTGCTCCGCTGGGTGGCCCTCAACTTGGGGTTGCAGGCGGAGGAGACGGTTGAGCAGGAGGACCCCATGGTAGACATTCTCAGCCCGGAGGGTCCCTCCAGGATCGCTCTTCCACTTATAAAGTCGGTACAGTCGAATTATAAGACTGTATGGCAGACGCCAGCCTCCTCTGCACCGACGGCAAGGGGCGTCGAGAGGAAGTATTTTGCCCCATCCAAAGGGTTTGACTTCCTCTTCTCACATCCAGCCCCATGTTCGCTGGTCGTTTCGGCGGTCAACGAGAGGGAGCGGCATGGCCAGCAGGCCCCAGCCCCCAAGGCCAAGGAGGCGAAACAATTGGACCTGTTCGGCAGAAAGGTCTACTCGTCGGGAGGCCTCCAGTTGCGGATCGCGAACCAGCAGGCGATCCTCAATAGACATAATTTTAATTCCTGGGCATCGGTGTCTAAATTTAAGGATGCCTTGCCTCAGGGATCGCAACCTGAGTTTGCGGCCTTAGTGGACGAGGGAAAGGCGGTGGCCAAGACCTCGTTACAGGCCTCGCTCGACTCAGCTGATGCGGCCGCTAGGACTATCGCGTCCGGCGTGGTGATGAGGCGCTCAGCGTGGCTGCAGGCTTCTGGTCTTCCCCCTGAGGTGCAAAACACCCTCCAAGACCTTCCGTTTGAGGGTACGGGGTTGTTTTCGGAGCAGACGGATGCCAGGCTCCATGGCCTCAAGGACTCGCGGGCTACCCTCAAGTCCTTGGGGATGCATACCCCTGTGACACAGAGGAAGCCCTTTAAACCGCAGCCTCCACAAAGGCAGTACCAGCCTCGCCCCCGACACGAACCATACCGTAGGCGGGGCAGAGACAATAGATGTAGGCGCAACAATACGCCTAACCAAGGCCAAAATCAGGGCAACAATAAGCCGCAGCCGGGAAATAAGCAGGGATTTTGAAGGTGCGATCGAGGACAGCGTACCTATCTCTTCTCCGGATCCTCCCCTGTGTTTCAGGGACCGCCTGTCCCATTTTTTCCGTGCCTGGTCCCGTATAACATCAGACCATTGGGTCCTGCGCACGGTCGAGTCAGGCTATACCCTCCAGTTCTCCTCGCCCCCTCCCTCCCACCCACCGCCCCCGTCCCTCTTCAGGGACCCCTCTCATGAGCAACTCCTCATGCAGGAGGTACAGACCCTCCTCGCTGTAGGGGCGGTGGAAGAGGTTCCTCCAGACCTCAGAGGAAAAGGGTTCTATTCCAGATACTTCCTCATTCCCAAAGCCAAAGGGGGCCTCCGTCCTATCCTGGACCTTCGCAAGCTGAACAAGTACTTGCAAAAACCACGTTTCCGTATGGTCTCCCTTGGTACCATCATTCCTTCCCTGGATCCGGGGGATTGGTACGCTGCCCTCGATATGAAAGACGCTTACTTTCACATCGCCATCCGCCCGGCCCACCGGCGGTTCCTGCGCTTCACCGTCCAGCAGCGTCATTTTCAGTTTACGGTCTTGCCCTTCGGCCTGGCAACGGCCCCACGTGTCTTCACGAAATGCATGTCCGTGGTGGCGGCCTTCCTTCGAAAAAGACGGATGCGCGTCTTCCCGTACCTAGACGATTGGCTCCTGGCGGGCCGGTCAGAGGCAGAGGTTCGCGCCCACGTGGCACTGGCGCTACAAGTATTCCGCGAACTCGGCCTGTTAGTCAATGTGCCCAAGTCCTCACTAGTCCCCACACAGAGACTGGAGTTCATAGGGGCAGTCCTGGACTCGGTGGCGGCATGGGCGAGTCTTCCCGTATCGCGCTTCCTGGCGATCCAGGAGGCCGTAGCCTCCATTCAGAGATTCCCCACGACCACGGCCCGACGTTGCTTACAACTCTTGGGGCACATGGCGGCATGCACCCACGTAGTTGGACACGCCCGCCTCCGGCTCCGGCCTCTGCAGCTGTGGTTGGCCCAAGTATATCGCCCCAACAGCGACCCATTGGACATGGTCGTCACGATCCCGGCTCGGGTATCGAGCGCCCTCTGTTGGTGGCTCGATCAGCAGCAGGTCTGTGTGGGGGTCCCGTTCGCCGCCCCACAACCAGTTCTGACGTTAGTGACAGACGCGTCGGACCTGGGTTGGGGGGCGCACCTAGGGGACCTGCGCACTCAGGGCTTGTGGTCCAGGGAGGAACAATTGCTTCACATCAACCTGAAGGAGCTGAGGGCGGTTCGCCTCGCCTGCCAGACCTTTCACGCCACCATAAGAGGGCACGGCGTGTCAGTTCTGACGGACAACACTACCGCTATGTTTTACATAAACAAGCAGGGCGGGTCCCGGTCCTCTCCCCTCTGTCGCGAGGCGCTCCTCCTCTGGGACTTCTGCATAGCCCATTCAGTACACCTCCAGGCTGCATATCTCCCCGGGGTCCAGAACGGGTTGGCGGACCGTCTCAGCCGATCCTATCTCATGCACGAGTGGAGGCTGAGACGGGACATCCTCCGTTCAATCTTCCTGAGGTGGGGGTTTCCCCAGGTGGATCTGTTTGCCACCATGGACAACAGCCAGTGCCCGCAGTTTTGCTCCTTCCAGAACCGCAGTCCGGGCTCTCTGGCAGACGCCTTTGCAATCCCGTGGGGCGGGAGCCTGCGGTATGCCTTCCCCCCGTTCCCACTCATCCACAGGGTCCTCCTAAAAACCCGCAGGGACAAGGCGACGGTCATTCTCATCGCCCCGGCGTGGCCACGACAACACTGGTTTACAACTCTCTTAGAACTGTCCGTGACCTCTCGGATAGCCCTCCCGCTCCAGCACGACCTCATCACACAAGACCGAGGTCGCCTGCTCCACCCGAACCTGCCATCGCTGCATCTCACGGCATGGCTTCTCTCTGGCTAAGTGAGGTGGAGCACAGGTGCTCTCAGGAGGTCCAGCAAATCCTCCTTGGTAGTAGGAAGCCCTCCACAAGGGCGACCTACCTGGCCAAGTGGAAGCGCTTCTCCCTATGGTGTGGGCCTCAGCACATCCAGCCCTTGCAGGCCTCGATACCGCTGATTCTGGACTACTTGCTGCACCTCAAGCATCAAGGCCTCGCCCCCGCTTCTCTTAAGGTGCATCTAGCCGCCATATCGGCGTTCCACCCGGGGGAATCGGGGATGTCCGTGTTCTCCAACCCCACTGTAGTCCGATTCCTCAAGGGGCTGGAGAGGATGTTCCCCTACTCACGCCCACCTATACCCCCGTGGGACCTCAATCTGGTCCTCACTAAGCTCATGGGGCCCCCCTTTGAACCCCTGGCCTCTTGCTCCCTCATGCACCTTTCATGGAAGGTCGCGTTTCTCGTGGCCGTCACCTCGGCTAGGAGGGTATCGGAGCTGAGGGCCCTCACCTCGGAGCCTCCTTATACGGTCTTTCATAAGGATAAGGTGCAGCTTAGACCTCACCCTAAATTCCTCCCTAAGGTGGTCACGAGTTTTCACATGGGGCAGGACATCTGTTTGCCGGTGTTCTTCCCCAAGCCCCATACGGACCCACGCCATCGTAGCCTGCATACTCTCGATGTTCGGCGGGCGTTGGCTTTCTATCTGGACCGTACCAGGCCTTTCCGCAAATCGACTCAGCTGTTTGTGGCCATTGCGGAACGGATGAAGGGCCAGCCTATTTCGACGCAGCGCCTGTCGGCATGGATCGTGCTTTGCATACGCACGTGCTATGAGCTCGCCAACATGCCTGCACCTCAGATCCGGGCTCACTCTACTAGGGCCCAGGCGTCCTCGACGGCCTTCTTGGCGCAGGTTCCGCTCCAGGAGATCTGCAAGGCAGCCACCTGGTCGTCGGTGCATACCTTCACAGCCCACTACGCGATCCACCATCAGACCAGAGATGACGCGATGGTCGGCAGGGCGGTGCTGCAATCAGTTATTCCTTGACTCCTACCCTCCTCCAATGGTAAGCTTGTGAGTCACCTAATGTGGAATGGACGTGAACAAGCACTCGAAGAAGAAAAGACGGTTACTTACCTTCTGTAACTGTTGTTCTTCGAGATGTGTTGTTCACGTCCATTACACTTCCCACCCTCCTTCCCCTCTGTCGGAGTCACCGGCAAGAAGGAACTGAGGGAGGGTCGGGCCGGCAGGGATATATATACGCTAGGGCGGGGCGCCGCTCTGGCGGGAAGGGAGACCCTGCGGGCCCGACGGGAGCCGCTGAGGGAAAAAGTTTCCGACGTTCGTGCACGCGGCGCGCGTACACCTAATGTGTAATGGACGTGAACAACACATCTCGAAGAACAACAGTTACAGAAGGTAAGTAACCGTCTTTTCTGGCTGGTCACACTGATATTGATAATTCCCTCCCTCTAGGAGGTATCATGGTTCGTTGCTCCATGAAAGTTGCATACTTCCGTGTGGCCATCCACTTGTCTCACAGGAAGTTCCTGAGATTCAAGGTGGAGCAGCAACATTACCGGTTTCACATCCTCCCCTTCAGCCTAGCAACAGCACCAAGAGTCTTTACTAAGGTGTTTGTAGTCGTAGCAGCCCAAATAAGATGCCAGGGACTTGTCCGGTATTCCTGTACCTGGACGACTGGCTTCTTAGCGGGACAATTGTGGCAAGAAGTTGTCTTCATGATATAGTCTCTTTGACACCTCCTTAGGGGTCTGCATGAATGAACACAAGTCTGTTTTGTCACCTACACAGACAATAAACTTTAGAGGGGCTCTCTGTGTGAGCCTTCCTTCTGGTGGACTGGTTCTCCACAATGAGCACCCTGGTTGCCTGCATTCGCCCCAAGCCCTGCACCAGAGCGCGCCAGTGCCTCTCTCTTTTGGGACACATGGCCGCCTGCACCTACATGACGCCCCTTGTGAGACTTCACCTGCGGTGCCTACAGGCCTTGCTTCGCTCTACCTACAAGCCAACCAGAGACCTCATAGACTCCAGGGTCACTGTTCCCTTGGATGTTCTGGCCTCTCTCATTTGGTGATCTGATCCATCCAAGGTCATGACCGGGATCCCTTTCAGCCCTCCTATACCAAGGGCCATGTAGAGGTCCGGACTCACCCCTGCGGTGCCCCCTACTGGTTTCTTCGGGGAATCAGCTCGTCCAGCGTCTGGAGCGCCCTCTGCAGGCCGGTGATCTGGCTTGTCCCTACTTCTGGCCCCGTGTCCCTCCCAGGACCCAGTGCCCCTATTACTGGGATGCTGCCCCCTGGCAGTACCCCATAGATCTGGGTCTCCCCTCCCTGGGGAACCCCTGCCCACTATCCCCACCTTGCCTCAGCACTAGGCCGCTGCCAGTCACCAACTAGCACCCGCTCCCTGGGGCAGACTGCAGTATAGGCCACTCATCACTGGCAAGGGGGGTTTGGACCTGCTGCCTTGGACTAGCCCTGGGCTGCCCTCTGCAAGCCCCAGTACCCCTTGGCCTAATACTAGGCCGCAGCCTGGGGCTTTCCAGGCTGGAGCTCCCCAGCTCCTCAGCTTTTCCCCAGCTCTGCTCCACTACAGGTACCCTGTGTCTAGCTCCCTGCAGCCAGGCCCTTCTCTCCCTGAATGCAGAGAGAGAGTCTGAGCTCCTGGCTCCCAGCCTCTTATATAGGGCCAGCTGAGGCCTGATTGGGGCGTGGCCCCAGGTGCAGCCACTTCCCCCGATCAGCTCAGCCTTCACGCTGCCTGCTCCCTGGGCTATCTCAGGCCCTTCCAGGCAGGAGCAGGTGTCCACCCTGCTACAGGCCATCATTGTGATGGATGCTTCCCTAACAGAATGGGGTGTCCACCTTGATCACCACAAAGTGCAAGGTGCATGGACATCACAGGAAGCCAGGCTACACATAAACATCATGAGACTCCGGGCAATCCATCTTGCCTGCAAAGCCTTCCTTTCCCTCATATGCTTCCTCCACGTGCAGATCCTATATAAAACATTACCACAGTGGTCTGTGTCAACAAGCAGGGAAGGGTGAGATCTCGTCCTCTCTGCTCCGAGGCAGAGGAATTGGTGTGTCAGAAACCAGGTGACCATACAGGTTGTATTCCTGTCAAGTTCTTAGAATTCCCTGGCTGACATACTGAGCAGGACTCTCTGCATAGACCACAAATGGGAACTATATGACATAATCCTGACTGATCTCTTTGCATGGTGTGGTACTCCCTGATGAGACCTCTTTGCATCACAAATTAATCAAAAGCTTCCCATCTACTGCTTGAGGAGGGCTGTAGGCAGATACTCCCAGGGTGATGTTCTCCTGCTCCCCTGAATGGGTGACCTTCAATATACCTTTCTCCCAATTCCCCTTCTGCCTCAAGTTCTCCGGAAAGTTCTCCAGGACGGACCATCATCATTCTTATAGTACTCTACTGGCCCTGGCAGTTTTGGTTCACAGACCACCTGAAGCTCTCCACCAGTCAGACTCCAGTCATTCCTGGATCTTCTCAAACAGGACCAAAGGAGGCTCAGGCATCCCAACCCAGGCTCTCTTCACCTCATGGCCTGGGGTTTGGATGGGCATCTATGATGGGGTGTCCACCCCACACAGGATTGGAAGGGGTTAAGATGGCCTAGCTGGCCAATTAATTCCCCAGGCTGCATCTGGAGGAGGAGCCAGGCAACAGGGAACTAACTGATTGCACACAGGCTCACCTTTGCAGGAACAGATGGAGCCTATAAAGCCAGGAAGCTGGCTACAGGGAAATAGGCTCCTTGAGTGGAGGGAGTTGGGAGGCTGGCAAACCCAGAGAGAGGGGAAGCCAGATAAGTAGAAAGAAGGCCAGGGAAACAGCAGCAAGGGGTGGGACCATGCAGAGACATTGGCTGCTTGTTATAGGGTCCTTGGCTGGAACCCAGTGCAGTGATCAGGCCTGGGTTCCCCTACCAGCCACTGAGAAGTGGCAAGGGTGTTGGAGTTGCCAGTCAGACAGCGTGTCTGGAAGGACTTTGAATTCCCCAAAAGGGGAGAACCTTAGTGACCTGGCCAGAGGTCAAGCCACGAAGAGGAGACTGCAGTCCGTGGAGTGAGAGAGGCACCAGGGCATGACACCACGGGTGAAGACATCACCGGAGGGGGAGCGCAACACCTGGCAGAGAGAAATTTCCAGGACAGCCAGCAGGAGGCGCCACTAGTGGTGAGTGAACCCTGTGACAGTGTCTAACATAGAACGTGCATATTCAGCTTCAGTCCAATAGATCCTTAACCAGAGCAGGAAAGAGTCCACCAGAATGTGCTACCAGACAAAGTGGCACCTCTTCTTGAAGTGGGGGCACTGTCATCACCATTCTCTTGACACGGTGACCATCCCAGTTGTCCTTGATTATTTCTTCACCCTGAAAACACTGCTGGGGTGAAAACCTCAGCTCCCTCTTTGTGCAACTAGTGGCATTTAGTGCCTTCCTTCCCATAGTGGAGGGATGCTCTATCTTCATGCACCCAACGACAGTATATTTATGAAAGGCTTGGTCAGAACCTTCCCACCTGTTGTCAAACCCATGCCCCAGTGGGATCTTAACCTCGTCCTCTCAGCCCTCACAAAACCACCCTTCGAACCTATGGCAACCAGTACCATGACCCACCTTTCATGAAAGTTGCATTCCTACTAGCCATCACTTTGGCCAGATGGGCCAGTCAGCTAGTGACTATGACGGCAGACCCTCCCTACATGGTTTTCCACAAGGAGAAGATTTCACTATGCTTGCACCGCAAATTCCTCTCCAGGGTTGTGTCTGAATTCCATCTCAATCAATCAATCCACTTACCTGTATTCTTTCCAAAACCACATGCCTGTCCCGGCAACTCCCTTGACGACAGACATGCCCTAGCATTCTACCTACGAAGAGCTAGGCCCTTTAGAAAGTCTCTGAGACTCTCTTTGTTGCCATGGCGGAGAGATCAAGGGGACAAGCCATATCCTCATAAAGGATCTCTAAGTGGATCTCGGGCTGCATATTGTTCAAATACTTGAATGCTATAAGCCAGGGGTAGGCAACCTATGGCATGTGTGCCGAAGGCGGCATGCAAGCTGATTTTCAGTGGCACTCAAACTGCCCGGGTCCTGGCCACCGGTCAGGGGAGCTCTGCATTTTAATTTAATTTTAAATGAAGCTTCTTAAACATTTTAAAAACCTTATTTACTTTACATACAACAATAGTTTAGTTATATATTATAGACTTATAGAAAGAGATCTTCTAAAAACGTTAAAATGTATTACTGGCATGCGAAACCTTAAATTAGCATGAATAAATGAAGACTCGGCACACCACTTCTGAAAGGTTGCCGACCCCTGCTATAAGCTATCAAACTTCCCCCTGCTGGGGGTCTTACAGCTCACTCCACAGGGACACATACTGCCTCCAGTTACAGTAAGTAACCTCCTCTTTGAGCTGCGATACAAACATGTATTCCACAACCCACCCTCCATCCTGTCTGCATTGGAGTCTATACTTTTGACATATGGTTGGTAGGAACTGAGGGGAGTCGTGGCGGCTCATCTAGCCAGGGAGAGGCTACAGCTACAAGGCTTGAGCGCCACTCCACCTACAGATACTCCTAGGCAAAATTCTCTGGCTCCAGTGCACTAGGTGTGTGCATATCTGCATCACATCTCAAAGAACCACAGTTACAATAAATAACAGTTTCTTTTTGCACCTGCAATTTGCTTTTTCATCAAAGTTTTGTTATTTTTTTGTTGATTATATATTGTGGATCATCTACAAGGACTGAACAAATTTCTGGGGTAAGTGTCATGGGGCTTGAGATTGCCCCTGCACATGGTGCTGAAGGATTCGATTCACTAGTATTGGGTTAACCAACATGCTAGCTCAGAAAAAATAAATTAGCAGGTGAAGAAAATTTTCCTTTCCAGCTTGATGGGGAAAAGTTGGTTTTGGTTCATACATTTGGTGCTATTGTAGAACTGTGATAAAAGTAAAGCATTTACATTGTTTTGTGTACTATTAACTATATTCTGTTGTCAGAGGATATAAATAAAATTAATCCTACTGCTCTAATAATAAAATTAATCCTACTATGTTCTATTGTCAAAGTGTAGGAATAAAATTAATCCTACAAAGGCAAAAATATAAATTGTTGTTTTAACATACCATTTTTAATTTTATCCACTATTGGCAATGAAGTTACAAGCAAGGACGTTTACCATGGAAGAAGAAAAGGTACTGTGTGTAATTGCATTATTACTATAATTTATCATTCAATGGAAGAAATATGTGACAGGTGTGTTATAAAAATTTAAAATATACATTACATTTGTTTTGAGTATAAACTATAAAAGATCATGTAGTAACAATAATAAGCAAGTATTAATTATTTTTATAACAGTAGTGCCTAGAGGACCCATCTGAGATTAAGGTCCCAATATACTCGGTGCTGTACTAAAATATAGTAAGAAAATATTAATATTGCATAATGCATATAAGTATACTAGTTTAACTGCACAATATTAAATTAAGCATAGAATGAAAAATGCTGACGGTTTTCATAAGGTTGACCTGGCTAAATTTTGATTTAAGTAATTGTACTTGCCTAAAATTCCTCTTGTTTCAACTGGATAAAGTATTTTTCATCTCTGATCTTAAATAACTGTTAATGTGCACTCTTTTAAATGGTTGCTGAATTTGACTCCAGAGGTGGCTGAATTTTAATGATCAATAATAATCCTTATACAGTATATAGTTTACACTTTCATTTAAATAGCTGAGTACTACAGCTCTTGTGTGCTCACACAATGGAAGTTATACAATATTGGAAGTCAGTGGCTCAGTCGTCCCTCAGGCAAAACTCACACTGTGCAGGTCAGAACAGCAAGATCAGGCCCTAAGTTTGAGATCCTTCTGGGTGTAAATTAGTACAGTATTAATATTAGAATCTCAATTGTGCCATCTAATACTTTTAAGGCTTTGTAATACTTGCATTGCAAACCTTATATTTAATCTATAAACTGCAAGTTTTGTGGGAAAGCAGTATTAATTTTCTAATGTGTATACCCAACAATGTGTCTTGTAATACTACAGTATTCTTACATATGGAGTCTCATGCTTGAGTACTTTATAATAGCCACATATTTAAAGAAAAGAAATAAAACAAGGAAATTACATTTAAAAATATTAAATAATGTTAAGGTTGTGACAAAAGATAGGAAACTTGAAGTCAATATTAATATTCTCAACCCTTCCTTTTGTACCGTTATTAATACATTAAAACTTGGAAAATAAATCAGCTCTAACATGTTTTGGTGTAAATTTGAATTACAAATTTAGTATATTTGTATACTTTTATATTTATATTTTAAAAAGATTAAATCTTCATCATAGTTTTCACTTTTTTTTCTTTTATATAAGATTCAGATGTTACAAAAGTGCGGATTTTGTATTTGAACAGGCATTTGTAGTTTTTAGTCTATGGGTGGAGACTCCAAGGTGACGAATAATAGATAAAAGTGTTTATCTGATTTTTTCCAGCCGTATTCCCTGATATTTTACCAAGCAACAAATAGATATAACCTGCAAAGGAGTCTGTTTGATTTTACTTTATTATTGAAGAAAGGCTATTACTGTAATACCAATTAGTTACCCTTCTCTCTTCAGTATCACCAACATACTTTGTCTTCTAATTTTAGTATGCGTTAGTGGTCACAATAAGTTTCCTGCTACATGTAGACGAATCCTGTAGTTGCTTTAATCAACTCTGTTTAAAAGGAGATTCTAGCGTTACCTATATACTTTGGCCTTTGGTATAATCTCTAATAACCTACAAATAGGAGTATACACGTTACACATTACATTGGAATTTTAAGGACTGGTTTCACTAAAAAACAAAACAAAATACATGTGCCTTGGTTGTGTCCCATGTTGAAACAGTACAGAGGTGTGCCACTAAAGTCTTGTCTCAAGTCTTGTCTACACACACAAGCTTGCATTTGTTTAACTAAAGGAGTGTTTAAAAACTGGTTTAGTTAAAACAGTGCAAAATTCTTTCATAGACACTCTTGTTTTGCTTTAAGAGTGGCTTATGTTGATTCAGCTGAATTCATTTCTTTAGCCACTTATGTTAAACCAAAATAAGACATTCTTAAACTGAAATAAGTGTCTGTTTAAATTGGTTTTTACATCAATTTAAGTTAAACTGGAGTAATTTTCTCATGTAAACAGGCCCTCAGACCTTATCTACACAGAAAATTGTACTGGTTTAACTAATAGTATGTTTTTAAACCAAGATAGTTAAACCAGTACAAATTTGTGTGTAGACATTCTTATTTCAGTTTAGCTTCATCCTTTTTTTTTTTTTAAACAGGATTGAGCAAAATCATAATAAATTCTTTAACTGAAACAAGTGTGTCTATACATAAACTTTCACCAGTTTACCTAAATAAGTTTAAAAATATGTTGAGTGTAAAGCAATGAGTGCCTTCAAATCTAATGGTTAACAGTATCCACTTGAGCGAGAGGAGAGCTCTTTTTAGGTTGTACAGCATCTCCACACACTTCTAGGTGTCAGCTTGGTTGGTGTTTTCCAATTTTCTTTGACAGCTGTTGGTGAAGAGTCAAATTTTACACTGATTTATACCATTTTCAACACCAGCGAAATTAGTAATCGCTTTGATTTGTACTAATGTAATTGCATGAATAAATTGACCCATCCTCTGTTAACACAAAGGACAAATTCTCCATTAATATTGTATGCATTCCATTGTATAGGTAAATGGCTCTACAGTGTGCTGTTTTGGTATCTAATATCTTGGTTCAAAACTGGGATAATTCGTTAATCCTGCATTTATGCCTCACATTTCTCTGCCATAAAGGAAATAATCCACTTGGAGTCCAAAGTTCCCGGACTACTTGTAAGCGGGGGGAAAAATCACCATTGTGCTCTCAGTTTTAATCTCTTTTTAGCAGATTTCTAAATACTCCAGATATTGACTTAGCTAAATGCTACATGATTGTTTTGCATGCAGATTGTTCTCCATGGTCAAGAATCTATCACAGTAGAGTAGTGCTTAATATTCTTTACACTTGTGGTTGACAAGTTTTTGTCATAATGTGTTTGGTTTTTCCAAATGCTAAAGTATGACTTCTGATTTAAAGGGCAAATATCAGCTTGCTATAGAAACAAAAGAAAAAGAAATTGATGGGCTGAAGAAAACATTAAAAACATTACAGGTAAATTAACTTTATTGTTAAATGCAGTACTCATAACTCTATTTGTTGTTAAGTGGAAAGCTTTTCTTTATTCTTTGTTTTTAAAGGGGGTCTTCTAGGAGCTCTTACTTTCTTTTTTACTGTACAGGTGAGCCTGACCTCCCAGCAGCCAGATGCAGCTGCTGCCTGAGTTTCCCTCACCAGTCCACAGTCTTTCTTTATTTCTCAGTGTTTTTTAATTTAGTTCTTCCCTTCTAGGAGGACTTCTGGGGAAATAAAAAGTCCTAATGAAGTATAAAACAATATCCTTTGCTCTCTCTGGGACACAGCCTTCCTCTTTCTTTGAAGTCTTCTCCTCTTGCTACAGAGAAGTAAAGGGGGTTTCCCCCCCACTCTCTGGAAGCCTTGGCACGGGACCCCTAAACAAGTGCCCACAATGGTCCTCAAGCTCATACTGCTACTTTTGCCCCTTCACCTGGTTTTGCCACAAGTTTACCATCTTCTCCACATAGTACACAACTAACAAACATGTCTCACTCAAACTCACCCCTGCCTGACAAAGTCACTATTTGCACTGATTGAGGTTACCACTGTTTGAAATCAGATCAAGCTACACATTTCAAGCTGTGAGCTATAGCATTTTATTTTGTCTACATGGGGCATTGCATGGGTGCAGCTACGGTGGTGGCTGGGCACAGTGGCTGGAATGAGGGCAATCTCCAGTGTAGACAAGAATTAAAAAAAAATATTTATATTGGAAGGTAGCTAGTGATAGCCTTGTTCTTAAAGACAAAGAAAATGAGATACATTCTGAGATTGGTCGACTTAGAGAGTAGAAGTAGGGAATGTTTAGTTTAAGGAAGGAGAGAATTACCGACAGTGGAATGTGTTACCAAATTTCAAGTTTTGTCAGCTCCTAATTATTTCCCTACTTTTGGCTGAGTAGGCTAGTCATTTATTCTGCTCTGGGCAAGAAGGTAGTTATTCTTCAGATGCTCACTCTGCAATTGTACATTAACTGGAAGGAGAATTTTCAATAAGACTGGCGGCATTTGTCTTGTAATTGTGCTAGAATACCTTCTGTGAAGCCTGGGATTTTGACATTTCTGAAAGTGATTGTTACAAGTCAGCTGCAATATGACTTGAACTCCAGTACTGCCAGCATAAGGCTCTTGTTCTCACTTTTTCTGGGACTCAATTAATAAAGAATTAAAGGAGGGTAATATAATTAATGTCAATCAACATAGGTTTATGGAAAATAGATCCTGTCAAATTAATTTTTTTGATGAAATTCCAAATTTGGTTGATAAAAGTAATAGTATTGTTACTTAGACTTCTGTAAGGCATTTCACTTGGTACTGCATGGCATTTTGATTAAAAAGTTAGAATGATATAAAATTAACATGGCACACATTAAATGGATTAAAAGCTAGCTAACTGATAGTTCTCAAAATGTAATTGTAAACGGTGAATCATCATCGTCTTTCTAGTGGGGTCTTGCAGGGATCAATCCTTGGCCCTACGCTATTTAACATTTTTATTAATTGGAAAGGGTTCAGAGAAGAGCCATGAGAATAACTGAAAGATTAGAAAATGTGCCTAACAGTGATAGACTCAGGGAACTCAATCTATTTATTTTAACAAAGAGAAGGTTATGGGGTGCCTTGATGACAGGTTATAAATACCTACATGAGGAACAAATATTTAATAATGGACTCTTCAATCTAACAAAGAAAAGTATAACATGATGCAATGGTTGGAAATTGAAGCTAGACAAATTCAGGCTGGAAATAAGGCATACATTTTTAACACTAAGAATAATTAACTATGGGAAGAACTTACCGAGAGCCATTGTGGATTTTCCATCACTGACCAATTTTAAATCAATTGGATGTTTTTCTAAAAGATCTGCTCTCAGAATTATTTTGGGAAAGTTCTATGGCTTGGGTTGTACAGGAGTTCAGACTAGATTATCACAATAGTCCCTTCTGGCCTTGAAACCTATGAATGAATCTATGTATTTATTATAACATTTTTGTAAGATTGATGGTAGTGCTGCTTCTCGTTTTTCACCTTTTGAAAATCTCTTTCCATTACTACTAAATCAGCATAATAAATTGAACTTTGGATATATTTTTAAGAAATTGAAGAGATGACATAAGCTTCATTTCGTCATCTGTCTTATAAATCAGAAGGTATTAGGAAGGGCAGTTGTTGCCCTGGTGTTGGCATGAACTAATATTGGCAAATTAATCTTGAGATGGTGACACTGGCACTCATATGCCATCATCATAGCTTTGAACACTGCTGATATCCCTCTGGACAGTGATTTTGTGTAGATCCCTGCTGCCATATATGCACAAGTAACAGCCCATCATGTAAGTGGTTTAACACGTTCAGACTAGTGCTGGCATGGGTAAATGTTATTATTTATGGATAGACACCCAGATTCTTGGTTTTATGGCCCAACTTTATCATAAGTACAACATCTCATGCTATTTTTATATATGGAATTATGGCACTGAAGGTTGGGCACACAGATTTCTTGGCTAGTTACTATGGCTTTGGCTATGTCTACACTACAGACCTTACAGCGGCACAGCTGTAGTGCTGCAGCTGCACCACTGAAAGATGTCCCATGTATCTGTCCTAGGCCGATGGGAGAGCGCTTTCCCGTCAGCATAATTAAACCACCCCCAACAAGTGGCAATAGCTATGTCGGTGGGAGAGTGTCTCCCACTGATATAACGCTGTCCACACCGGTGCTTTTGTTGGTGAAACTTATGTCGGTCAAGGGGTTGTTTTTTCACACTGCTGACTGGCAAAAGTTTTACCAACAAAAGTGCTAGTGTAGACATAGCCTTAGTTTTAGGTTTTCCTTTTTTTAAGAGTCTCACATTTGCAAGTATTTATAGTGTTATTGGGGAATGGATGCCTAGATTCTTTCAGTCAATGTTGTGATTTACCCTCAAAAATTGTTTATATTATTTCTATTTAACTAAAATCAATTAGCTAAAATGTGGTCAAATCTCTGGATCTAAATGAAACTCCAAATCAGATTCCAAATACTCTCTTTATTCTGTCTCGTTGCATACTGTCCTTTTGGAGGGAAAAAAGATAATTAAATTCTTATCAATAAACTCTTAAAGGAGGAAGGAAAAGTGTAAAATTCTAGGTTTCAGAGTAGCAGGCGTGTTAGTCTGTATCTGCAAAAAGAAGAGGAGTACTTGTGGCACCTTAGAGACTCTTTAGAGTCTTAGAGTCTCTAAGGTGCCACAAGTACTCCTGTTCTTTTTTCTAAAATTCTAGTTTGAGTTGATATTTGTTCTTGCTCCCCCTCTATCTGGCCCTGATTCAGCAATGCATTTAAGCAAGTGATGAAGGAAGAATTACTCTAAATCAGCAATTTTCAAACTATGGGGCCAGCCCTCCCAAGGGAGGCGTGGGAATGTGTCAAGGGAGGTGCCAGCTCTGTGCTTTGCTGTTTTGTTTTGTTTTTTTAAGAGCTCTGGCTGTCAGCCCCAGGTAGCTCCATTCCCTCACCAGGAGGCAGCCCAGGCTCAGGCTTTCCTTCCCCCCACGATCCCTCACCTGGAGGTGGTGGGGCTCTGGCTGTCAGCCCTGGGGTATCAGCATCAGCACAGAAGTAAGAGTGGCAATGGGGCACTAAGTCTGCTGTGAAAAGTGACGAATATCACTTTTCACATTGCCACCCTTACTTCTGTGCTGTTGCTGGCACGGTGCTGCCTTCAGAGCTGGATGCCCAGCCAGCCAGCAGCTGCTGCTTTCTACTCTGCCTTCAGAGCTGGATGGTGGTATATGTAGTTTGGGGGACAGCATAAATGACCACAGACACAAAGAAGGGGTGCCTGATCAAATAAATTTGAGAACCACTGATCTAAATGATGTAGAGTTTTTTTTTTAATTGCCATAATTGGGAAAACAGTAATTTATAATTGTTGTAGGTGTTTTCATGGTTTGTCCTAATGTTTAAGTAGCATTTCTTGTATTATCAGAAAGGTCATATTTGAAACATTAATAACTTCTTATTGTTTTTCAAGAACTTTAAACTGTTTATATTAGAATTTATAGCAATGGGTAATTGGATCTAAGGTTATTGATATTGTATTACATATTCTGTTCTTATTAACTTTGCTGCATAGAGTGGTAGCTTTGGGTGTCATATTCTACATATTTAATCATCTGGTTAATGTTGAAAATATTTTAAAAGTAAAAGAAATTCCTCCACATGGCTAGCCTTCTGTTTAAAGGTTGTAAGGATTTGTTTTTCTTGTTCAAACCATGACATAGAACAGGTGGTGTATAGTGTAGCTCATGGTCTATTGACCATGATACATGGACAGCTAGTGTAATAATGGTTCTCCTGGCTTTCCTTAAGTAAGATAAACTGAAATAAAAAATATTTCATAGGATGTTAAGAATTTGATTTAAATGTATCAACGCAAGTATATTCAGAGTTGAGGTTGAACCTCCTTAACCCAGCCTACTATACCTAGGTATAACAGTTCATGTAGGGTTCAATCTCTGCATTTGGCAAGTTCTGTAGTGTGCAGGGCTTAAGGGAGCAGGAGGTCACAACAGTGTCTGTAAGCCACCTTTTTGTTGCCCTGAGTTGTACCCATTTCAGCCCCTGGCATGAGTTAGAGCAGCCTCAGCTGCCCACAAGCAGATTCAGGAATTAAAGGAGAGGGGAAAGACAGGAAGGTAGAATGCAGTGTGGGAGAATGATGGAGAACGAAGGAGACAGCTGGGAGTGTGTGTGGGGAAGGAACAGGGTGGATAAACCAGAGAGGCAGGGAAAGATAGGGCAAAGAGACAAAGCAGGAGGAAAAAGGGAAAGAATGGAGAAGAAGTTTCCAAAGTCAGCTGTGGGATCCTCAGTATGAATTCTTAAATACTATAGGTCTGCATTCTTTTCTTTAAAGTAAAATTTCTGCTCAAGATTATAATTTTGCACTCTTAGTTTTTAAATCACTTTCTTAAATTGTCAGAATTCCACCTTAAATTGATTCATTGTTCTCTAGGCTTCCTTCTAAAAAAACCCACATTTTTGCACAAGGTCTACATAAACAAGACTCTTGGTTATTATATTTTTTCTTTAGTCATCCTTTGTATCCCTGATTGTACTTGAGGGTCACCTCTTATTTGCAACCTTCACTTGAGACTGCATGTTGTGGCCAGCCACCAATCTTAATTGGCTATGAGTATTGTTGTTGAATGAAATTAGGTCCTTCTTTCCCAATGGGCCGAACTCATTTCCATTACAACATTACCAGATGGAGATATTGGAAATTTAACACTGATCTTTCACATGCTGGTCTGGGTTCATCAATACCAAGGGGATAGGTGTCTTATTAATACCTTAGCTAGATAGACAAAGCACTATAGGACACTACTAGCTGAACTGAAACTTGAATGCAAAATTTTAGTGCAAAGCAAGTTTTTATATTCAAGTGATAAATCTCTCATAATATGAATTAAAAATTGAAACAATGCCAGTCTCTTAACAACAGAAACACTAGTGAATGCCTCTGTTTATGCTTACCAATGTTGATGGATTAAAGTGTACAAGATTCAAGAATTGCAACTAAAGTTCCAGTTATTGATTTTATGGATGGTAATCTTTGAGATCTAAAATCTTCCAGGTCTAAAGTCCATAGTTAGTTGGTAAATCTCACACTATTGCAAAGTTTTTGTGTATCCAAAAACAGTATTTAATTTTTAGGATTGTACATTCATATATTCAAAGGTTCAGGATAGTGGCTATACACCTAAACATTTGATCACTTCTGCAAATGATACTAATATGTGCTGGCAGTATAATAATGCTATAGTTAAAGGTATTAAAATATCACTAATATTTGTATATTCTATGAGATAAAAGATAAGGGATCAAATGTTTCTAATCTTACTCAGGGATTACTTGACTCAAGATTCTCATTGACACTGGTACTTTGCAGTGGCTATTACTGGAGTGGAAAGTATTATATTAATGACTTCAAATGGGAATTTTTCATTAATCAGAAACACAAGAGTTGTACTAAAATGTCTTTATTTTTCAGGCATTTATAATAGCTATTTATCTATTTGTTCTGAGTAGAGAACAGGTTCTAAGTTCCTCTAAGACTCAGAGATTACTCCAATTTCTACTTCTTCTTTCTCCCCTGTTTCTTGCAAACGCCCTACATGAAGGTGATCTTTCCTCTAGTGAAGGTTGGTTATAGCTCCCTCCAAAGTCTATGCTGATGATGGGGGAGAAATGTATATCACTTTTTAGCACTCCTACCACCTGTTGACTTATGAATAAAGTATGGTGTACAGAACTTAAACTTGGATCCCCTCGTTTTAATTTAATACATAAAGATTTTCTCCTACTCCTTTTGAAGTCAATAGGAATTTTGCCATTGCCTTAGTTGAAAATTGGACTGAGATCTAATTTATTTCTAATAAAATATGGTGTAAAACAACTATATTAAAGTAATTACAAACCATGAAAAAGTTTCACAGGCACCAGTAGTTGACATTTTCACATTTGGTCACCAAACCTGGTCTTTAATTCTTGTAAATATATTTAAAAATGTACTAATAAAGTATTGTGTTGATCTATATTGTGTTAAACATTATTAAAATAATATGTATGTCATAATACACATTTATGCTCTTTTACATTAATTTGTTTGCATTAGAATTTTACTGATTTCTTTTGCATTCTTTAGATATTTAAATAAGTACAATGTTATAATCTTAGTCTTACAATAAAAGAACCATTACAGTAAATGAACCAAAAAAAGGGTATTACTTCATTGGGATGAACAAAATCTTCAATACACATTGAAAATATAAACGAAATATTTAATATGTATGCCTTCTTCAGTAAAGATTGGTAAAGAAAAATGATACTGTAACATTAACTGTGTAGCTTTTTTGTGTTTTTACAGATTTCAAAATACACTTTACAGAAGAAATTGAATGAAATGGTAAGAAACTACAAAAACTGTAGATGACTATAGAAGAAAGAGACCAAAAATTTTTGCAATGACAAAATGATGACAGATTGGGAGGGTTGTAATGAAAATACTGGCAGAATTTTAGAAATAAGCTATGAAAAGTAACTGTTTAGAGCTAGCTAAAAGAAAGAGGTCACATCATCTTGTTATATGTAAAATACTTCAGTTTTTTCTCTTCTTTTTACTATATTCTGACAATTGCAGAATTGTTTATAAAAACCTTTAATTTAATATTTGGAATATTTTTTTCTAAAATTGAAATATTCCTTAGTTTGTAGAGCATATATAGTTTAACTTTTGCTTATTAGAGCCAGCAAAGATTTTTTTACAGAACATAAAAAGAATAACGATATTACATTATCCTTAAAATTATAAGGCATGGCCTGGAGTTGGCTGCATTAGGATGGAATAGTCAGGGACAATGATATGTCTAAAAGTTAATACGTTAGCAAACAGGATGACATGGGGGGTGGGAGTTAGAATTATTTTTAATATTAATTCCCCAGCAGAGTTTAGATTTGATCCAAGGAGACAAAAATAAGAGGAGAGACAACTTACTCCCTCAGACATTGAATATAGAGTGACAGTTTAGACATTCTGAATCCTGTTGTGTGTTTTAGGAAGTGAAAGAGCGAGCTGCAGAAACATTGCTAAGCTTGATTGAATAGAAGCTGTGAAAATTCTGTTGCTGCTCAACTGGAAAGAATAAAGATAATATTGTCAGACCATTATAAACTGTGATTTTAATTAAGAAGCTCAAAAACTAGAGTCCAGTTTAGCTTTAAGTACCATGACATTTGTACTGAAAGTCATCTTCAACGCTACAGTGGTTTTACACAAAATGTGGTGAAATTGAATAATGTGTCCTTTGACCTGGGAGATAAGGCTACAAGTTAAAGATCAAAGGCAACATAAAATGTGTTTTGTCTTATTTCACTTTTAACTTGCATTTGTTGTTAAACAAGTACTTGTAATCTGAAAAATGTTAAAATATACAAAATTATTGAATTTATATTTATATCCCTTCAAATACTGTCTTTTACTGAGCTCCCATGTTCCGTCTTCCATATGAAAGAGAATAATATTTAAATTACAACACTTTTTGTCTGTAAACTAGAGGTGTATTTACGCCTCCTAATGAAATGTTGCTTATTTATATATCCTTGTATTTTATGTTGTGTGTGTAAAAATGTGTATATTATATATACACACACATATATACACAGATTCATAATCATTAAATAATTGTCTTCAGATGCCTTGGAAACACTCAAACACTACAGTGCTGATACACTGTAAGAACCTGGATGAATAAATAGGTACTCGTAATAATTTCCTAAAAATATGCGGGAAAACATGTTAGAAACCCCTTTTATGGACATGTCCCTACTTTCTGTAATTCATATTTTCTTAGCTCTATTCATAATAGGTGCTCAGAATCTATGATGATCGGGGCCAGATAAGGAGGTAGATAGAAGTTCCATTATCTATCTATCCGTGTAGCAATTCAATAATGCATTTTAGATTGGGTCAAGTTCTGACAGCTTTACTCCTTGAGCAGTCCTGTTGAAATCAAAGAGATTCTGAGAGAATAAAGATGATAGATTTGTAGCCATTGTGAGTGATAGTGGCCAGTCCAGGGACTTTGAGATTGTGATGTAGAAAATAGATAAACAAAGAGCTCTTAGAAATTCCAAGGCATTAGTTATTTGATGCTCATTTATATGCCAGATTATTTCCTTCTTTATATTTCTGTTAAAGAAGGGTCAAATTCTGCCCTGGCTAGTGCATTGAAAATTAGCAGAAACAATGCCTAATTCTTATTCTGTACCTTAGAAAACCTGCCAGCCAGGATAGCAACATTTGCTTCTGCTGGGGACTGGATGTGCCATCTTGGGCTTGTGCACTCTTTAACCTGTAAAACTGCAGTCTTCACACATTCTGTGCACACCATACGTAATCACGTTGTGCAATCAAGTTGGGTGTGGGAATCAAGGTTGCTGTGGGTTGTTATCCATTTATGATACTGTTGTATAAATTACGTTGGAATTTTTAACCAACAGGGCAAAATTTTTGTTTTTGTATCTGAAAAAGATTTTAGAAAACTTTTTAAATATTAATAGAAAATTTTAATGTCATTCCTTCCTGTTTCAATGAAAACAAGGGCCCCGATTCCCCAGTGCAGTATCCTAGTTTTTATACCTGTGGATTCTAGTCCGTGGGAGGATCAAGACAGTACTGGTGATGATAGTGTAGGCTTGGTGAAAGTGGCTCCTGTGCCATGCCTTCTCCCTGTAGCTGACATAGAGCCAAGAGGGCATGATTGGGGAAAGAGGTCATGGCCATGTCTTCCCCTTAACCCTGCTGATCCTTAGCAGCCATTATCAGTCCCTTGGCAATTAATGTAATTTAGTGTGTTCTGATGCTGGATTGGCACAGAATAGACTCAAGGTGAGCTTTTAATCATCTTTGTGCTTCCTCCCCAGCCTGCACTGCATTATCCTCAATTATAACTGAGGATCTGGGCTAAGGTTTTCCCCCCCTCAAACTTTTCCCTATAGTATCTGAAACATGATGCTATGCATGAGAACCAAGGAGGGATATTATATGTAAAGTAATGAGTCTAGTTTCACTCTTTCTAAGTTGAGTGTTATGAAAACAGTAAACACTCTAATTTGAGAAAAATAAATTATATTTTATAAACTGTTTCATTTTTAATAATCTAAAATATTAGGGACACACTTAATGAATTTTTATATGAATATGATTTTTCATAGATTCATAGATTCTAGGACTGGAAGGGACCTCGAGAGGTCATCGAGTCCAGTCCCCTGCCCGCATGGCAGGACCAAATAGTGTCTAGACCATCCCTGATAGACATTTATCTAACCTACTCTTAAATATCTCCAGAGATGGAGATTCCACAACCTCCCTAGGCAATTTATTCCAGTGTTTAACCACCCTGACAGTTAGGAACTTTTTCCTAATGTCCAACCTAGACCTCCCTTGCTGCAGTTTAAGCCCATTGCTTCTTGTTCTATCCTTAGAGGCTAAGGTGAACAAGTTTTCTCCCTCCTCCTTATGACACCCTTTTAGATACCTGAAAACTGCTATCATGTCCCCTCTCAGTCTTCTCTTTTCCAAACTAAACAAACCCAATTCTTTCAGTCTTCCTTCATAGGTCATGTTCTCAAGACCTTTAATCATTCTTGTTGCTCTTCTCTGGACCCTTTCCAATTTCTCCACATCTTTCTTGAAATGCGGTGCCCAAAACTGGACACAATACTCCAGCTGAGGCCTAACCAGAGCAGAGTAGAGCGGAAGAATGACTTCTCGTGTCTTGCTCACAACACACCTGTTAATACATCCCAGAATCATGTTTGCTTTTTTTGCAACAGCATCACACTGTTGACTCATTTTTATCTTGGCAGTCTCAACATTTTTAGGAATTCATCCACAATTGTTCATGGCTGAAAAACAGTAAAACGTGTTCTGGACCACATTAATTTTTTTTTAAAAGATTGACTTTAGGGGGAAAAAATGTGAAGGAACTATTGTATGGGCCAAAATTTCCTGCTTTGATTTACAGATTTTGATAGCTCTCTCCGCATAATTTCCACATCATCTTGCCTCAAGTCTCCTACAGTAATAACTTCTCCGTCTCCCTGGTACTCTCAGTTCCCAATTACCACCTTCAGCCTCACGGTATATATCTGACTACTAGTGTCTCCATTCCCAGCATATTCCTCAGATGTGAGCACTTCATCTTGTGTCTTCCCCCAAGCAAGCTACCTGGCCCTGAGCTATTTCCCTGGACTAATTCCACCAAGAAATCACTCTGTTTCATCAAACAACATGGCCACAAGCAATTCTACTCCCCATCCCAGCTTATCTTTATTTCAGGTGAAGGAAACTGTAGTTATCCTTCCACATGGAGTATCAGACTGTAGGACAGAGAAGTAAGATTCCATGCCTTTCCACTCTAATAGGAACAGACTTCTGTGAAAGCTCCAGGATCAAACCCTCTCTCTCCAACAGACTCCTTCCAGATTTCCTCTATTTTGTTTCCAACAATTATTTTAGGGGAGGGATGTTAGGGCCTGAGTGGAAGACTGTTTTACATCCCGGCCAGGAAGGATGTTAGGGAAGTGGCAAACCTCAGCTTACCTTTTCTGGGAATGAAGCCAGGAGTGTGCTTTTCCACCAGAAGTCATCTTTGGGCCAGCCTTTGAGGGACAGCAGGCCAGTCTCTTTCTCCCTTGGCAAGAACATGGGGAAATAGCAAATCAGCACGTTCTTCCTAGCAGAACATCTGTCCAGAATATGTGAAGGCAATGACATCCCATTTCCCCAGTGAGAAGGATATAGGGGGACTGGCATGTTGACCTATCATGAGGAAAGAAGGTGGCAAAACAGTAAGATAAAATATTGCCAAGTTAAAAAACAAAATTAAAAAATGTGCAGATCTTGGGGGGGGGGAAAAACCAGAAGATTGGGAGAAACTTCCTGCAGATTTTGCTGTAATTCTTCAAAGTATGATATTGTCAAAGCTTGTGATTCTTAATACACACACGGTTTTGTAATATTTTAAATATGAGGCATGTATTGTAATGCATTATTGCTAAAGTAAGCCAGGGGTTTAAAAATAATTCCTGCACTAAAGGGTCAATTTGCCCTACATTGTAGCTCATTAATATGAAAATTAATCAAACCTTTCAGAGTAATGGAAATTACCTGCGTCGGGAGGAGAACATACCCATGTATAAATTTATATATAGGTCTATTTAAGGTTTTGACACACAGAGAGATAACAGAAAAGAAATTCAATTTAAATTGACATGGCTCTCAGCTTATCATGCTGTGCCTGGCTACTTCAGAGCACAAGAGCTAGAGGCAAGAAGCAAAGATAAGCATGGATTACTTAATGCCAGGCCACAAATAAAGAAACAAAGACCAGGAAGTTATCTGGTGGTTATACAGGTCATGGGTTTATTGAATAAGTAACTGAATCAAATGACCCAAACCTAAACCTAAACCTTGAGAGGAAGTCCCTCATGGGTGTGTGTAACTCCACCATTACTGAAATCTCTGAGCTGTCTGATGCCATGGAAAGACACTATGGGTGTTCCTGGACTGGCCACAAGTGGTTCCATCCCCGGGACTGATTTGCCATGTTCCAGTTATGGCCCAATACAGTGTGTCTGGCACTGAAACCTTATTCTGTGGTATACTTCTTTCAAGCCACCTTGGCGTAGCTGAAATGGCATATTACTTAATCCAACTATTTCCCTCGATCATGCTTTATCAGCAAGGAATGCCTACCTTTGAGGGCAGTCAGCTTAGGTTTGGCTCCTTCTACCACCATCTGCCTGGAGCAGAAGAAAAATTTGCACTTCATGTGTAAGTCTCTAATAGAATAAATATGTCTGAACCACTGTCAGAAGAAAAGGTAATAATCAAGTGTCATCATTAACTTTCTTTTCTTATTTTTGTTGGTTTCATTCACATCCCTAGCATTACTTAAATGCAGTTATTTGGATGTTTTTTTCTGTGCTGACATAAGTAAAGGGTTGGAAAAGAGAGAAGAATTATATGAAAATTCATAGGCTGAATAGCTGGAAGTGATTTTATAAGTGGTTGCTGTTTCTTTAGCTGTGCTTCCATTACAACTTTCAATTTGCTGTATTGTGTTTAATTTTATTATCTTATACAACATGAAAAATTTGTATTATTTGCTGTATTGTGTTTAATTTTATTTATTATCTTATACAACATGAAAAATTTGTATTATATATATCCTATTTTGCTAGTCTTATGTTGGCCATTTCTTTGATTACCATCAACTTTTATTATCTTCTGATGCTTGGACATATATTGCATATATTGTTAGCCTATAAAAAGGGAGCACCACAGAAGTCAAGCAAGTTGGGCCAAATTCATCCCTGTGTAGCTTCACTGTAGTTACATACAGGAATGAATTTGGCCCAACCTGTTTGATTTCTGTTTTATTCCCTAGTAGCTTAACAAATGCAATGTATGACCAAGTAAAGTAATGGAATTACACAGGGATGAGTTTGCCTCTGTATTTTTAAAGGAAATTAAAGGGAAAATTTAGCACACTTAATAGTTTAAAAAAAAAAACTAACAAAAAACAACAACAACAAAACCAAAAACAAAACCACAACAAAACAAACCAGAACAAACCAGAAAATGGATAAAAAGTAGTTTTACAACTGCATTGGTGTGTCACCTGGAATACTGTTCATTTCTGGCCACCATGTCACAGAAAAAAATATGTTTTCAGTATTGTAGTTGTGTTGGTTCCAGGATATTAGAAAGGCAAGGTGGGTGAGGTAATATCTTTTATTGTACCAACTTCTGTTGGTGAAAGAGTAAAGTTTTTGAGCTACTCAGAGCTCTTCAGCTCTGGCAAAGGTACTCAGTGTCACAGCTAAATACAAGGTGGAACAGATTGTTTAGCATAAGTAGTTAACATGTGGTGTTATAAGAGACCTTCAAGGTGAAGTGGGCTGTTAACATCTCTGCAGTCATAGGACTAAAAAAAGGGGGGTAGTGGGTTACAAATGTTGTAATAAGCCATAAATCCAGTGTCTTTATTAAGACCATGATTTTTATCATCGAGCAAAGTTGTGAAGCTTATATTCAGTGTAACTATTTATGCAAACAATCTTTTCCACCTTGTATTTATCTGTGACATGCTGAGTACTTTTCCCAGACCTGAAGAGCTCTGTATAGCTTGAAAGCTTGTCTTGTTTACAAACAGAAGTTTGTCCAATAAAGGATTACCTCACTCTCCTTGTTTTGCTTAAAAAAAGATTAAAATTATTAGAGCACTGGAAAGACTTTCATATGAAAGTTGACTGAAAAGGTTATTACTGTTTACAGAGGAAATGAATAAATGAGCTCTCTTTCTCTCTCAAATGAATGGTATATAAAAGGCAAATCATGAACTCCTATTTACCCTTTCCTATAACACAATAACCAAAGAAACAATAGACTTAACACTGATAAAAGGAAATATATTTGACACAACAATTAACCTGTGGAATTCATTGACACAAGATAACACTCATTCAAGAGTTTAGTAGGATTAAAACAAATGAAATCATGGGTAATTAGAAAATCCACAGTTAGATTATTTGAGTTAAAAATGTATAAGGGATGTAATCCTTCATCTTTCCGGGCATAAAACAACCATTGATTGGCAGTGGTTAGGAAGAAACTTTCCCTATGAATGACTTATGCCATAATTGTCCATGAATCTGGTACTGATTTGCATTTGTGTTCCAATATTTTTAACCTGTTAGAGCCTAACTTTTGTTTTTGAGAAGTGACTTACATTTTAGATGCTTCCTTTAGAATACAGAAACTTTTAAAATCCCTAGCTACTGTTTAGTAGTAAATGGTGAGCTTTTGTTTTTAGCAAATAATATATTGAAATTATTTTATTTAGATAGTTAAATTATACTATTCTTCTTTAAATCTCGTTGCAGTTCCATTTGATTCAGAATATTGTTGGTTGAGTATGATGCTTTGATTTATCTGATTTAATAGTTGAAAGTTTGGCGAGCACATTTATAATTGCTAGAATTGCTCATTAAACTAATTCTTGATTCCTGTTTTCAACAGGATCAAAAGCTACAATTGCACATAATGGCAAAGGAGGAACATCATAAGAAACTGAATGAAGTTGAGAAATGCTATGCTACTATCACATGTCAATTTAGAATGATAAAAGAGGCTCATGAGAAATTAGAGCAAAATGGTAAATCTTTCTTAAATGTAGTCCTAGAGTAGTTATTTTTGTAGTGTTTTTTCCTTCTTCAATGAGTATTTTCACATTTAGAGATTAAGCCTGTCTTATCCATGACATTAGAGGACCCTACTCAGGTGGAACTGATGAGTTTCTGTGACGGAAAGGAGGGAGAAGAATTTCTGAACCCTGTACCTAGGTCCACTGCCTCTAGTTATCTGTTTCATGGGTGCTTCCTGTGTCCCAGTGAGCAAAGATCATAGACCTCAGTCCTACAAAGAGCTGAGTTATCTTGCAGAGTGCTGAGTGCCCTTACCTGTGATTGACATCACTGAGGGTGAAATCCAGGCCCCACTGGAATCAGTGAGGGTTTTGCCTTTGACTTCAGTGGGGCCAAGATTTCATCCTGAGAGTTGAAGCCATTTAACACCTTTCAGGAAACCTCATCAGCACCTCATAGAATCTAGCCCTTAGAATAATTGGGAAGCCAGACTACTTTTTTCCCTTCTTGGGGGGATGAGGGGTTTGCTGTCACCTTCCAGCCATCAACAATCTCAGTTGACAGTCTCCAACTCTGATTCATGTTGTTTTAAATTAAAAATGTTGTCAATTGTACAGAAATAGAAAATAATAAAACAGGAAAAATAAATCGAACTAGATGAACAACATCATCTAGCACTCTTTTTTAAAAAAATTCTGCATAAATAGCTATTCAAGTATAACAAGTCTGTACCAAACACGCATTCCCATCTCTGTGCTTAAATTCTACAAAACTATTTGTGAATCTGTTGGTATATGACAAAATTGCACCAAGTATCTGTGTGCTTACTTATGTATAACAGTTTTGCACCAAATATGTTTTTCTTCCATAAAATAATACCAAAATTAAAACCTATAGCTCAAATATTTAAAAGTATGTGCAATTTTACACAGAACTTGTGTAGAAAACCCCCCATTATATGCATATAAGTCATGAATTTATATGTGACCACACCTTTTCATGTACACAACCCTGACTTGCATGTGTATATTTAGTGTTTTGTACATCCTTTTTGGCTGCATGCAAACATGTGCAAAGATCTTTGAATATTCAGTCTGTATATGTAAATACACATATGGAATATAAATAAATATT